>NC_133029.1:4850984-5154015 GCF_048771995.1 Taeniopygia guttata | reverse complement strand
CACTGCTGGGGCAATGCCTGCCCTGGGAGTCATGGATGCTCCTCAGGCTCCTTCCCTGATCTCCATTCTGTTCTTTGTCAAGGAAACTGTTTCATGCAGAGCAGGAGAGGGAAGGGCAACATTCCACTCTCATTGCCAGGTTGCTGCTTGATGGGATCATTCCCATTGCCTCTGGCCTTGGAGCAGAGCTCTGGGGTGGGACCAGCAGCCATTTCACTCCTGGGGGAGTTTTAACCTTTGCCAAAGCTGAGGGGAGCAGGGGCAGGGAATTCCTGTCGCAGTGGGTGGAGGATTGGACGCTGCTGAAGGGAATTCTGGTGTCACACTCCAACCTTGGAGGTTGGGAACTGCCTCTTTTCCCCCAGGCCCTGGTTTTGAATTAATTCATAGAGCATTTCAGAGGTTCCCTGGGGTTTTGGCGTCCACAAAAAGTTGGTTTGTCAATTGGCAAATTGACAAGAGGAGAATCCCACTGTCCTTTTCCCCACCTGGCCTGTGTGACACGGAGGGTGCTGTGGGAGGACAGTGACCACAGAGTGACCACGGTGGGGGGGTCAGTGGCACTTTGTCCCCTCCCTCAGGGTGTCCCTCAGTCCCTGAGGTGGCAGCAGCTCCCTGAGGTGCCCAGAGTCCCGCAGGAGGAAGCTGGGATGGAGTCCCCTCCCTGCCCCTTGGGAAGCTGATCCCATTCCCTGTACATAGCCCCTGGTGGGAGTTGCTGGTGTCGGTGTCCGTGTCTGTAGAAGCGGTGTTGCTGTCCCTCCTCACAGGCAGCTCTGCTGTCCCTTCGTGTTGTTCCACTCACGGACCGGGGCGGGAGGGGGGAGACCCCAATTAGGGGCGGGGGGTAATTAGTGGAATCCAATAGTTCCCTTCCCACTGTTTTTCTGGATGTGTTCCTGCCGTGTGTCCGGCCCTGCTGTCTTGTAGCTGTAGCGAGTTAAGTGTGACTGTAACTCTGAGTAAGGACTGTGTGACACAGCCACAGTGTATCACTAAATAAATAAAGTTATTTCACCAACATTGCGCTCTCCTGCAGCCCTAAAACGGGTTTGCTCCGAGGTGTGACATTCCTGGCCTGAGTAGGGGTGGAGGAGGAGGAGGATGAGGAATGGAGGAAGGATGCAGCAGGCAGCATGAAGAAGGGATAGAGGAGGAAGGATGAATGGGGAAAAAGGATGGGAGGAGGGAGAAAGAAATGGAGCAGAAGGAAGGACAGAGAGGGAGAAAGAGGGAGGATGGAGGGAGAAAAGATAAAGGACTTTGCTGACGTTGTAAAAATGTGGAATATGTGACAATGTTGTCAGGAAGTCTCTTTTTTCATGTTTGATCTTTGTTACTTTCAAGCCTGGACAGCAAAAAAATGAGATTTAATCCAAGAAATTCAGCAGGCAGTGAGCTGGAAGTGATGTCCAGGTGTTGGAAGGACAAGTGACTGGTGGGTGGAATTGCCTCACTGAGGTTTTAGGGCTGGACATGCTTGCATGATCTCAGCCCTGGGAGAGGTTACCAAAGCCTGGGAAGAAGGATCCCCTATTTTGGGGTAACAGCACAGGATCCTGTGGCTCCAAATGTGACCGAGTGGAGCCAGGAGCTCATGGCTCCTGGAGCCCTCAGGTGAGCCCTGCCCTGCAGCACACCTGGGACTGATCCTGCTGCTCCAGAAGGACCTGCAGGACTCTGCCAGTGCTGCTTCCCTGCAGCCTGAACCCCTGGCAGTGCTCCCTTCCTCCCTGCAAGTGTCCAACCCAGCCTGGATGGGGCCTGCAGCAACCTGGGCTAGTGGGAGGTGTCCCTGTCCCATGGATGATCCTTCCCACCCAAACCATTCCATGATTTTACAAATTTGTGCCTCTCAGCTGTTTTGTCAGTCACTAAAACAACAAAAAAAAAAATGCAGTGTTGCTGGAACTGTTGTTTTCCCACCAGGAATCAGTAACTGCTCGAGTTCTGGAGGATGAAATGGATGCTGGTGGCCTTAATGCTTTGCTAATTAACATACCCAAAACATGAGCCTGCCTTGGGAAAGAATCCACCCTTTCCTGTCAGCCAGGTCAGCAGGAAAACACCTGAGTCATTCCCTGGGAGGAGCTGCCTGGGGCAAGGGAGACCTTCCTGGAGCTCCTGCCAGGGAATGCTCTGAAGCAGGAGGGACAAATTCAACCTTGAAATTGCATCTGCAGCTCCTCCTTCCCTATGGAACACAGAGACTGTGGGAAACCAGACAGGTGATACAAGAGGTCTCCTTCCCTTTCCCAGAGTGTTGCAGGGACTTCCAGGATCTTCATTCCCCTGGTGGAAAAGCTAATTTTTAATTCAGAATGAAAATCTCTTCCAGTGTCTTTTCCTCGCTCCCAGCCTGGCTCAGTGTCCTGCCCTGCTCCTGGAGTTGTGTTGGTGCCACCAGAGCCACAATCCTGCCTTGCTCCTTCCTGGCAGTGCTGGAACACACTCCAGGTTAATCAGGGGCTGATTTCCAGCAGAGTCAGTGGAAAAAGCCCCTGAAACAGCTGCAGACCCCAAATTTTCTCCTGCAGGCTGCAAGGGTGAGTGGTGCTGAGCCTTGTCCCAGCATTTCCTTGGAATGGTGCTCATGGTGGGTACATCCCAACCTCCACACAGACTTCCTGAGTGGGAAGAAGCTGAAGTCGGGCTGCTGTACTTGATTTATTGATTGTTTTTACAGAAAAAGTAGAAAACACCACAAGGAAGAGAAGGTCAGAACCAGGGCTGTCCTGAAGCCATTACAACGTTATCCCACCAGGCATTTGCCCCTGGATTTGCTGATAATTTCCTTCGTAATTAACATTTCCAGACATCCCAGTCCTATATTGTGGGGGTTTTATCAGCAAAGAGGCACAAACAGCCAGGGCTGTGCACAAACTGGGGCTGGATTTTACTCCTGGAGTTGCCAGCAAACCCAGCAATGCAGAGCAGAGCTGGGACAGAGGAGAAGGGAAGAATTCCATGGCAGAAGAGAGTGGAACAATGCCTGTGCTCTGCTCAGGAATGCTCAACAACCAGGGATCCAGGATCAAGGGATCCAGACCCAGCCCAGAGCTCACTTAATTAAAGTCTTGCTAAAATCTGGATCCTGCTGGAGCAGCTGCCCCCCAGGACCCACTTCACACCAGCTTTTCCCAACACCCATTCCCAGGAGCACAGCCTCAATCCCCATCCATCTTCCAACCAAATGAGCCCCTGGGCATCTCCCCACTTGGGAAAGAGCTGATCCTGTGCAGGCCAGTGGTGCCTCCAGTGAAAGCTGAAACGTGAGGAGTCATCTCAGACGCTGGGAAAAAGGAGTGCAGAGGTTTTGGCAGGATGAAGCTCCCTGTTAGTGAACTGTCCGTTCCTTCTGCCGCTGGTAATCTGGGAGGGAGGGACAAGGAGAGCATGGCCAGGGGCAATCACCCAAAATGTTCAGGAAAACACACATTCCCAAGTGGAGGCAGCGTTTGAGACCCTCTGGCTTTCCAAGTGCATCCCCAGCAGTCACTTCAAGTGATTTTAGGGCATTTAGAACAAAATGCTTTGTTTTAAATTATTTGTTCTAAACCCCCTCTTCCCCTACTCCTTTTTTTTAATTCCTAATGGCTACTTTCCATTCTATGAAGAATCCTTGTTTGGCTTGACTTCTTCCTTTTTTTATTCCTTAAATCTTGGAACTTTATAGGTGCAGAAGCAGAAACTGAGAGTTAACCCAATCCTTCCCTTCACTCACAATTCAGACATCCCTGGGGAGGGATATCCACCACTGGGACCTGTGCCAAACCTTGTTCCTGTGTTATTCAAGGATAATTAGCTGAAATTCATGAGCTTGAAATTAACTTTTCCATTCTCAACCATCCTGCCTTCCTGCTCTCCGAGTTCTACGTGGGCAGATGAAGCCCAGCCTCATCCTGATGTGGTGCCTGATCCCAAATCAACAGTCAGTGACCTTGGGCTGCTCAACTCGGGTGGAATGGGCAGGGATTTATGGAAATTTGCTTCCCAAGGAGCACCCCAGGACCGGGGACTTACTGTAGGGGAAGTACCGGACGCGCATCGTGATCTCCCGCGCCGTCTTCAGGATCTCCACGGCCTGGAAAACGAGGACAAGAGCATTCCATGGCTTCTGTGCTGGGCTGAGAGGCTGCAAGGAGGTGGATTTCCCATCCCAGCGCTCACCTTGCTGTGCTCAATATCCTGGAAATCCACATCGTTCACCGAGAGCACCTGGTCCCCCTCCTGCAGCCCGGCCCTGTGAGCATCCGAGTCGGGAATCACCTGGGAAGGGAGAGCAGGGATGGCAGCAGGGGATGTCCCACAGCTGCCCTCCCACACTGCAATTCCAGGGGTCGGGAGGAGGCCAGGGAGTGGAGCAGGATGTTCTGAGGCAGCCAGAGCCTCCCTGCCCAGCCCGCGGGCTCAGCTGCTCCCACCGGCACGGGCAGGATCCGGGCGGGAAGGGCACAAGGACAGACACACCTTGGAGATGAAGATTCCCAACTGCGAGGCTTTTCCTCCTCGGATGTTGAAGCCCAGCTGTGGGAAAAGCCAGCAGGAAAACGCAGTGACCAGGACCTTTCCCTTGGCCCGGTTCTCTTTCCATTCCCCAGGGCTCTTCTCCCTGTCTAGGGCCCTTCCAACATCCCAGGACCCTCCTCCCTGCGCTGTTCCCGGGCGGATCCAAGGCGCGGGTGCAGCGGTGCCCAGCCAGGCAGCAGCGCCAGCCCTCCCTCCTGATTCCTGCCAGCGGGAACACCCGAGGGAACCCGCTCCCATCCTCCAGCAGCTCCACATCCCAACACACCCCATGGGGACCAACCATCACCCCCCGCCCTTCCCTGTGCCAGGACGGGAATATCGCGATCCCAGCGCCTCTCCTGCCACCGAACGCTCCGGGAACGCCACACCGCGCCCGTCTCACCTGAGCCCCGGGCGGCTTCTTGAGCACGATGGTGCGGGGCAGGAACTGCGTGAGCTCGTTGTTGTAGTCGGGGTGATACACGCGCTGCGGGGGATGCGCGGCGGCTCAGCCGGGGCCGGGCCGGGCTCCCCCGCCCGCCACCGCCACCGCCACCCCCGGGCCGTGCCCCGCTCCCCCCGCCCCGGGCTGACCTCGTGCGGCGGCACCCAGGCGGGCGGGCTCTCGTAGGGCGGCAGGAAAACCACCGGGAAGTCGTCGTAGGGCACCCGGCCCTCCATGCTGCCGCTCCGCCGCGCCCGGGACGCGCCCCGCGCCTGACGCACCGCGTTGTGATTGGTCGAGACGCGCCCCTAGCCCCGCCCTCTGCCTGACGCACCCGCACGCGATTGGTTCCGCCCCACCCTCCTCCCCGCTCCTCGCGCCGCACCACCCTCACCCTCCGTCCCGCGTGACGCACCGTTCTACGATTGGCCGCCGCCGCGCCACTGGGTGACGCACGGCCCTGCGATTGGCTGCGGCGCCGCGCCGCCTGCCGTCGCTGTCGGTGATTGGGCGCGGCGCGCGCGGCCCGGTTTGAACGGCGGCCGTTGCGGCGCTGCCATCGGGCCGGGCGGCGGTTCCAGGTCAGTCCCGCGGCCGCCCCGCGACACCGGGCAGGGCCGGCCGGGCCCGCTCCGCTCCGCCCCAGGGCAGCCGCTCCATCCCCGCCCCCTCCTCCATCCCTCAGCCCGCTTCCCCGCCGCTCCACTCCCGCAGCGCGGTGTGTGGCGGCCCGCCTCACGGCGCCCATGTCCCGCAGGCCGGCCATGGTGCGGGAGGACGAGAAGGGCATCCCGGTGCGTGTGGCGCTGCGCTGCCGGCCGCTGGTGCCCAAGGAGACCGGCGAGGGCTGCCGGATGTGCCTGTCCTTCGTGCCCGGGGAGCCGCAGGTGGGTAAACCCGGGGGCGGCCGGGGCCCCGCGGCCCGGCACCAGCGCTGCCCCGTCCCTCTCGCCCGCAGGTCGTGGTGGGCAATGACAAAGCCTTCACCTACGACTACGTGTTCGACCCGTCCGTGGAGCAGGAGGAGGTTTTCAACACCGCGGTGTCGCCTCTGGTCCGAGGCATCTTCAAAGGTTTGTGCCGGGTTTTGCCCGTTCGCAGCCCGCTCCTCTCCGCAGAACCAGGGGTGTGTTTTCTGAGGCCGTTCTCATGGAATGCCGCAGGAGTTTGGGTCGGAACAGACCTTAAAGCTCATTCCATTTCACCCCTGCCATGGCAGCGACACCTTCCACCAGCCCAGGCTGCTCCAAGCCCTGTCCAGCCTGGCCTTGGGCACTTCCAGGGATCCAGAGGCAGGCACAGCTTCTCTGGGCACCCTGTGCCAGGGCCTGCCCACCCTCGCAGGGAACAATTCCTTCCCAATATTCCTTTGGCAGTGGGAAGCAATTCCCCCTTGTCCTGTCACTCCAAGCCATTATAAAAAGTTCCTCTCCCTCCCTAAGAATAACACAATGGATTGATAAACATCCTGTTCCAGGATGCTGCTGTGAAGCTGGGACCACAGGGAATTTGTGCTGTTTTTCTGTTTACTTTTAATAAAACATCCAGTCTTAACAAAGAGCTGAAATAATAATTTTATCTGTGCTTTATTAAGCTTTCATTGTCTCAATATTCCTGACTGTGATCTATGCGTAAAACTGGTGTAAACTGATTGTTTTCTGTAAGGGTGGTTTTAAAAAAAAACAGCTTTTAGTCTTCACATAACTCTCCCTTTGTTCCCTCAGGATACAATGCCACTGTCTTGGCCTATGGACAGACAGGGTCAGGGAAAACCTATTCCATGGGAGGCACCTACACTGCCAACCAGGAGCATGAGCCCAGCGTGGGGGTCATCCCCAGGGTCATCAAGCTGCTCTTTGAGGAGAAACAGCAAAGGCAGGACTGGGACTTCGTCCTCAAAGTTTCCTATTTGGAGGTAAAAGTTTGGTTTTTATCAAGTTAGGAATAAAGTGAGGTCACCTCCTTCAGGTAACAGATATTGATTAAATCAAACCCTAAGACTCCCCTAAGGAGGTTTTGTCAGTCCTTTCTGGTGCAAGGTGTCTTTCCCTAAAGGTGAAATGTGGTGCCAAATTAGCACTAATTTCAGCATAACTGCCCATAATTTCAGCATAACTTTCTTTGGCTGGTAACTCTGAGCTGCTCTTTCCAGATCTACAACGAGGACATCCTGGACCTGCTGTGCCCTTCCCGAGAGCGCTCCCAGATCAGCATCCGGGAGGATCCCAAGGAAGGCATCAAGGTCTGCCCTGCTGGGGACTGAAGGGTTCATGTGGGATTTCCTGTCATCCTTAAAGCAGTGGGATGGGGCTCATCCATGTGTTAGGAGCAGCACAGAGAGATCCAGGGGGTTGGATGCTCGGGGAAAGCACAGCTTGCCAAAGAGCACATCCAGCCCCTCCTGCTCATCCCCTCTCTGGTTTGTGTCCCTTTATTCACACAAATCCCCTCCCCATCAGCCCCTTCCTGTGACAGGCACAGCTCCCAGCTCGGTCTGGGATATCCATGGATTTGCCCCTGGAGCCCTGAGGAGCTCTGGCTCCATCCCAGAGCCCAGCTGGCTCTGGAGCAGCAGAGGAACTTGGGGAGTGTTTAGGAACAGCTGATGTGATTCCATGTTCCTGAAGTGAAACTCAGAACCAGTTTTTCCTGGGAGTTTCTATTCCAGCCCCCTGGCTGGAGGTGATTCTTGGGAATGGGCTGACCCAGCCTGAGGGGGAGGGAGATTTTTCTGATCCCAGGTGGGATGAAGGGGAAGCAGAGGCTAAACAATGTTTGCTTCCTGCCTACAGATTGTGGGGCTGACAGAAAGAAATGTCACCTGTGCCCAAGAGACCGTGTCCTGCCTGGAGCAGGGGAACAACTCCAGAACTGTGGGGTCCACGGCCATGAATTCCCAGTCCTCCAGATCCCATGCCATCTTCACCATCTGCATTGATCAGAAGAAGAAAAATGACAAGTGAGTGTCATTGTGCAGCTGATGAGAGTTACTTTCCCAAAATTTCCTCATCCTGCTCCTGAGCTGTGCTTTTCAAGGCAGTTCAGGTTTTGGCTCTCTGAATTTTCAGCTCCTGGGCTGCTCCTTTTCCACCTGAAAGTTTTCCTGGGAGTGTAACCCAGATTCTTTCTGCCTTAGGAATTGCAGTTTTCACTGCAAGCTGCACCTGGTGGATCTTGCAGGCTCTGAGAGACAAAAGAAGACCAAGGCTGAGGGAGACAGACTCAAAGAAGGTCTCTGGGCTGGGGCTGGTGGAGTTTGGGTTTCTTCTCACTTGAGACTTAATAAAAGAGCAAAGCACTTCTTTAACTCTTTAATCTGCTTTTTTTTAACCTTGTTAAATTTTTAATAAGGACATGAAATGAGGTGTTTGGAGCTGTTGAGGTGCCTGTGCTCACTGTGAGCTTTGTCTGCAGGAATCAACATCAACAGAGGCCTCCTGTGCCTGGGGAATGTCATCAGTGCTCTGGGAGATGAGAATAAAAAGGGAGGGTTTGTCCCCTACAGAGACTCTAAGCTGACCAGGCTGCTGCAAGGTGAGAGAAGATGATGACAAAGCCTAAATGTACAGGTGCTTTTTAAATAACAAAGCCAGGCCTTCCCTGGACTCTTATTTTAGGTTGCAAATGCAGTGAGATGAACTCAAAACAAGTCCTGCTCTCCTGCACTTTGTGTGACAGGAGGAAACAAGACAAAATCAGGGCACATTTCTGGTGGAGAGAAGGACGATAAGAAGTCTGGGAGCAGAGTTCTTATTATTGTACCTTAATTATAGCAACTCCCTGGGTGATGTCACAGCCAGAATGAAGCTCCAGCTCTCTGTGCCTTCCCTGGGATTTGTTTTCTTAGTCTGAATAGCTTGTCCTTGTTTTTTAATAGCTGGGATTTGTCTTTCAGTGCATTTTATTTAAGTTAGTTACCCTTTAATTTGGGCACAGCTTTAGTAATGAAATGACTGGGGTTTTCGTGGTAATTACATAATATGGTACAAATTCTCTTCAGTATTTTCCATGTCTGAAAGTATGAAAGTACCTCATTAAAATCTGGATTGGGCTGGATGTGGGGCCCCTGTTTGTTGGTTTTTTTTGATCATTAGCTTTAAGAAACAATTTGTATAAAACCAAAGGATGAAGTTCTATGCAGCTTTGTGATCTGTTCGTAGCCAAAAATTCCATAAATTGGAGAAAACTCTGGATATTCATGGAGGTCTTGTTACTGGGGGGGAGAAGGGAGGGGCAAACCTGAAAGAACCAGGCCAGAAATGGCATAAAGAAATTATTTAGGGCAGCAACTGGGGTTTTTGGAATGAAATCTTTGGTTTCAAACCCTGCCTTTGGCTTGCAAAAACCCCATTTTAATACAGAACTGAGCGTGCAGAGCACAAAGTAATGAATTTCACCAAAATCCAGCTGTTTAATCTGCAATTTGGGGGTGGCTGGCACCCTTGAAGGATGACATTTCACTGTTACTGTTGCTCTGACAGCTTTGCCATTGTTCCTTCTCCTTCCCAGACTCCCTGGGTGGGAACAGCCACACGCTGATGATCGCCTGTGTGAGCCCAGCAGATTCCAACCTGGAGGAGACCCTGAACACTCTGCGTTATGCTGACAGGGCCAGGAAGATCAAAAACAAACCCATCGTCAACGTGGACCCCCAGGCAGCTGAGCTGCACCAGCTGAAGCAGCAGGTACTGGGTTATTGAGTTTTTTGAGGTTGGGATTGAAGGTGCTTGAGACAGTATTTTATGTTTATTATTTCTTATCTATGTTAGTTCAGCAGCTTTTTCATTAGTAAGGCATAAAATGGCTAACTCTTGTTACAAGGTTTTTTAAAACTATCTAATTAAGAAAGGACACTTAGGTTATTTTCTCTTTTAACTTAATAACTGATCCCTCAAAGCCTGCAATGCAGACTTCTCTGTCTAATTACAAAACATCACCTAAACTCGTGAAGGTAATATAAGAACAACTTGCTTCTGCCCTAAAACTTCTATCTTGCTTCATATTTATTTCTATATTCTAAAATCCTAAACTCTCGAAGTTTTCTACCCTTTGATATTGCAGACTCCTAACTAACTACACACCCATAATCTTAGTGCTATTAATCAATTTTAAAAGCCTGTTCTACAACCTCAGGTCAAATGCAGTGTTCTCTCGTGGCTCTGTGCCTTTAAGCACAGAAAGTTTAAAATTCTCAGCATCCCCCAGGAGTCCAACACTGGGGAAACCCCTCAGCAAACCCCAAAGGAAGGCACAGCCTCACAAAAAAATGCAAAACATCCCTAATGTGCACTGGGGTGATCCCAGAGGGAAGTGAAGAATCTTTTATTTGAGGAATAAATAACTTGGAGTACTGTAACAACGCCTCTCCTTTCCACAGGCAGTGGTAAAAGGGGAATTATGGAGCAGAGCAGTCAGGAAGACCAAGGATCCATGGAGCTGCTACATTTACAAGAAATAATTATTTGTCTTTCCAGGTCCAGCAGCTCCAGGTGTTGCTGCTCCAGGCCCATGGAGGGACCCTGCCCGTGGCTCTCAAGTAGGATTTGTTATTTAATGTCCTCTGGATGTGTATTTATCACACTCCAGAGAAGTCTCTGGATCTCTTAGCTCTGGGCAGTGCTGTGGAGTGAGGAGAGAACAAATTGGGGTTTTTTTAATCCCCTCTTTTTGTTGTCCTTCCTGGAATTCCCTGGGATATTGAGTTTTGTAGCAAACACCTCATGATTGCAAAAATGTGTTGTAGGAAGTAAAAGAGGAACCAGGAAACAGCTCCTGAATAAATTCCTCTCTCTGAGACCCATCCATCCCTGTTCTGCTCACTCCTCTACCCCTAAATGTGGGGCAGTTCCACCTCCATTATCCTTAAAAGCACAAAGTCTGGGTCAGAGTTGGATTGTGCAGGTGTTGTGTTCTGGGGATGTTTCAAAACCAAGAATGTGGAGTTCCCAACCTCTGTTTGGAGGTTTTTCCTGCATTCTGGAAGTGTCCAAGGCTTGGACAGAACCTGGAGCAGCTTGGTCTGTGGAAGGTGTTCCTGCCCATGGTAGGGGTGGGGCTGGATGAGCTTTAAGATGCTTCCTTCCCAAACCATTCTGGGCTATTTATTTTAATTTATTTAGGGAATAATAATCACTTTGGAGGTGACTTCAGTGCTATTCCAAAGCCCAAATTCACACCCAACTGCTCCTTGCCGTTGCAGTGGTTTGGCCCCCTCAGAGAACCTCCAATCCCTGATGGAGAAGAACCAATCCCTGCAGGAGGAGAACCAGAAGCTGAGCCAGGGGCTGAGTGAGGCTGCTGGGCAAACAGCACAGATGCTGGAGAGGATCATCCTGGTAAGCTCAGTTATCCCAGGAGAGCTCTAAATTGCTGGGAGTGAATCAACAGCAGCTCCTGTATTTATGACATCTTGAGAATCTCTCTTAGATGTTCCTTTCACATTGATTCCAAATCAGTCAGAACCAAAACCCTGCCAACATCTGTTGGCCTTTAGTTTCCTTTTGGAAAAAGGAGACTTGAATCTTTCAGCTTTTTAATACTTTAAATATTTTATTTTCATATGTTAAATAGCACTTGCACACTTGTGCTCTCCCTTCTCCACTCTGCTTTTTTCCTATTGCCTGCAGTGTCTATTCCTGAAAAAATGCTGTGCAATCCAAACTGCTGGCCCTGACCATGAAAGATCTTTCAGTGCTTGATTTTTCACTGCCAATCTTTCACTGCAAATTATTTAACTGATTTCTGGCTTCTTATCTTCTACAATTCAATAGAATTCTGATTTCTCTAGACAGAGCAAGAAAATGAGAAGATGAATGCAAAACTAGAGCAGCTCCAGCACCACGCTGTGTAAGTGTCCCCACACTTCTCCTGGGATAATGCCCTTGGGAATTCAATGTTTTCAGTGGGATAAACTGGATCCAGTCAGCTGGGGGTTTATTCATTAATTCTCCAGAATTAATTCAGAGGCTGAGTGGGGAAAGTTGTTCTTCCCCGGCACAAACTCACCATGGACATGCTCCCGTGTTTCCAGGTGCAAGTTGGATCTGCAGAAGCTGGTGGAGACTGTGGAAGATGAGGAGTTAAAGGAAAACGTGGAGGTGATCAGGAACCTGCAGCAGGTGCTGGCTGAGCTGCAGGTAAGGCTGATCCCATGGAAGGGGGAGTTGTGTCAGCTTACTCAGGAAATCTGGGATTCCAACAACTTCCCTCCAGGAGCACAGCAATTAAAAGTATGAAATGACTCTTGAGATCCACTTCAAAACTGTCCTGTCGTGCTTTGATGCTGCAGAAAGGCCACTTGTGCTGCTCCTGAGGGGAAGGGAAGGAGGAGCCTACATGGAAAACCTGAAACAGGAGCTTGGCATGGATTTACAGTCCCAAAATTGGACGGAGTGTTCCAAACTTGGGGATTTTTATGGACAATGTAAATTTAAATTGCAGGGATTTCAAATTGTTAAATAGAAGCTTCCAGGCTTTTGTCTAATGGAGAAATTTCAGTTCTCCCTCACTGGACGTTTCCCTGTTCTCTCCTCCTCCTCTTCCTGTTCTCTCCAGTGCTGGAGTTCAGGGAATATTTCAAGAATGACTTTTCCAACGAGACACGGAAGAGTTTCCTCACATTCCTTGAGCAGGAGGATGATGGTCTCCTCTTTCCAGAGAGGTTCTGGCCAGCGGAGAATCACATTGTGCTTTGCCATAATGTGCCAACAGACTGTTATTTCCTTCAATTTATTTCGTATTTTCCTTTTCACCCAAATTTTCTCATTTTTTGTCCACCAGAGTGAAAACACTGCCACCACAGAAGATGCTGCAGAGCTGCCAAACTCTGAACAGGATTCTCCAGGTGTAAGTGAGAGGCTCGGCAGTGCATACCTCACTGGGGCATGGTTTTATCTCCTCATCACTTTTATCTGCTCCCTCCTGCTAATTTTCAAACCAAATGCTTAATAAATCATAACTCTTGTCTGTGCTGTTTCAATCTCAATGTGTTCAAGGTCAAGGTCTCATTTCTGAATATCTGATTTTTTACATAAAAATGAATTTGAAGCACTCTGTAGAAACAGAGATTGTGTAATTCAGGAGCTCTGGATTGGCCTCTCCTCATGGCAGTGTTTCCTGCAGGGAACAGAAGTGGGCCAGGAATCCAAGAGAGCCTCCAACGAATTCAGCACCCAACACGCCCTGCGCCAGGCACAACTCTCCAGGGAGCTGCTGGAGCTCAACAAAGCCCTGACTCTGAAAGAGGCCCTGGCCAAAAAAATGTCTCAAAATGATTCTCAGCTTGGGCCCATTCAGTCCCAGTACCAGGTAAAGCTGAAATCCTCCTTGGTCAGTTTGTTTTCCCGAATTCCTGCTGGGGAGGGAAGGGAGATCTGTCTTCAGGAACCTGTCCTGATTTGGGTCTATTCCTTAAGCTGGGTCCCTGCTCCCTTGGGCAGTTTTCCCTGCTGTGCTGGGATCTCCCATCCCTGAAGTGACTCTGCGCCCACCAAAGCTCCAGAATGTGCTGGGCCAGCCCCTGTAGCCCTCACACTGCCCTTAGTTAAGGTGGTTTAGCAGCCTGCTGCAAAGCAATGGGGTTTTTCAAGGTTTCTCAGTCTTAAAGGTTTTATTCAGGGTGTCTTTTCAAGGTTTCTATTTGGAGATTTATTCTTCTTGTCCTTTCTAGACCAATATCAAGGATCTGGAATTGGAGGTCAGCAACTTGCAGAAGGAAAAGGAGGAACTGATCCTTGCTCTGCAAATGGCAAAGAAGGACATCAACCAGGCCAAGTAAGAGGGCTCTGCCTGCAGCTCTGGGGGCTGTCAGTGTGTCTGAAAATCCAATGTCTTGCACTTCCATGATCTGTAAAAGCTCTTTTTTGGTGTAAAAGTGTCCCTTTAACATGCCAGGATCTGCAAAGAAACCTCCTGTGGGCTTTCAGCAGCAGCAGAGGTGACAGAGGTGACATTTTTCATGAGGTGTCTCTGAAGCTGGAGAGGATTTGTTGTTGTTTCTCTCCAGGCTGAGCGAGCGGCGCCGGAAGAGGCTCCAGGAGCTGGAAGCACAAATTGGTGAGCTCAAGAAGAAGCTGAATGAGCAATCCAAGCTCCTGAAGCTGAAGGAATCCACGGAGCACACGGTGTCCAAACTGAACCAGGAGATCAGGGTAACCAACAGGCACCTCTGACTTGAGCCAGTGTGGGCAAAGCAGCTCCCAGGCAGGAATCCCAGGCAGGAATCCACTTTCTGTTTAGTCAGACTGAAAATAGCAGGTTTTGGCAAGATTCCTGTAGCTACATAACCACAATAGGCAGGTGACTAGTGAGATTTGGGAGGAAAATAAGTCCAAAGTGGCACTTCTAATTTATTGCCTCAGTCAAATAATTTGATTTCTCTTTGATTTCCTTAAATTGTGCCTGTGTTGGTCTCCTCTTATGCCTAAAACCCCCTGTTTTTTAGCACTTTGAGAGTGTCCTGGGTGGGAGCACAGTAAGATTTCCCACCTGCCACTCCCCACACCTGGCAGACACAGAGGAGAATGGAGGTTGAAGCTCTTTAGGATGTAAATCCTGGATAATTCTTCCAGCCACTGGTGTTTTTCAGGAAATGAAGCAGCAAAGGGTGCAGCTGATGCGTCAGATGAAGGAAGACACTGAGAAATTCAGGCAGTGGAAGCAGCAGAAGGACAAGGAAGTGATCCAGCTGAAGGAAAAGGTGAGCAAACAAGCCCCTCATACTATTCCTTCCTCCAAAGGGCTGCCTGAAGGTTTCTTTAGCTGGGAAGTATCTTAGAAGAGATGGGAATGCTTTGAAGAGAAGCTTGGCTCATGTGGCTGCCACTTTTCACCACTTGGACTTATTTGTGGCTGGAGATCTTCGAGCTCTTGCCACAGCTGTGACTCTGCTCTAAAGCAGAAAACAAAAATAGTCAATATTTGAAGGATTTAAAGTTGTAGAGTTTGGCCTTGGGATAGGAGGTCTTAAAACTTCCAAAGGGATGTTGGATCTGCATGTTAATAAAATCCAGCTGCTTGTGGTGGCTGAGTGCAATGGCCAGCAAACACCTGGAGTTTGGTGTCACAGCAATTCCTGCCCCTCAATGCCTTGGCATGCTCAGGCTGGAATTTTGGGGGGTGCAACCTTTCCTTTGTAATGAAAAATGTGACTTTTCCAGCTGTTTTTCCTTGCAGGACCGTAAGAGGCAATATGAGCTCCTCAAACTGGAGAGGGATTTCCAGAAACAGGCCAACGTCCTCCGGCGCAAAACAGAGGAGGTGAGGAGCCAACATCTCCTGGAAACTCCCAGCCAATCCCTAAAGTCTGCCAAGTGGGGCTGGAGGAAGGAGCAGGATACACAGAAACCTCTTAAATAAAGTTTAGAGACTGGGAAAAAAAGTTTTCTCTCTATAGAGAAATCCCCATTTTTGCCTTGGGGCCTTTGGGGGATCCCAGTTAAATTTGCTGCTTGGGTGCCAGAGTTGGCCCTGGGTGCCAGAGCTGGCCCTGGGTGCCAGAGCTGGCCCTGGGTGCCAGAGCTGGCCCTGGGTGCCAGAGCTGGCCCTGGGTGCCAAGTTCCTGTGGCAAATCCATGCAGATGCCCAAGGTAGGAAGTGGGGAATGAGTTTGAGTGGTGGATCTACAAGGTTGATCAAAATCCTTTCAGGATGGCTTTGTAAAAGAAATACATATTCAACCCCTCATTTTGGGTGTTTTTTTCTACCTTCAGGCCTAGAAGGAGCTTTTCTTTTAAAGGAGGAATGTCAGCAAAGGAAATAAATCAAAAGGGCAGGACTCCTTGAGTTAAACCAGGATAATTTGAGATTTATTAATCTTGTGCTGTCACTGTCTCAGTGTTTGCCCTGGGCTGGGAATCCCTGGTGTTTCCAGCTGTAGCAGATGATTTGCAGTCCCTAATCAGCTCCTTGTGGAATCTTTTCCAGGCAGCAGCTGCCAACAAACGCCTCAAGGATGCCCTGCAGAGGCAGAAGGAGGTGGCGGATAAACGGAAGGAGACCCAAAATCGGGGCATGGAAGGAATTGCTGCACGAGTCAAAGTGGGTAACTGTTTTTGCATCCCAGCACTGAGCAAACTAGGATTTGGGGTGGGTGCTGCTGGCCTTGGTGGCAGGAGGACCAGGGAATTGCAATGGGATTATTCAGTTTCTATGAAATGCCTTCACGGAGAAGGATTCAGTCCTGGAGCTGAGCTCAGCCACTGGGTTTTGGGGTTATTTTTTCAGAGCTGGCTAGCAAATGAAGTCGAGGTTCTTGTCAGCACTGAGGAAGCTCGAAGACACCTGTCAGACCTGCTGGAGGACAGGAAAATCCTGGCAAAAGAGCTCCTTCAGCTGAAAGAGAAGAAAGATGCTGGAGAAAACCCCCCTCCAAAGCTCCGGGTAAGAGGGAAATTCCCCTTTTCCCACCCCACTCCTCCTGCTGTTCAGCAATACTGGATTCATTATTCTGTCTCCTACTTGACCTGTTCCCTCAGCAGGTGGGGATGGATCCCACCCTTGGCTACTTTTCTGGGAGGAATGGTTAATATTTTTATCCTCTGTCATGTCAAGGACAAGAGGTGCTGAAGGAACTTGTTACTTAATGGAATTTGGGAATTTTTTTTCCCTGAAAGGGCAGTCAGGCTTTGGAATGGGCTGCCCAGGGAAGTGGTGGAATCACCATCCCTGGAAGTGTCCAAAAAACATCTGGATGTGGCACCTGGGGACATGGGTGACCCATCAGGGTTGGGTGAATGGTTGGACTCAACGTTCCAACCTCAAGGATTCTGAGGGATGTCAGTGGCTCACTCCTCTTAGCAAAGGCTTTTGGGGAGGAACAATGGACCTGAAGCTGTGGGGAGATGCCTGGGGGCTTTCCTAGCTGGAATATCTGTAAATGTGTGATTTCCTGCCCTGCATCCTGGTGCTGTGCTTGCAGAGGCGCACCTACTGCCTGGCGGAGCTGCAGGCTCTGGACACGGATCTCTCTGTCTCCAAGCAGATTGAGAGCCTGCAAACAGAGATGGAGCTCAGGTAAGGCACTGCCACAACGCTCATCCACGCTGCCTTGCCTCTGCCTGTGCCCTCATTTCCATCCCAGCTCCCTGGGAGGTGGAGGAGGATGTAAAACACACAGACTGACTGGAAATGATGAGGGAAAGCCTTTTCACTCAGTACAAGAGCATTGGTCTGCTTTCCTAACCAGCACCCTAACCCATCTGATTGTTTTAGAGCCACTGCCAAAGCAAATTGGGGTGAAAACACAGGTGCTGAAATCTTTTTCCAAAGGTTCCAAATTATCTTTACAGTCTGATTCATACTGATGGACAAACCTTTTTCCTCTGCATCTAAATATTAATCATATTTACACTGGGTGTGAGCCAAGAAAGTTTTCCAATCCTAGATGTATCATTGGTGTTTGATGGGATGGCTGGCCAAGCTCTGTCTCCATGAAAAATATCCCCCATGGTAAACTGTTACTGAAAACAGAACTGAGGTATAATTACACCAAGAATCCCATACATCAGAGGGATTTATAACAAATTGTGGAAGATGAATTTTCCTGTTGGCCAAGTATCTACTGACAAACCAACCGAGCAAGTTGAAAATGGCTTTTCAGAGGGCAAAACCCCCAAACCCCTTTCCAAAAAAAGTGTGTTTTCCTGGCTGGAATTCTTCCAAAATGTGGGGAAAATACTCAGGAACTTGGTCTGGGTGTTTTGAGTTGTTAGTGAGCACCTCTGGGGTTAAAAACCTCCACTTTTATTTGGGAATGTGGAGTGGAGGCAAAATTCCCCAGGGGGGAGCAATGCAGGCTCCAAGTGCTCTACTGAGCAGCAAAAATCTCAATTTATATTATTTTACTTAATATTCTGTGAACAGTCACATTAGCCCAGAAACCAGCCCTGGTTTTCTCCTGTGTTGTAACCCCAAATCCGTGGATTCTTCCCCAGGAGTGCCCAGATTGCAGATCTGCAGCAGAAACTCCTGGATGCAGACAATGGAGATCGGGCCAAGCAGCGCTGGGACAACATTGCCACCATCCTGGAGGCCAAATGTGCTCTGAAGTATCTCCTGGGAGAGGTAAACCCTGGATTTTCCTCTTTTATCCCTGATAAAAGGCTGTAAGTCTGCTTAGCCACTAATAACAGGAAGTGACCAAAGGAATTTGAGTGGAGCCCTCTTGTAGTGGATGAGGTTTATTCCTCTCTCAAGTTTGGATTAAAGTAATCTGTACTGGGGAGTGAAATCTGAAAAGCAGGGAAGAGGGGAGTGGAATAGATGAGGGTCTGGAGATACCAGCCACATGCTTGCATGGGAAAAGGGAAAAAGCAAATTTCAGAAGTGGAAGAGAAGAAAAAGTATCTAAAATGCTTCCTGAACAAGCAGGGAAACAAGGGCAGTGCTGGCTGAGGTAGGGGAAGCAGTGGAATTGGTGTTGAGATGGGAAAAAGAGAAATTGGGATTATGTGGGATTAGGGAAAGAGTAACTGAAGGACAAAATTACCTGTTGCTCCCTGGTGCTTGGACATCAAAGGAGAAGAGTGAAAAGGAAAATACTCCAAGTGCTGCAGGAAGGGAGGGGAATTCAGCACTGTGAACAAGACCCTCAGCTCCCTACGTTTTGCACTTCCAAAGTGTCTGCCTCTGAATCTCTCCTGGTTTCCTTGGTGCTGAGGGCTGGTCCAGTTCCTGGGGTGGCTGGAAGTGACAGGGATGCTTCCCCTCCACACTGCAGCTCCTGTCCCAGCAGGGAATCCCTGTCCCAGCAGGGAATCCCTGTCCCAAGCCAGGCCTTGCTCTTGTTTTCCAGCTGGTCTCCTCCAAAGTGCAGGAGAGCAAACTGCAGAGCGGCCTGCAACAGAGCCAGGCCAGCTGCTCTGATGTGCAGAAGATGCTGATGGAAGAGAGAAACCACATAGCAGAGATGGAGACAGAGTTCCAAAATCAGATTTTGGTGCAGGAACAACAACACCAGGAAAAGGTGAATCACAGCTCATGGAAATCTTGGAGATTGATCTCCAGGTCTGCTTAGAAAGGCAAAGGGGGATGTGCTGAAATGAAGCTGGCGCTGAATATCAGCTCAAATTTTGTTGGATTTGCAGATGGTTCATTCAAAGCCAAAGAAATCTCTGTATTCATCCTGTGCAAATTAGTTTATTCAGTAACTTTCCTCCTTCTTTAAATGGGGAAGCTGCACCTGAGCACAAGATAACTTTTCAAATAGATATGGGTGGAATTGTGCTGGAATGACAGGAAATTTCCCTTAGCCTGGACTTTGATGCCAAGTGCTCCTTTCAGGAGTTCACCCCTGTTTATTCCAACTTGCTTTTAGGTTCTGTACCTGCTCAGCCAGTTCCAGCAGAAGGAAGCAGCAGAGAAGAGATTGGAAGATTCCCTGAATGAGCAGGAGAAACAACTGCAGGAGCGACTGCGGTTCCAGGTGCAGTGGCTGAGGGAGGCTGTGGAAGGTGGGATCCTTTGGGATTCCTGGAATTAGGAGGAGGATCGTGTGTTCCCTTTGCAGAAGCCTGCCTGGGGTGGTTGCTGTGCAGGCTGGAATAACCCTGGGGAATTTTCTCTTATTTATCTCCAATGAAACAAATTTCCTCTTGTCCTGCAAACAGGAGGAAGAGCTGGAAAAAATGAGGGAGATCTGTGAGAAGAACCAGGAACTCCTCCGTGAAAATGACACTCTGAAACAGGTAGAGCCTTGTACAGACACCAGAGCCTCGTGGCACTTGGGTTTGATGGATTTTGCAGAGCTAATTCTTGTCCTTTTTGACAGAAACTGCTGCTCCTCCAAGTTGCCAGTGGCCAGAAGCTCCGGCACATCCAGCAAAGGCCACCTGAGTCTCCAGACTCTTCTTTTGATTATGTTCCACCCAAAGTAAGAGGCTGCACAGTTTGTTGTGCACCTGAATTCTTTGCCAGAGTTAATCTTGGCTATTGAGAATGTGGTTTTTGTTCTCCTAAGCTGCTTTTACCAGGCACTTGTTCTGCTCATTGAAGTGGCCCCTTCAGTCCTTTCCAGAAGACTCAAATTTGGTTTTTTACATTAGTTTTTTTACATTAGTTTTTTGGTTAAAAATAAAAGCAAACAAACCCCCAAACCTGTTTCCTCGTTTTAGTTCTGACTCTGTATCCTCCTTCACAATCCAGATTGTTTTTCTGTAGCATTCCCAGTCTTTAAATTATGGAGCAAAGCACATGTTTCACAGCAAACTTTGCTGCTTTGCATAGAGCCAAATTTCTTACTGCTGGGAGGAAGAAATTATTTAAAACTCTTTGGACAGGAGAGTGACACTTGCTTTTTGTCATGTGATGTGTCAACAACTCAGACTTCCAAGGATTTGTCATCAATAGTTAAAATTGATTGAATTTTCAATCCCTGATAATTGGATCTTTTTTTTCCCACCCTCACTCCACAACTGTGAGGGACTCTGAAAACCCTAATAAAACCTTATTAAAATTAAAAAATTAATATTATTAGTGAAGTAGAAGTGATTTTTGGTGGCCTAACCCCTCGTGCTCCTGTGTTGCAGCCCAAGACCCGCCGGCACACGACGGCCAAGCCCCGAGCACCCAGCCCCGAGGTGGATGTGGAGGAGCTGCTCTCTGACCCTGGGGAGCTGGAGGATTCTGACTGGCTTCCTGGGAAAGCAGGCAGAGGAACGAGAAAAAACCTCATGGGGGTAAGATCCAGCTGCCCTTGATCCAGTGTCTATGAGGGAATCACTGGCTGTGTGCAGGGGTTGGTGTGGAGCTGTGGGGTGTGGCGTCTCCATTGTTCTCAAAGTGGCAGGGATGAGTTATTTGGGTGCCTGGGGATATTTGGGACCTTCCCACAGACACAGCAAAGGTTGTCTGCAGTCAGCAAGACCTTCCTGGACAGGTTTTCCCTGTCCAAGTCACCTTCTCCCATGTTCTGTCCTGCTGCCTCTGTCTGAGCTGGCCTCTGCTTCAGGAGCAGCCCCCACAGCAGCCAGATCCATTAAGGGAGCAGCTTTTAGGGAAAACAAACTGGGGAAAAAAACAAAAAAAAAAGGATGGCCTGTTGTGGATCCCTGTTTTCTTTGGGAGCCTGCAGCTTCCATCTGTCTGTGTCAGTCTGGAGCTTCAGCCTGTGGCTCAGAAAATTCCTGAGGCTTTTGGGGTGGGAACTCCCTCTTTTCATGGAAGTGTGGCACAGAAACTGGGATCCTTTGACATAACCCTAAGTCAGGTACTGAGTAACTGAAGGTACTTCTGTAGATCCTGGAGATGGATCTGTAGGTGGAAGGATTTTATTCTGGATATTAGGAGGAAAATTGTTCTGGGCTGTAGCGAAATGCGACAAGGGACAGACAGCTTGGGGGTGTTCCTGTCCTTGAGGTGCCACAGCTGGCAGGACCTGGAGCATCCCAGGAGCATCCTGGCCATTGGATCCCCCTTCCTCCCTCACAGTGCTCGTGCAAGGGCCGCTGTGGGAACAGGCAGTGCGGCTGCAGGAAGCAGAAGTTGGCATGCACCGACGGCTGCAGCTGCGCCGCGGCCACGTGCAGGAACAGGGAGCAGGGTCTGGTGAGTGCTGCTGCCTCTGGGGGCCTCAGGGGCTGCACTTGGGCAGGAGCAAAGCTGGATGAAGGGATAATTCCCACACAAGCATAGTTTGTCCAGGCAGAGCACGTGCACTTTGCTTGAAACTCTGTGAATGTCAATAATTAGTGCCTCTCTGGTAACTGAAGACAATTTTCCACTGCAGGACCAGACTCTGCCTTTCAGGACAGAATTTTGGAGAGTCACAGCAAAGATTTTCAAGTTACCACTTCTCATCCACAAATCTGAGGATAAATTATTTAAATTTTCCTTTTGGATTAAAAAAAATTAAAGTTTTGTCTTTGGCTTCAGACAACACAAAACCTTGACTCATTCCCAGATTTCTTTTTAAGAATTGAAGGGATGGTTTGGGGAGGGGACTGAAGCAGCAGGAAGGTCCATGAGAAACTGATGTCCCTAGTGGGAATTTTGCTCTTGGATCTCAGAGATGTGGAGCAGGGCCATCCCATAGTTCACTAATTACTGCCTATTTTATGGAGGCCTAGTCTGAGCTGCAGCATCCTGTACTGTGGAAAACTTCCCAGCTGGAGAGTAGGGGGCTGTGGTGGGAAGGGAAGGGAAGGGATGGGATGGATGTTCTGCAAGAGCTTCACCCTCTGCTGTGCCTCAGGAAACCACAACATGTGAGGAAAACAAAAGGGACTCAGAAGGGTCCTTGAAGCTGGAAGACCCCACGGAGGTGAAAGCAGAAGAGAGCTTCTTCCAGCCCGTGTGCATCACTCCAACCACCAAGGTATTCCCAGGGGAGAGCAGAGCTGTGAATGAGGGATCTCGGGGGGAAACCACCCCAGAGGAGAAGCTGCTGCTGGAAAACTCTGCACAGCTCCAGGCGGCTCGTGTGGAATTTGAGAGGGTGCTCGAATTCCTAAGTTCCCACACTGAGAAGGTGCCATGAGCTTGCCACATTTTCCTGCAGCACCTTCAGCAAGGAGGGAGGGGAAGTGAGGAGTTTGCAGGATAAAATCACATCTGTCCATGTTCAAAGTGACCTCTCTGACCTGGCACATCTCATTTCACCTCAGCTAAACAAATTCCCTTTTGCCATGGGAACCCACTATGCCTCCTGCTGTCTCTTCCTGCCGGATCTTGATATTTTTTAAAAAAATTTTTCTTGACTTGAGTAAAAAACTCTTGAGGTTGGCCTGGTACTTTTGGTGTGCTGCTGCTTCTGGTGGGTCACTCCAGTAGTGACTCACTCCAAAGATTGTCCCTTGCTTTCCACAGGTCCTGCAGGACATCACAGAGCAGGAGGTGCTCCTGAAGCTTCCCAGCACTGCTGCCTCCCTGCTCGGGAGGGATGAGGAGTCCCAGGAGAACCAGAACCCCTTTGGGAGGAAGAAGAAGAGGATGTTGAGCACCAACATCAGCTTCTTCTCAGGCTGCACCCCCATCAAGGAGTAGTTAAACTGCCCTGGAGTTTTCCCATCCCTTTAGGCCACATTCCTGGTGACTTTTGAGGGAGTTGGATTCTCCTGCTGGAGCAGCAGCCCCTGCCCTCAGCAAGGGAGTCAAACTGTTTCTTTCTTGTCGTGTCTCTGTAAATATTTGTGTGTTGGGGCCATGTTGGGGGTAAGAATATTTCCTCTGGAATTCCTGGAGTGAATGGAGGTGATTTTCCAGGTGGGTGTTCCCAGCTCCCTCCCTCCTGCTGAGCTGTGAACGCTGGGTACGGTTTCACCTGTAATCTTGAGAGAACTTTGCCTCTGCACTGGAGCTCTGCTCCTGCCTCTTCCCACGGAGCCTCAAGGAATTTTCCACTGCCCTGGGAGAGCCATGGAGTGAGAAGGCCCTGGCTGAAGTCTTAAACCAGCAGCTCTGAGCTGCTCAGGCTTTCTGGCCCCTTTGGCCGCTGGACTCGTTATTCAATGACCTTAGAAACTTGACCTATGTGAATAATGTAGGAATTTTAACTCTGGTTTGTGATTTTAATAAAGGAGTTACTAAAGAAATCTGGCTTGGAGTTGGAATTTTTGTGCACAACACCCCCCAGCCTCCCCTGGGCTCTCTGCACTTAAATTTGGTCCTAAAACCAGTCCAGGAGTTGCCACTGTGAGCTGTAAAATATTTCCAAGAGATTTAAACCCTCAGAACTTCCAATTAACAGAAGATTGTCCAAAAAGGTATGTATATATTGTTATATAAAATACGTAATTATAGAGCATAGGATTATGTCATTACACATTTTAGAATGTGTACCTAATACATAAAATACAATTTATATATGAAGTGTTTCTGTATATGTGCAACTACTGTGTATTCTCTCTATACACTATATTTGATATATTTTATGCATGTGTGCACACATATATACATTAATACATAAATATCTATGTATGTGTATAGACATACATAGACACATATGTATGTCTATATATGTATATATATTTTTTATATATATATTAATATATGATGTATATATATTAAAAAATGAGAGTTTTGAGTGTACAAGGCAATTACATGTGTTTGTCTGATAAATATATAACATGTATACACATATATCTGAAAGATATATAAATGGTATATGTGTATGTATGTGTGTACATATAAATTATATATAAATATGAAAATATATTTAAAAATAGAAAATAGATCAAAAACTTATAAAATATATATAGAAAAAAACCCTGTATATATAAAAGATATATAGAAAATACACCCTCAGGTGCGTGCACAAGACACCAAGGCCGGGTTACAAACACTCTGCACTTTTATTTCCACACTCCTGGGGCCCAAAGGGGGCCTTCCTGCCCATTCCCACCCTCTGGAGTCTGTGTGAATCCCGTGGGAAGGGCTCTGTGAGTCCCACAGGAAAGGTTCCATGAATTCCTTGAGAAGGGCTCCCTGAATCCCATGGAAAGGCTCCCTGGATCCCATGGAAAGGCTCCCTAAATCCCATGGAAAGGCTCCCTGGATCCCATGGAAAGGCTCCCTGGATCCCATGGAAAGGCTCCCTGGATCCCATGGAAAGGCTCCCTGGATCCCATGGAAGTGCCCGGGCCCTCACAAGGCATCGTAGTCGTCGTCGTCCTCGTGCTTCCTCTTGAGCGGGTTGGGGTCGGCGGCGCTGGGCGGGACCATGTTGGTGGTGATCAGGATGTTCTTGGGGCCGATCAGGGACGGGTTGATCAGGACGTTCTGCACCGTGGGAGTTGTGGGAGTGGCTGTGGGGATCATGGAAAGGGTTCACTGAAAGCTTGGAGCAATCCCTGTGTTATTCCAGGCTCGTCCCAAGAGGGAGGATGGGGAAATGTTAGTGGTAGGGGGAGAGGGAAAGAGGAGCCAGGGTGGGAGGGAGCTGCCAGGATGATGTTCTGGCTGTCACTGCTGTGCTATAATGGGAATGAACTCTGGAAGTTCCTGGAATGAGGGGGAGCGGGAGAAATTCCCCCATCAGCTTGGCCATCCCTGGAAGTGTTCCAGGCCAGCCTAGAGCAGCACAGAAGGTGTCCCTGTCCCTGGCAGAGGGTGGGGCTGGATGAGCTTCTCCCTCCCAGTCCCAGCAGGCCGTGGCTGTGTGGTTATCCCAGTTTCCAGCCCCAGGGAGCCCAGCAGTACCTGACTTCCCTGCAGGCTGTGAGGATGGGATCTGGACCGTGAAGCGCTGCCCCGCCAGCGACACCGGCGCTCCCACTTTGGCCGACACCGACACGGTCTGGGCTGAGGGGGTGCCTGCAACCCACACAACAAACCACAATCAATCCATCAACACTCCTAAAACTCCCTCCCCCAGTGGAACCTGTCATTAGACACCCTGGGAATGCACAGGAACACAAGGATACCAGATTTAAGGAGTCAGATTCCAGGCAGAGCTGCACATTTCTCATTTTCCCACATTTACCCAGCCCTACAGAATTCCAGACTATAAATACACACTGATTTTTAGGGCACAGCTCTAAATTTTAGGTTCCTTTTAAAAATGGATCTTTCCTAGTGCTATTTAATTCAGCACCATATTTTCATTGAGGAAAATAATTCTAAATTAAAGTTCTTGAATAGTCCCTTATATAAAGAATTTATCACAAATATGGAACATCTGTAATGCATTTACTTTTAAATGTTATTGTAATAATAAAGATTAATTTATGTGAATTAACCTTCTGATGCCGTCAAACAATATAAGGTTAGGCAGTCCCTGACACTCCCTCAGGGGTTAAAAGTGTTTTAGATTATTCCTCTTTTATTTTCCTTCCTAAAATAAAGGTGGGAATCCCCTGTGGAGCTGTTCCCTACCCAAAGTGGGAGTGCTGGGCCTGCTGCTCACGGCGCCCACGCTCAGGCGAGGGACTGTGATCCTGCCTGCTGTGGAGGAGACCTGTGGGGAGAGAACCAGGGAATCAGGAAATGGCCTGCAATAAACAGGCAAGTCCCCCCACACTGAGGCATTCAGGGCTTCCCAGCAAAGGAAATATTTTCCTTCTAAAGCAGGTGGAAGTAAAAAATACTCTTTAATATCTACGCCTGTGCCTCTGACAACCTGACATTAAATCTGACAGTTTCTCCTGGACATGAGGAGGAATTTCTCCATGGAAAGGGTGGGCAGGCATTGGAAGGGGCTGCCCAGGGAGGTGTTGGAGTCCCCATCCCTGGAGGTGTCCAGGGAATGACGGGACATGGCCCTCAGTGCTCTGCTGGGGATCAGGCACAAATTGGATTTGATGATCCTGGAGGGCTTTTCCAGCCTGATTCTGTGATTCTGCAGTATTTCTTTAACACTACAATATTTCCATACCTTAAAATTCCCCCTATTTAAAAATTTCCATTTAAAATCAACCAACAACAATTTGCAAATCCAGCCTGGAGACCTCCGAGCTGATGTGCACAGGCCAATATTCACCCACACCTTTCAGAGCTGTGGGAAACTGCAACTTAACACCGCTCCCAACCCCCCAGGGGTGAATCCCCAACCCCTGAGCAATCCTCACCTTCTTCTGCAGGGATTTCAGGCGGTAGTTGGGGGCGGTCAGGCAGTACCTGTCGGGCGGCAGCCGCGGGCCCGAGTACGGCTTGATCAGCGGCAGCGGCGTCTGGTTCTTCTGGCGGGCAATGTCCAGCAGGAACTGCAGAGACACGGCCACATCCCCCTGGCTGGTGACTTCCCTGTGTCCTGGTGATATCCCTGTGTCCCAGCCTCGTCCCCGTGTCTGGTGACATCCCTGTGACCCGGTGCCATCTCCATGTCCCAGTGATGTCCCTGTGTCCTGGTCTCATCCCCGTGTCTCGGTCACATTGCCAGTGTCCCAACTTCATCCCTATGTCCAGGCCACATCCCTGTACCTGGTCAGACCCCTGTGTCCTGGTGACATCCCCATGTCCCACTGAAACCCACATGTCTGGTCACACCCCTGTGTCCCGGTGACATCCCCATGTCTTGGACACATTCCCATGTCCCAGTGACATCCCAGTGTCCTGGACACATGCCAGTGTCCTGCTGTCATCCCCGTGTCTGGCTCTCCTTCCTTGTGTCCTGCTGACATCCCCCTTTCCCAGTGACATCCCCGTGTCCCGGCCTCATCCCTGTATCCCGGTGCCAGCCCTGTGTCCTGGTGACATCCCCATGTCCCACAGACATCCCTGTGTCCCATGCCCGGCCCTGTGTCCTGTGCCTTGTCCTGGCCTCATTCCTGTGTCCTGGTGGCACCCCCATGTCCTGTGCCCAGCCCTGTGCCCCGAGCCCAGCCCCATATCCCAGTGCCATCCCCATATCCCAGTGCCAGCCCCGTGTCCTGGTACCATCCCCGTGTCCCCGTGCCCATCCCCATGCCCCGGTGGCACTGCTCACGTCCCGCGGCGGGGGCGATGTGAAGGACTGGTCCGTGCGGCACTGGATCGCCAGGCGCACATCGTCCGCGTCCACGCTCGACTTCTTGGCGTGGCTCGAGTAGATCTTGGCGTCCTCCAGGATGGTGGTCACATATCCTGAGGGAAAGCGGCTCCGGGATCCATGGAAAACAGCCCCGCCCCGCCCTGCGGCCCCCGGCACTGCCACGGGGAGGAATTCCTGCCTGCCAGCCCCGGCACGGCTGCCCAGAGCAGGGAATGGATAACGGGGAGGAATTCCTGCCTGCCAGCCCCGGCACGGCTGCCCAGAGCATCCCTGGCAGTGTCCAAGGACAGGCTGGACACGGTTTGGAGCAGCCTGGGACAGTGGAAGGTGCCCCTGCCCAAACCACCCTGGGATTTGTGATTCTGCGATTAAAGGGACACAGAATTTCAGCTGGAAAAGATCTCCGTGGTCACCGAGTCTGACAGGGGAGCTCCAGCGGCAACACGGATTCACAGAGCACTCCCTGCTCCTGACAGCACTGCCCTGCTCCAGAGAACACTCCCCTGCTCCAGAGAACGCTCCCCTGCTCCAGAGAACACTTCCCTGCTCCAGAGAACACTTCCCTGCTCCAGAGAACACTGCCCTGCTCCACCCGACACTTCCCTGCTCCACCCGGGGCTCCCCCGCGCCCTCCCCGCCCGGCCCCGCTTACTGTAGGCGAACTCCAGCATCTGGTTGATGACGCGCGGCTCGTACTCGGTGATGCCCATGTCCTTGAGGATCTGCGCCATCACCTGAGGGGGGGACACAGGCACCGCTCAGCCCCCCGGTGCCCCCCGAGCCCCCCGGTCCCGCCCGGATCCCCCCGGTACCTGCGCGTCTTTAGGGGCGCTCTTGGGAGACGCCATCTTGGCGGCCTCCATCGCTTCCGGCCATGTGACACAAAGGGCGCGGCTACGGCGGCCGGGAGGGCGGCGTTGCCATGGAGACGCGGCCTAGCGTGGTTGCCATGGAGACGCGACCTAGCGTGGTTGCCGTGGAGACGCGGCCCGGCAGAACAGAAGTTCATTTTACTATAAATATTCATGAGAGCAAACTGATGCACAGACCAAATCTGCTGGATTCCAGTGACTGTTTTCCCACTCCCCCTGCTGTAGCCAGCCCAGTGGCCCCCAT
Organism: Taeniopygia guttata; assembly: GCF_048771995.1. Taxonomy (NCBI): domain Eukaryota; kingdom Metazoa; phylum Chordata; class Aves; order Passeriformes; family Estrildidae; genus Taeniopygia; species Taeniopygia guttata. The sequence goes on along the minus strand of NC_133029.1, from coordinate 5,125,543 downwards.
CTGCCCTGAGGTGATGTTTTGTTATTTCATTAATAGCTCTGAAGTCACTTTTTAAATTGCCAGCAAGCCTAGGATTAACTAAAAATGACAGTGTGTTTCCACTGTTTTGAAAATAACAGATTCCGCTTGGGAAGCAAATTTAAAAGCTTTTTAAAGCTGGTTTTTCATGGCAGCTGCTGGATTTGGAAGGCACTTAGAGCACATTCCATGTGAGTTTTGTCAAAGTTTCTCACTTTCTGCGGCAAAACAGAACTGAAAATAAAGTTTTGTTGTGATTTTTGTCACGCAGGCGATCAGCAATGTTCCAAAAGCAGTTGCAATGTGTTGTTATAACCCAGGTCTGACTGCAGCCAGGTCTGGAGGACGAGGATGTGCTGGCGATTCTCATCCCAGCTCCTCAGAAACAGGGACAAACCATGAGCTGCTCTCTCTGATCCACCCTGTGGAACATTCCAGCAGCAGCTCTGGTGCTCCCCATCCACACCCAGGCAGGTGTTCAGCACCTGGATCACCATCCTGGCTGGAGACACCTCCCTGCCCTGCCTTGGGGCTGGGATCAGCCTGGGCAGCAGGAGCAGCCCCATGGCTCCAACCCTCACCAGCACAAGGGGCAGGCACGGGACTCCTGTGCCAGAATCCTGTGCTGAGGCAGCTCTGAGGCCAAGTCATTTGACTTCCATGAGTCAGAGTGTTACACAAAAACATCCTGGGAGGAGGGAGGGAAAGAGGGAGGAGGAATTCCAGACACTGACCTTAGACAACAAATTTCTTTTTCCTCGTTTTAGGCAAGAAGGGGAGAGCAGCTCTTCCACGGGCTGGCATCAGGCTGGAGCTCAGCACTTGGAGCTGGGGGCTGTCACACCATTTATTCCTGAGGCAGGAAAGAAAATGATGGTTTGCACTTCTGTGCGGCTTGGGATTGATCCTTAAACCCAGTACAGGACTCTGTCCCCTCTGTGCCACCTTCTCCACTCACCACAGGTGACTTGCCACGGTGGGAAGCACAACCAGGAGCTCCTTGCAGGATTTCTGTGAGGAAAGCAGCAGAACAGAAAAGAACCAATTCCCACAGAGCAGCCATCTGTCCCCAGGGCCACGAACGCCTTCCTGGCCATGGATGCTTCTCCCCATGGACACTCCTGTGGGGCACAGCCATGCTGGGAGTCATGGGGTTGGAAAAGTCCTCCAAGACCATCAAATCCAACCTGTGCCTGATGCCCACCTTGTCACCAGCCTTAAGCACCGAGTGCCACCTCCAGGGATGGGGTCTCCACCACTTCCCTGGGCAGTTCTGATGTTTAACAACCTTTTCCATGAAGAAATTCCTGCTGATCTCCAACCTGAGACTGTTCCCTCTCCTCCTGTCCCTGTTCCCTGGGAGCAGAGCCTCCCTGGCTGTCCCCTCCTGCCAGGAGCTGTGCAGAGCCACAAGGTCCCCTCTGAGCCTCCGTTTCTCCAGGATAAACTGCAGGAAGACACATTCCATGGGCACCACACGCTGGCCCAATGGAAGAGCAGCCACCCTCCCTCTGCTCAGCCACTGGGGTTGTTTTCAGCACTGGAAAACAGGAAATGGGGTCATGGTGTGTCCTGGCCTGGCGCCGACTCCTCCGTCTGCCGCGGGTCGTTCATCCCGGGCAGCTGCCGGCCAGCTGGGAATCATCTGTTGGAGAAATTGGGAGCACAGCCTGGGCACGTGGCCCTGCTCAGGGTGCAGGATTTAAATCCCATAAATTTTAAATCACTGGAAGTGGTCTAGGCCAGGATGGATGGGGTTTAGAGCAGCCTGGGATAGGGGAAGGTGTCCCTGTGCAGCAGGGAGTGGAATAAAATGAGCTTTAAGGTCCTTCCCAACCCATTCCATCATTCTATGAAATTTCACTCGGATTTTCTTCCCAGACAGGATTTGTTGAGGTGTTCAAGGTGCAGCCATGCAGAGCCCTGGCACAAGGGACAGCTTTTCTTGTTGGAAGGTGTCCAAATCTGCAAGAACAACCCCAGCCAGAGCTTCTGCCTCTTGGAAAGGGCAGCAGGAATCTCCCTAACGTCAGCTCTGGGATTTGCTGGACAATGCAGTGCCTGTGCTCAGCTCTGACCTTTCCAGCACTAATCCCACACTATTTGGCTCCACAAAACTCTGGCTTTTGAGCAGTCCTTGGGAGCAGAAGAGTTGCAAAGAGCCAAGCTCCGAGGAGAGGGAGGAGGTTTGGTTTGTAGCTAATCCCTCTCTCATTTCTGCTAGAGCCCCATTCCCGGGTTCTGGAGGAATTCTAAGATTTTTCAGGACACATCCTGCTGCTGGGTGTCCCTGCTCCCTTTGGCCTTGTGCTTCCAGCTTCCCAGAGCCTTCCTTTGGGATTCCCTCATGCTGGCCCCCACTCCCCTTGCCTCCTCCACCCCAGTGTTTTCCAGCTCCTCACTTCTGATTGTTCCTCAAGTGGAAAGTTTACCCAGGCTGAGTGTCCAGCTGTCTCTTTGGGAATGATGGTCAAATAAAACCTTTCCCATCTTATCAGATCATTAAGGCACCGTCAGGAAAAATTCTGCACTCAGCAGCAAATGCTGGGCAAGAGCTCAAGGGGGAAAAGCCCTGAGTCAACACAAAATGATGGAAAATTGGCAATCAGCCCCAAATGATTAAATTTCCAGTATCAAAGAACTGTTCTACCTCACCTGGGGACTGCAGGTCCTACCTGCAGTGCAAGGAGAAATGGAAGTGATATTCCAAGGGTCCCAAGTTAACTCAGTTCTCAATGACACTGAACATGTTCCCTTCCCTTAAATTACACATGACACAAGTGAGACTAAATCTCACAAAACCACAGGAGCTCAGAGTCAAATTTGAATACATTTGTATTATTTATTGGCTGTATTAAATATATTATCTATTTGATAGTTACAATTTAGTAATACAATGCATGGCAGCTTTAACATACATTTGAGATACCTCAAAAATGACAATATAAGAAAACCAAAGATACCTAAAATACATTAATGCCACGAGGATACATCCTTCTGGAATGGACAACAGCTGGTGGAAAATCTGTATTGCAGTATAAATCCCAGATATTTTCTGGAAATATGAGCATTTTGTGGCAATCACAAAAGGATTCGATTTCACTTTTTAGCAGTGGTGACTTGTTAGTATTTACTCTGCGATCCTAATTTCAGGACTACTATTGCCAAATAAACCTCTACAAGTTGGTTCTAAGGAGTTAAAAAAGAACCCTTTGGCAACAGAGATTTGCTGCAGGCAGTTTATCTGCTAAAGGGAGACTATGAGGAAAAAAAAGACAGATTGTAAACTCTTCTGCAAACTAGAGACTAATATCTGTATAAAACTCTGACATTGGAGGGAGAGATTTCTATGATATAATAAATGATTAACTTAAAGTTCTGCTACAAGTAGAACAATACATTCAAACATACATTTTTTTCTTTCCAGGCCTTTTAATCAAAATAAATAGAGTACAAAAATGAAGAGTACGCTTTGAAAAGATTAATTTCAGATTGCACCATCAATCTACTGTGAAGAGGATTAAGTGATACTAGATCATAATTTAGGTTTTCCACATCTGAAATACAACACAATGCCTCAAACTCTAACACAACGTTATTCCTCAACTGCTGTAGGAGAAAGACCCTTAAAAGTGATTAATTAATTACTGGAAACACATCGCCTGTAGCTCTGTCACATCCACCCTCCCACCCACAAGTGCATCGCTCTGATGGCCAAAGTGGAGCCACAGACTTTGCAAAATACCCTAAATCTACCATTCTGTGGCATGCTCCAAATGCTGTTGGCAAGACCCATCCTGAAACACTGGAAACTTCTGAGTTCCAGCTTTCAAAAGCTTTGATCTAACGGAGCCAGGAGCTGCCAGGCTCCTCCACAGGGATTCACAAGCAGATGGAACACAACAGTCAAATGTAGTGCACAGTGTCCACAAAAATATCCCCCAGCCGACCAGGACGAGTTTCAGACAAGTTCATAGCAGGCTGAACATTCCCAACAGGAAAACCATGGAATGTGAAGCTGCTACCACTGGGATAGCAAGTTTAAAACATTGTATAAATGTTATCTAAAAAGAGTTCTCTCACGTACAATTTGCTCGTTGGGGTTAAGTTAGAAGGGTACCCAAAGCAGGCTGAACTTTTTATTTTTTAGGTTAATAATAGTACAAAAACATTTGCTCAGTTTGAGCCAAATAGTGTAACATTTATCATAAATGCACTCTTTCTCCTTAAAGACAACTCCTGTGCTGTTCTGAGCACGCTGCACAGGGAATTACTTTTCTCTCAGGCACTGAGAGTGAAATGTGGATTGGGCCAAAGCTGCTCAGGACAGCAGGAACGTTTCAGGCAGAGCCTTTCCTGGGCATCCCGGCTGAGCGCCACATCCTGCTGGCATTGGTTTGGATTAAAACCCTAAAAATCCCTGGCACCCTCTACTCCAACACTTGAAATGATTATTACTGAATCCCAAGTATTAAAATAACTGTAAAGTAGTAATATCACTAAGTCAATATTCTGCTTTCCTTCTACAGTCTAGTAAATGTGGTATGCTCTAGTAGGCTCTGCAGTTCTGCTCTAAGCTCAAAGCACTTGTGCTGCTGGATTTCATGGATATCAAACTACAGCGAAACTCCATGGAACAGCCATCGCCTCCCGCTGCTCTGGTGGTGCTGGCAAAGGACTGTTCTAGCAATGCCTTCCCTCTCCAACTGGCTGGGATGGGGAGAGAGGAGGAGTGTGCACACCCCCCCAGTGTGCACTGTAAGGCAGCTGATTGCTGTTCTCTAACAGCTCACCCTGATTGCAGAGGCCCCAGGATCACCTTTTCTACAGGAAATCTGTGTCCAGCATTTGGAAAGGATCTGCCGAGCCAGCCTCGCCGGCAGCCAGCAGCAGGAGCGGGAACGCACGGAGCGAGGGGCTCCCAGCTAGGATTTCATTGAACTACCCATAAATACCCCAGAGAGCTCTGTACAGACAGCTGAGCGGGGCCAGCTCTGCCCTACTTGATGACGAAGTACTGGATGACCACGGCGAAGAGGATGGCGACCACGGCGAAGCCGCAGAGCAGCGCGATGGCGATGGCGCGCTCCTCGCGCAGCCGCTTCCCGCTCTGCGCCTGCTCCGCGCCGGGCAGGGCTGTGGTGGGGCCTGGCTCCCGGCGCTGGCAGCAGAACACGGTGCTGGGGCTGTAGGGGCCGCAGAGCTCCGGGCAGCCCGGCAGGTCGTGGCACTGGCGGCCGGCGCAGACGCGCGCGCGGTACTCACAGTTCGTCTGCGCGGCCGGCAGCCGGAAGCACGGCTCGGGGCCCTTGTACACCTGGCAGGAGACAGGAGCGGGTCAGTCAGGAGCACAGCACTCACCACCAGCACCTGCAACTGCCTGGCCTGCCCCAGGGGTGAGGGCAGTGCTGGGCACAACCTGGGGTTGCCCTCCTCCTCTCAGCTTTGTAAAATCGCAGCTTTATTTCGCGATTCGTTGAAGTTTCCTGCCACACCCCCACACTGAGGCCTCACCTGGGCTGGGAGGCTTAGAAAGGAGAAAAAATCATCCTGCATTTTCCTCATTAAAGCTCCTCCAGCAAAGCAGACTCTCGGATTAACAGAGGCACCACAGACCATCAGTATTAAGAATTTAAGAGCCAAAGGAATTGTTGGGAGAACAGGATAAGCCAGTGCTCACCCACTTCACACTTCCTGAAATGAAAAGTCTCCCTGACACCTCCCCAGACAGAATTACAACCTTCAAATCATGTAATCACAGCATGCTTTGGGTTGGAAGAGACCTTAAAGCCCATCTCATTCCACCCTCTGCTATGGACAGGGACACTTCCATAAGAAATATGCACACCTTCTTTCTGTAATAATTTTTCCCAGGAAAGACCCCTCACATTCCTGATGCTGTATAAAAGGTACCTGATCAAACTCTCTGCCAGCAGCAAGCTGAAGGATGTAAACAATGGAATCTCCTTTCATAGGCTGTAGAGGCTCCCATGTGATTTCAAAAGTGTTTTCTTCCAGCTGGATCACTTTGGGTGCTAGAAAATAAGAGTGATTTGTTGGTGTTTTAGAAAAAGAACAATGTACAGCTGTCATGCTTAGAGGCAACTCATTCCAATAACCTAAAGCAATTAAGATTTGTTTCTTTCTTCTTCTATTTGATGACATAAGCTTAAAAAATGATCATTGCTAGGTGTAGGTTGTACTTGTTGGTCTTTTTGAGCTGCCAGAGTGAGCCCATGTTTGTGAAGAGGAGCAGCACTTTCAAGTCACTACAGAACCCAGCATTTCTGTCCATGTGCAGAGCTAAAATTATGTTCTAACCACGGTCCAGTTAATCAATTTTGCTGCAGGCACTCAGCACTCTGACCTTCACAGTGACTTTAATGATGACCTTTAATGTCCATGTTAAAAAGTGAAGATCAGAGGAATTAACTGTGCCCTCATCTGCTTACACGCTGCTGTAGCTTCAATGGATAACCCTGAAAAATGCCTTTCCAGCTGAGCAAAGGTAGGAATGCTCAGTTCAGGGCTGGAAGAGCTGCAGTGCAGGAGGTGATGACAACAAAAGAGCCCTTTTCACACCCAGACAAAGCCCCTCACAGCGAGTTTGTGTCTCTGTCCCTGCAAAGACTGGCTGAGGGTCAGCTTGCAGGATCCAATCCTGCCCACCAGTGGCTTGCAGCAATTGCCAGGGCAGTGCCAGCTCACCTTTGAGAGGTGCAGGTGGAGACTTGGTGGTGGTGAAAGCACAGACCTCCGAGAAGGCGCCTTCCCCCGCGTCGTTGTACGCCTGGATGCGGAAATGGTACGTGGTGGATTCGCTGAGCCTCTGCACCTTGTAGGTGTGACAGGGACCATTATAGACTGTCACAAACCTGGGGGACACAGAACACACACAGAGTTAGCCAGCCATCACCAATGTGTAGGGCAGTATCAGACCTGAAACACTCAGATTTGAGATAAGGACAAAGAAGTGATGCTGCATTCTGCGTGTCCCAGCCTTCTTCCCACTCAGGCTGCAAGCCCAGCTCCTCTAAATCAAGAGAACAACCCTTGAATATCCAAAATAAATTGAAATTTCCTGTTAAAGAACAGCTGGCCAACCCCTGTTTCTATATGCAGGCTCGACTTTGTTTTTGAATGTTCAAAAATAACCATGCCAGCACAGGATGGTGGTAAGGTATTTATTCTTTAAATAGTATTTACTGTTTACAAGCAGCAGAAGGTCAAGTTGTTGACAGCATTTCTGGTTGAAAGATGGGATGAAAAACTGCAAAAGGTCAAACTCTGGGATGCTCAAATGACTCAGTGGTACAAACTGAAGGGAGAATAACATAAAACACCTTAAAAACCTGAAGTGGTAAAACCACAAGATCTTTAATAGTCTCACCTGCCAAACCTGTCCTCCATCTGCAGGTTGAACTGAGTAGGGTTGGGAATTAAAGCTCTGCTGGGCCCCTCTCCCCATTTCAGTTTAAGGCTCTGGTAGCTGAAGACAACACATTCCAGGTGGGGAGGGTCGGGAGGTAGTGGTTTGGTTTTGGCTTTCATGGAATGACTGAAAGGACCGACTCCAAAGCTGTTGATGGCCTGTACCCTGATCCTGGGGATGGGAGAAAGCAGCCATGTGGTCATAAAAAGTGCTGGGTAACAAAGCAAGAGTTAAGAGGCGTACAGAGTGGAACTCCAGACAGTAAAGCAATTAACATGCACTTAGAAATGAAATCTCAACTCCGTTTTAACCAACACTGAGCTCACAGGAACCCCTGCTCTGCTCTTACCTGTGCATCCATCTTCTTCTGGCCACACACCTGAGCATCCCAATGAAAAATCCTAAACCCAGAAACCTTAAAGTCCCGGCTTTGAGACAGAATGTGAAACTTGATCTCACTCCTGCCAACGTCATGGTTGGACTTTGAATATGACAATTTTAGGAGTTGTTTTGGAGCTGCAGGATGAATTAGGCAAATATTCTGTATGCTGCATGAAAAATCGCTCTAAAAATTTAAAGCACTACCCTCAAAGGACTTTTAAATCCTACAAATGTGATTTCAGAATAATTCTTACCTGTACAGGGTGTCAGGCAGCAGATTCTCAAGGACATGGGTTGTGTTTCTCCCCACAGTGACCAGCTGCTTCTCCCCATACTCGATGTTGTACCCTGTGATCTCTGCCCCGTGGCAGCAGGGCTCTTCCCACTGGATTGCAAGGCACGTGGAGAAAGGAGGGGAAATTTCCACCTGGTCCTCTTCAAGTAAGTGGAGCACGGCCACGGCTGCGGGCACTGATGGGGGAGTGGTCACCACGCCCGTGTCCCCAAACAGCCCCGGCCCAGCCGTGTTCACAGCCTGAAAGACACCACACAGGAGTTACCAAATCCCTGCTTTGCAAGCAGGCAGTCACAGCTCTCACAGCCTTCCCTGTGTTCTTAAAAGCAACGTGGAAGAGAGTGGAAAATCTCCTGAATAATTTGTCAACAGGGCAGAGCATCTGTCAAGCTGGTATTTCACAGCACAGAATCTAAACTCTTCCAGCTTCAGGGAATGAGGGACTGGGGGACAAGAGCAGTGTTATTCCCAATTACCTTCTCTAGTGCATGAGCAGGTGACAGCACATTACTTTATTCCTCTCTAGCTGGAGTTTGTCCCCAGACTGCAAGTGCCCAGTGGCACCAAAAGGCTTTTCCTACCTGGACTCTGCAGTAATAGGTGGTTGCAGGTGTGAGCCCCTTGACCTCATAGCTCTGGCAGGGGCCAGTGTAGATGATGTGCATGGACCCCTCCACCTGGCCCCAGTCCAGCCTGTACTCGGTGATTTCTGCTCCATTGCATGCCGGGCTCTGTGTGGTGAGGGAGAAATTCTGCTCAGCTCTTACATTTGCACATCCCCAGCATCCAGGGGGGAGCTCTGTCACACTGATACACTGAGTGAGAGTCACAGAAAACGTTGGAAAACAACGCCAAGATCATCAAATCCAACCTTTGGAAGCACTGGGTTTGAAACCTGAGGTCTGTTCCAAGGGATTTTAAGTCAAAAGGTGACATGTGGCTGTAACACCACCACAGTTCACACCAGATTTTTGACTGTCCCACAGTCTCTTACCACTTAAAGGAATTAATTCACTATATATTAATTACCACACCCTGAGGAGTATTAAATGCCACCCAATTTGTCCAGTTAAGACTGCAATTAATCACTCTCAAAGTTTACAAACCCAACACAGACGTCTATACAAGAAATGGGCTTAAAATATTCCATCTCTACCCATGTTATTTCTTTAATTTCTGAGTATCATAAATGTGCCACTACAATTCTAAAAGCCAAACACTAATTTGGGTGGTACTGAAAGCCATCAACACCTACCTCCCATGAAACCACAGCACAAGTTGCACTTTTGCAGGTTATCAGGGGTTTGCAGCACTGCTCAGGGGGTCCTGGAGCAGTGCAAAGCTCTGCCTTCTCAGAGTGGGGGCCAAACTGCGGGAAAACAACACTGCATGAACACAGCAACAGCACCAGTGCAAGAACTGATGTGCAAGTGAAGCAAGCAAACTATTTCTAACTTGACAAGGAAGCAAACAGCAGAGTTCAGGGCTTAGTTTCAGATTCCTCAAAGGTACTTGAAGCTGGCCCATTCCCACAGGATATCTGAGCTCCTCCCTCTGCCAGGGTTTTGTAACTCCTCCCTCCCCCAGCCAGGATCTGCATTACAGCAGCAGCTGGGCACTGTTTCACAAACACTTTTATGCCATCAACGTTTATCCCACACTTCTCCCAACGTGGCATGGCTGGCACCCACCCCTCTCCAGAGTGCTGCTCCCACCACATCTGCAGAGCCTGAGCTCAGGGCAGCACATCCAACAATTCCAAAGGCACAGACATCAAGAGGTTCACACCACTCAGGCTGCAGAACCCCCTCAGCACCATGCCTGCTGTCCCCTGTGTGGTACCAGTGAGATGTGGTGAGTGCAGTGGTTACCCCGACTTTGTTCCCTGCCCGCAGCCAGAAGCTGTAGGTTCTCCCTGGCAGCAGGTTGGTCACTCCAAACTCAGCTGCTGGGCCCTGGTAGAGCACCCTGCGCTCGTCCTGCTCCGAGCTGGCCATCTCCAGCAGATACTCTGTGATCTCAGAGCCTCCATCCACAGCTGGGGGGCCTGGAAAACAAAAAACAGATTTCGTCTTCCTATTAATTTCTAAATTCCCCGAGTTAGGGCAGGCTCTTGTTATGTGTCTGAGCAGAAATACTTCATGAAGCTTGCTTTCCCACCCCCTACCAGGTACTAATACTTAGTTTAAGATGGCCTTCATCAGGGTTCTTTCATGTATTTTCCCTGTTTTCTTCAACTAAACAGTGTATCATCATTAATTTTTTAACTCCCTTACTGAGATAACAGCAAGAAAACAAGAGTCGATTTTTAAATTGCCAAGTAGGCGTCAGTCATGGGCAGACAGGAAGCTTTCTCACTTCGTGCCTGCTTAAGTCTCACCGTACCACCCTACCAGAGGTGGACAGAATCTTTGGTATTCTTAAAAAAATCCCACAGAGCAAACCAAAAACCCCACTGCAAGCCCAAAAAAACTCTAAGGCCACAGACAGTATCTCTACATTTTTATTTTTACCTTTTTTTACCCCCCCTGAAGAGTTCTACAGATTTTTGATTTGGATGACTGAAATCAGAGCAGTGTTTTACTCCAACTCCGGTGCTTACCCCACTGCAAAGTGATTTCCTTAGGCTTGGCTTTGCCCAGCAGGGCTGGGGCAGGACAGGGCCCGGGGGGTACGGCTGCTGTGGTGACAGTCGTGACATCAGAGGCCTGCCAGGGACACAGGTCATTGCAGAGCACAGACATAAAGCATTTTGCTAAAACATGATCAGAAATGGTTTTCAGAAGCACCTCTCCCCTCCTGCTGCTCACCTGGCTCTCCCCACCTTTACTGGCACAGGACACCCGGAGTCTGTAGGAGGTGCCAGGCCTGAGGTGGTCACAGATGTGTTCCCGCTGGGCTCCGCTGTAAATGGGCTCCCACCTCCCTCCTGAGGGAAGGAAAAACACTTTACCCTTCCAGACCTCTCCAAAATCCCACCTGGGAATTCTCTCACACAATTATTAAGGCGGTCAAGCCACAGAATCAATCTGAAATTATTAATTACACAGAGAACATGTACAACACACACAAATACACATTGTGAAATCAGAAGTGACTGCTGGAGTAAAGCATCATTTAAGTTGGAAAACACCTCCAAAATCCAAGTCTACACCATGTCCCACATCTAAATGTGAATTAAATACCTCCAGGAATGGAGACTGAGGACTATATTAGTACCCAAAGGTGATTCCTTACCAACTGATGCCTCAGAGATTTCCAAAAAGTATTTAGAGATGTCTGATCCTCCGTTATCCTTGGGGGGTTCTGAAAGAAATCAACACCTTAAGTTACAGAAGATTTAATATCAAAGCATTATTTTGTTAATAGCTTTTCCAGCGAACATATTCATATTCATTCAAACAGATAAGTCAACCAGCAAGAGAAACCAGTGTACTTAATTATTCACAATACATTTTTCAGTGCAATGTTCCTCCTATTATTAATCATGATTATGCTAGGAAGAGTAACTGGGAAAACACTCCCAATTTCGGGTATCAGTTCTTACTTTTTAAGTGAATATAGGAATTATTTAAACATCACAGTAAACCCAGAGGGTATTAGGACAGCAATCAGTGCTTCCCAGAAGCGAATGAACAACACCAGTGTGGTTCCACAGCCCCAAAATAAACCATTTTTGGGTAAGGTTGAGTATTTCTCCTGCAATAACAATACCTGCAGATAAATAATCAGCCTGGGTTCCCTCTCATTTAATCAGAGAGAGGCTTGTTCACACCCCAGCAGCACTGGAACACCCCAAGGCACCTACCCCATGTGACTCTCACACTGTGGGGATGGATCTTGCCCTTCACAACAGGTTTGCTGGGAGCTCCAGGTGTGTCAGGTTTGGTGCTGTGCTCCACCACCTCACTGGGGCTGCTTTTTCCTTCACTGTTGTAGGCAAAGAGCTGTTGGAGGAGGGAAGAGAATAGAGAAGAAATGGTTTCTTTAATGACAGTAATATATGTTGATAATACATGAGGATAAACATGTTGATGAGTAAAAAAATCTATTAAAAACCCAACAAAGATAAAGACAACCATTTATACCAAAATTAGCTGGTGAAAAAATCTGGTTTGTATTATTACTTCACCAAAACCTGTTCTAACAACAGGTAATTGTTGGGACAATGGGTGAATTCCTGCTGTCTCCATACAAAGCTGAAAAACTTGCTGGGAAATGCCAAAGCCCAGGAAAGCACATGAAATTAGGACCAAACTATGGTACAAACCCTGAACTTATAGGATGTACTCCTCCTCAGGTTTCTTAAAGTGCATGAGAGCTCATCTCCATTGTACTGGGGCTGGAATCCATAGCCCTGGCAAGGAGGGAAAAGAAAGATGAACACAATCGCTGACTTTTAAGGTGAAGCAAAAGCCAGAGCAGGTAAATCAGATTTTGTTTTTTTTTATTTTGAACTTAATTTCTGTGCCATGAACTGCACACAATACTTTGTGCCATGAACTGCACACAATACTTTATATCTCCCATGAATTCCAAGCAATGCTTTCTCTCTCTGCCATGAACTCCGTGCAATGCTTGCCGACCATTCATCAGAAGATAAAAAAAAGTTGATTTTTATTTCAGCACGATGAAGGAAATTTCCAGCACTTACAGAACCTTCTTCCTCCATGTCAAGGCTGTAGGTGAGGGAGTCATCCAAGGCCCCTCCTGCAGGAGGGCTCCATCCCAGGGCCATCCAGGTCACTCCTGCTTCCAGCAGCGCCGGCGGTGCCGGGGCCAGCGGCACCACCCCGGCCGTGCCGAACGTCACCGTCTCACTGAACCCACTGGGGAGGAGATTTGGAACAAGGGTGAGCAGCAGCTGATGGAATCCAGGGGGAAATCCAGCATTTGGTATCCCTGGGCTCCTGGTTACCTCATTCCAATGTCGTTTTTAGCAGCCAGTCTCAGGGAGTATCTCGTGGAGGGAGTGAGTCTGGTGAGCTTGTACTGCTTCAGGTGCCCGTAGTAACATTCTTTGAAGGGGCCATTCTTCCCCTGGAAAACAGGGAGATCCAGGGTAACTCCCTTTTCCCTGCCAAGGTCACCCTCCTCACTCTACATCTTCCTAAATCCCAGAATCTCAGACTGGTTGGGGTTGGGAGAGACCCTAAAGCTCATCTTGTTCCATGGGCAGGGACACCTTCCATGAGAAATGTCATTTCACTCATTTAACAGTAATTAAAAATAAACTACTGAGCCTCAAGAATGCAAAATTTAATGTATCATGATCATTCCAACTCTGCTGATGGTCACCCTGAGCAGTCTTGATAATAAACCCCATTAGGACTGATATATCTGATTACTTTTGGTACTGGGAGTTCGACAAAATGGTGGTAAAAACATTGAGCAGAAAACAAAACACATTTTGCAAGTCTTTTATCCTGTGCATTACACCTCAGCAAGATGCTCAAGAGCTGAGGGAGATTTGTGACACAACCCACAGATGCCAAATGCTCCTGCATTTAAAGAGAACACAGGAATTACTGATGCTCTGGATGACAAATGAGGCAGTTTTACACTGTCCCCTTCCACTGATCATTTGTTTCTTTAAAATTGTCAGGACAGTTGCACCAAAATAACTGCTGTACCTAGGCAAAGGGTATTTTTAAGTGTAATTGCTCTACAGATGTCATTATGATTTTTTTTTTGTACTAGAAAAGCTCTTACCTCATCCCATTCTAAAAGAAAATTAGTTATTTTGGAACCATTGTCATTTGAGGACTGCAAATAAAGAAACAATGAAAAAAAAAAGTTAAAATCGAGTGGTTGTAAATGCATTTTATAAACACTTTTACACATTGAATATGATCAACTCCAACTGCCTTTTAATACAAGGCTGTGGTGCTACTTCTTTTAGTTCTGATAGTTTAGAATATAAATTTATAAATGATTTGATTTTATAAATGAAGCAAATTATATTCTTAGAGGTCTTTTCCTGCTGCCTTGCACTGTGGGCTTACCACCTGCCTGTGCAATCTAAGGGTTCACACAAGCAACATCTGACACATGAAATGGGAACTTCTTCATTTTCTAAGCACAGGTTCTACAAATAATTTCCCTAAAGTCATTTAGCTGGAACCATTTTTCAGCATGGTCATAAGAAAAACATCAAAACCCAAGCAAACACAGCTACCAACAAGCCTTCACAGATAGTGGTTATATTAAAGTCAGATTAAAAATGACAATCTATAAAACCATCCAAAAAAATTTAGTCTGAATGAGTCAGAATAACTAAAAGAACATTAAGCCATATCTGTTTATCATCCAGGACCTCAGGCAAAGATATAAATAAAGAAAAATCCATTTTTTCCTCTCTGCCAGTTCAGAAGAGAGGAGCCCTGCTACCAACTGTGTCACACTAAAGCTGCAGGCAAGAAACTCAGCAAACATTGAAAAAAAAAAAAGAAAGGTAATTATTATTTCATTATCAATCTTCACTGAGCAACTTAAAAGGCAACACCTACAGCACACACTGAATTCCTGCCAAAGCTAATTCCAATCCAGTGCACAGGAATCCAGCAGAGTGCTCTGCTCCCCTTCACTCAGCCCAGGTTTGGTTCTTACCTTCCACTGCAAGCTCAGGCTGTTTTTGGTTCTGTTAACAAGTTTTGGGGCAGCTGGACAGTCTGGCTCACAGCTCTCTGTGGTGAAGCTCACCAGCTCTGAAATGGTTTCTTTGATGGAACTGCTGGTTGCTGAAACTCTAAACAAAGGGTAATTAATGATGTGGCTGTTGCACTGGCACCTGGAAACGTAAGGGAAGAGCTGGCAGCTTCAGGGAGTTAATCCCACACAGGCTCCAGGGTGGGGGTCACTCAGGTTCACCTGCTGACCCCAGACCCCCATTCCTCACCCTTCATTACTCTGCCATTACTCTCTGTCACAGTGGAGATATTTTAATGCTGAAATACCTGTGGGACAGGGGATGAGAACTATGGCAGGTGTTCCAAAATGGCAACAGGATACCTGACTGGAAATGAGCCTTTTGCTAAAAACTCTTTAAAATTCAAATACAGCCAACACTTGTGCAGACTGAACAGGCTAAATAATAAAATAACAACTGTATTGTTATTAAACAATAAAGTCACAATTTTCATAGGAATTGTTTCATGTTTTCAACAGTCCTGCCTCTTTCTGTGGAAAACACAACACTGTGCAGGTGGAGCTGTGCCCAGCACTTCCCACACCCAGAACTGTTCCATAGCTTCAGAGCAAGACTTTGCTGCAGAGAATCTTTAATTTCATCACTTAAAGTTTTTAACTGAGAAATCTGAGGAGACAGAGAAGGTGGTAGGGAAGGAAGTGAGGCGGTATTTTAACGAATTTAGAAGATAAATGGGAATTTAGATAGCAAACCCAGTGTCCACAGCATGGTGTTTCTCCAGAGGATTCTTTAAATGTTTGTATCACCCCTTTTCCATGAAGCCACAATAATCCTGTAATTCCCGTATCCCCCAAAGCATTATTTCCGTCCCAGCAGCATACCTGGCATGGTAATCAGTGGCTGGTCTGAGATCAGGAAGTGTAATTGTTAATTCTTCCCCACTGTGAAAAGGCAAAAACAAACAGAAAGCAGAGTTACAGCTCTTCCTTAAACCTCAGGGCTCAAAGCTCATTGAAAAGCAAAACCACGTAGTGCACATTTAAGTTTCCCACTGTCCATGTATAACTCTTTAGTGACATTACTTAAAATTTATTTCATGTGAAGTAGGAAGGTCTGCAAGTCAACAAACAGCTCCTGATAGAGAGATTGCTGATTGGTTAATGGTTTAAACATTGTGCTTAAAGGAAGAAACTAAACTTACACATAGACAGACTTAAATTTTCCATTTTTACCACTGTTGGATATTGCTACTTCAAATGTAAATGCTGCTGGACTATGACTATGGCTCTCTCCATTCTGTGAACTAACTGGGAGATTCCAGGACAGAACGGCTGATCTTGCTTGTATATCAGAAACCTATTAAAAGCATAAATAATGCAAGTAAGTTTGCTTTCTGCAAGAAAAGGTTAATTAGTCAATAACATGGCATCGCTAATTGGCCTAGGAAGCTCCTCACTGGAGGAATTCTTTCCCTTTGGAGTAGGAATATAGAGGCATTCTTTGGATTGCAATGATTTACTCTTTTCATTTCTAAAGGCTTTCCATTCCAACACCAAACCAACACCAGAGTGGGGCAGGAAGAGAAAATTCCTGCATCAACGTTTCCATCACTCACTTGGAGCAAATGTTCAGCTGGGGAGTCTTGGGCAGGACCCCAGATCAGGATTAGGCACTGACACCTTATTGTCATTTTTTGACAGCTCCCTCACACAATAATCAACCACTGATCCTAAAGACAGCACAGGCTCCATTTGTAAAACTCAAAACTTCTTGTCTGATTTTTTTTGCTGCTTAATTCCCACACTCCAAATTCTCTCTGCCCAAGGCAACACAGCTCTGTGGTAGCTCAAAGTACAGATGTCAGAAGCAGCAGGGAAAAAGTATTAAAGAACCAAAAACCCTCTCAAAAGCTGGAGCAAAGGAACACAACCCCTGTTTGCTGTGTGGATAATGCAGAAAAGAGCTCATTAAACTTGCTCAATATCAAACACAGACATTTTAATTACCCTCACCAGACTCCACCTTCCTAAATAAGTCTCTAAATATTCAAATATTTGCTCCAGTTTCTGAATATAACATCAAAAGAGGATCTATTTGTGTAAACTTTATCCTCAACACTCCTAAATCCTCTCTGCTGAGCAAAGGATGGTTCCAAGAGTGGACACTTCCAAGAGTTTAGCAGGCCCCTGGTTTGCAAGGTAAAGCTCTCTCACACAATGGACATTGGAATATTCTGGGACTACAAGCTGGAAAACTGAGAAATAGTGAATTTCCAGCATGGTTGCCCTTTCCCAGCTATGAACTCTGACAACTAAACAGGATTTATCTTCTCCATTAAAAAAATTAAACCATTAAGAACAAAGAAAAAGGGATTGATAAAACACAAGTTATTTTCTAGGAAGCACAGGCCCAGAAAATAATGGGATTTTAAGGCTAATACTTACGACTGGCTTGCCAATGCTCAAGTGAGTATCACATTTCCTGGATTCTGTGTCAGATTCTGCAATTTAAACACAAACCAGATTATCCCAAAGCCTGAGAGCAACCCAGGCTGTTACCAAAAGGCCACCACGAGATGGAGTTGGCCTCATTAGGACTTGAACAATGGTTCTTATTGTGCAAAGTTCATTTCCCCTGTTTGTTTTGGCTGCGTGAGGGGCAGAAACACCAACTATCCAAAACCAACAGTGGTACAAAAACCCTTTTAGTACATCCTGCACAAAGGGGATCTTTTCCTAATGGAGCAGAAATAGGTTTTCTTTGACAATACAAAAACATTCCTCCAAAAATGAGAGGTGTTAAAAAAAATGACAATAAGATCTTATCTCTGTTTGATGTGTTTTCCTGGAATTTCTATGGCAAAACATTCCCAGTTTGGAAGAAGCCTGACACTGTCACAAAGCAAAGCAAAGACACTGCACAAGGTTTATAGCAGTCACAAGGTATTAAAAAACTGAAATTAGAACTAACTAAACAGCAGCTTCTACAACTGCTCAAATTTTCATATTTCTTGAAGGTTTAACTGGCTCCTGGGTAATCAAAAAGTACCACAAACAGTGACACCAGAAGTTCTGGAAGTACCTACAGGTCACCCTCACTGGGAATATTGATCAGTCCCAGCTCAGAAATGGCAGGGAAGTAAAAAAGTTTAAGATTAAATCTTCCTGAAGACCTTATTTGATAAATACCGAATGAAAAAACTTGATATTCCAGTGATTCCTAGAAAGAAAAAAAAAATCTAACCATAATGGATTTCAGGCTTCCTCTAATTCTGAACAGCCAAATGAATTTATAAATTCAGCTTTTTCAGAACCTGTTTTGCAATAAGTTTATAGAAAAAAACTGAGATTTCCCCTGTCCATGCCACCTACCTCCCATCTCTGCCTCTGGACTGCCTTTTGTTTTTCCTATCTGCTTCTGCTTTAGTGCTCCAACTGCCCCTTGCTGGCCCTTTCCATTCCCATTGGGAATTGTGGCATTGGAAGAATTAAGGACTTTATGTGGTGAGGAGGGAGGGCTGTTCAGTTTATTGTTGGTGTGACCAGTAGCTTGTCTGTCCTTTAGCCTCTTCTTGAGGTGTTCCTGCATTTTGAGACTCCTCTCATCCCTCTGGATGAAGTTTGTCCTCCCGTGGGAACGAGGTTCTGCAAAGAACAGAGAAATGGCTTCATTATTCTGAATTATTCATCGGACATCTGAATCTGTAACTTGGAAAACTCACTAAAACCCAGCCCCTGGAACTTCCCTGTGCTTTGTCAGTCTGGAAGTGCAGGGATTTGGGAGTTTGGGATATTTTTAAACTGAATTTTTGGGCCTTTCTCCTGTCAGCTGGCTCCAGATTCTGCTTTACAGCTGCCTTTCTTCCCTGCTACAGACACATGTACAAAATATTAAGCAAATTTAGGCCCAAACTGAATTTTTCCAACACAGCCTGAATGTTGTTTTAGCCTAGAGCAAGTCAAAATACCTAATTACCAATTTAAGCTTGAAAGACAATGAATGGTCTTACTAAATCTAATTTCTGTTTCAAGTCTTGATAATAAAATAAGGATTAGAGCTTGGTTTAATTCAACATAACTCTAGTCCTTCACTGATTTATTGCTTCGTTCAGTTTTCAGAGTGGTCTGTACTTCATCCTCCACTATGGATAACAACATTTTTTTGGGTTGTTTTTGTTCACTTTTCAGTCATATTTGGACTAAAAAAAAATACATTCATGTATCAAAATTAAGTTCATTTTCAATAAACTTTATGCCAAGGCTGTGAAAAAACTCAGTGGCCAGAGTTTTAGGGAAAAGAGTTTAAGGGAAAGTTTTAGGGGAAAGAGTTTTAGGGAAAGGAGTTTTAGGGAAAGGAGTTTTAGGGAAAGGAGTTTTAGGGAAAGGAGTTTTAGGGGAAAGAGTTTTAGGGAAAGGAGTTTTAGGGAAAGGAGTTTTAGGGGAAAGAGTTTTAGGGAAAGGAGTTTTAGTAGTCACTGCTGTGGGATTTACAGTGGCAAAAGCAGGGATGCATGGAAAATACAAGATTGGAAAATACAACATTTCTCAGGTATAAGTTTGCGTAATTCCTCAAAACCAGAGGATTCAAGCAGAAGAATCAGAGGATACACAAGCACACTTTGCACAGGTGAGTCCCTGAGCCCAGGGGGGTTCTGAGTTAGCAGCACAAGCCCTGGGAGTGCGTGGGGAGCTGTCCCCAGGGCCTGGGGACACGCTGGGCTCTCACCTTGCTCCTGGAACACGTGTGGCGGCGGGTGCTGGTGCATGAACTGCGGCGGGAGCTCGCCCGTGCCGGGCACCGCGGGGAACACGGGGTGAGGGGGCGGTGGGAGCAGGGCGTGGGGGTGATGCATGTAATGGGGCACGTGGGGAGGAGGGGGAGGAGGAGGGGGATGCATGGAAGGATGGAATTCCCCCGAGTGGGGCACCACCACCACTCTCCGAACTCCGTTTTCTTCCACCACCTGCCGGGGAAACGGGAGAAATCACCGGTGAGGCCAGAGACAATCCCATCAAGTATTGGACATTTAATAAGGAATTTCCCTGCTCTGGTTCATCTCCAGATCCTGACAGGCAGGGTTTGCACAGCAGACTGGATTCCAGTGGAAACCAGGCAGGTACTGCTGGGATAAAGTGGAGTTTGAGGCAGTCAGTCTGAACAATCAAAGTGCTGAACAATCACAGAATCCCAGGATGGTTTAGGTAGGAAAAGACCTTGAACTTCATCTCATCCCAGCCTTTCCACAGAACAGGCTGCTCCAAGCCCCATCCAGCCTGTCCTGGAACACTTCCAGAGCTGGGAGTCCACAAGCTGCTCACTCCTGAATTATTTCACCCCACTTTGGCAGAATCCAAGAGAACCAGCCCTGGGCTCCTCCAGACACTGGGAGCACAAAGTTATCACCTCATCTGACAAGAGCAGTCCAGGTAACTCAAGCTCTGATTTAAAGCTGCTTTCCAACTTGTCAATCCCTTGTCAACCAAGGGAAAACAACCCAACCCTGCTGGTTTCAGGTGACAGCAAACACAGAACAAATAAATGTGGTTTTCAGGCTAAGCAGCTCAGTGCTGCCAGGGCTTTGCCCAGTGTTTGCACTGAGGGATCCATTTCACAGCGATCAGAAATTGTCTGGGGGAATCTCAAGGTCTGCAGAGCTGAAGAACAGCAGAAGCCCAAAATGCAGAAACTGCCTGGAGAAGCCAAGAACTCACAGTTACAGGTTTCAAATCTACTCAGAACACTCCTGATTTCCAACATTACTACAACACGAGTTCTCTTTCCACATTTGGTTTTAATTATTCCCTTTTAAAACACATTAATTTAGAAATAAATCAAACTGGGAACTGGGAGTATCTCTGGTAACAACATGCAGGTCTGACCTGAACAACACCCAGGAGTGGAAAATCCATGGGAGTGGAAAAGCAAAGCTGGGAGAACCCTGCTCATTTCCCAAACACATCACTGGAATCAGTGTTTGCATCCCCACCACACTCTGCTCCAGCAGGGCTGCTTTGCTGGAACTTCAGGAGATCAGGGCTGGTAAAGAAAGGGGCACTGAAAATTTGGATAAATTTTTGGATTAAATAGAAAACCTGCAGTCAGTTGGGACTGTTCACATGGCCCAGCTTCACCCTGCAAACAGGACTGATGAAAAATAAACATGTGGATCCTGTTCATGGAGCTCAGACAGTCAATTCAGAGCTGTCCTTGTTAGTAAAAGTGTCTTTAACTGCTGGGAACAGGATTAAAAAATTCCTGGAAACTGGATCAGACATTACTCAGTAACAGAAGGGACAGAACCCACAATAAAGTGAAACAGTTGGTAAGTTCAATGGAAAAAATAGCTTTTTTCGCAGCTAAAATTACCAATAAATAATAAAAAATATTATTAAAATTTCCCCCAAAACCACACAGCAGGAGAAGGAGAAATAAATGTACCTGAGATACGTAACCAGGAGGCACAAAAATCGGCGGCATGGAACCGTTTGGTGACATCATAGGGACATGAGCTGGACCTGGCAGGGACAAGGGGCCACTTTTTAACAATCAAGGCTTTTTCCATCTGGAGACACCTTTTTCCAAAGGTAGGAGCTCACCCTGGAGCCTGAAACATCAGGGATTGCATCCCATTCTCTGTTTGATTATTGGCTTTATCCCAACCACCACACTTTGGCCAACAGTGTCTTTTTAACTGCACAAAAATTTGTATAAATCATTTTAGCTCTTAATTTGTGACAGCCAAAAGTCTGTAGTACTGAAGGTAAATGCAGGTATTGGGGTAAAGCTGAAGTAGGAATTTAAAAATTAATTTTAAATACATAATTGTTTAAATTAAGCTCAAGGGAAGTATTCCTGTAGGGGGTTTGTTGAAAGCAGAATGGACACATTTTTATATAATGTCATGTAAAATGGTGACAAATACTCCAAAAATGGAAATACTGCTAAATTCAACTTGACTTACAGGAGATATTTTGCCCTGACTTGGGTTTGCTGTCACTCACCCAGAAGGTAAAAAGGAATTTAAAGGCACAGAGTGGAGCAGTGACTCCCCCACCTCACAGCACAGGGAGGTACCAGTGCCTGTTAAAGTTCTTTAATTTATTGTGCATTAAATGCCATAAAAATCATGTGCTAACATCCTGGGAAGACACTTAGTCAAGGATCACTGCAAACCCATCTACTGGGAATGAGAATCTGCAGGATTCAGGGAATCCTGGCACATTCCCAGTGCTGCCTCATTTGTGCTTGGACACAAACTGAAAAATTTGATTTCTTCCAGTGTAGCAAACACATCTGACATCACAGAAAAAACCCAGTGGAATAACCCTAGAATCAAAATATTTGGATTCAGGACTTGAGGCTCCCTTTACCTTGAATGCACTGAATGTGTCCATCTTCAGTTGTAATTGTAAATGTTTCACCTGGGTTTACCTGGACAAGAATCACCTGCAGGAAACAAAACACAGAAGAGGGGTTGGGGGCTTTTTAAATTTTAGAAATTCTCTGGGGAAAACCCCCTCTCTTTAGAGACAAACAACAACAGAGCTTTGGTAACCTTGGAGTAAAACAGGAAAATGGGTTGAATGATGGGTAAAATGAAAATATTTCTTCCTACTTCGACACAAAATCCTTGTATTTTTCCTCTGTTTACTCCCAGAAGTGCCTCACTTGATACACATGAAACATGCTTTTAATTTCACATTTCACACTGATTTTTCTGCTTTTACTGAGGCAATAATGACCTGAGGTTCACAATGCATTCCAGGCTTTTCCCAGCACCTCTGCCCTGCAGCTCCTGTGAGCCCAGGTGTGTTTTCCTTGTGGAAGGAATCCAGGCCCCAGTGACACCCTGCAGGTCCCTGTGGTCCCACATCCTCCTGCACACAAATCCATGTGGAGGTGGGCCAGGATCACCCCTCAGGCACTGCTGGGATCCCAAACCATCCCCTCATCCTGCCCCAGCCTCGGGGGAATATTGGCAGCTGCACTCTATTGTAACATCTATGATATTCCACAGCTAATCCTTTAATAAAAGGGGGTTTGGCCAGGTAAGAACTGCAGGTAAACAATTAAAATTCCACCCTGGTGACAGCTCGCACTGATGTAAAATTGGAAATAAAATGTATTTGTTAAAGCAGCTGTGAAAATCAGTATAATTTTATTCAATTCAATTTTTATATTCATGGAGTGACATTTGTAGCAGGTAGGTGAGACCTGAAGAAATCATCTGGTCATTTAATTCCTCGTAAAATGAGCGACACGTGACATTAATGAATTAATTTTTCCTGTGCTGGAGCTCCCTGAACTCCCCAGGCACCTGTTTCACTATCCTCATCACTACAGACTCCAAAGATAAATAATAAACGCTATTTAACACTGGTTTTGCACCTTCTGCATATTGGTGTATTAATCTTTGATTTTATTTTTCATAACCTCCCTTGTAGGGGAGAATTGATGCTCCTCATACAGGAGAATTTACTTTGGGTGGATGATTTGTTTCTGGATATAACAAAGCCACCAAAATCCCTGAAAAGGCCATTTAGGCATTCAGTAATATTTACTATAGTTCCAGGAGGAGAGATGGCAGAGAATACCTTTAAACGTGGCATAATTTGCATTAATAATGAAATTTATGCAGATTTGTCACTTCAGAATGCAAACAAATGCATGACCTCAATGCTAATAAATTCCTTGGGGTAAAGGGAGAGAAGTGGTGTTAATTGTTTAAAGAAAACTGACAATAACGGGCTGGGGATTTGCCAGAGCACACAAAACAGGAAAAGGCTTTGCTGTGGATCCAGGATTCCACAGGCAGGGATTGACCTCGGGAAAAGGCTCATCTTTGAGGACAAAACTCAGCAAGAAAAGGATTGTTTGAGAGATTAGAGCCTCTGAGGGTGGCACACCTTCAGCACAGGCTTCCAGGAACTCCAGCTCTCAGCAGCAGCTCAGGAGAAGGAGGGAAGGATCCCAACAGTGCAGCAATCCCAGGGCTGCAGCAGTGGGAGCCTGGAATCCCAGGAATGCACAGGCCATGTCTCAGAGCAGTGCCTCGCTGGAATTAATGAAGCAAATGCAGTCCCAGGCACCTTCCAACAAGGAACATTTCCAGGAAGCTGAGCTGAGCACCTCTGTAGGGCTGGTGGCACCAGCACAGCCAAAGCTGCTCAGCCACAGCTCTGCTTTTAGCCCTATTTACACATTTTTTGGATCCAGAAACCCTCCCAGGAAGCTTCCAACTTTTGCACTAAGTGAAATGGAGCTAATGAATTCACTGGCCAAACACACAGGTTTGGTTTCTGGAAACAAATCTCTCTACAATAATTAAGTATTAGCCTGTCCTCCCCAGCACTAGTAGAGAAATAATTAAAAATCCTCTGCATTAATAAAGATTCTAAGCCAAGACTCTCTTTAAAAGATTCTATTTAAATTTCAAATCTGCTCTTCAAATGCATCTCCACAATATGACTCTATTATTTTCCTTTTTCTTTTTTTTTTTTTTTTTTTTTTTTTTTTTAATGTCACCTGATTGCAAAGTCTCCTCTAGGTCCTAAAAATGTCACTGACTGCCACCTCCATGTCCCACACACACAGCCCTGGGGACAGGGGCCAACTAAATCTACATGATCTCCTTTCCTCATGAAACCTGAGCCACCTGAGCCACCTCCCAGCTGGGCAGGGCTGAAATTTCACCTTCCTCTGCCAGAACTTCAGAAATACTTTGGAGACTTTGCTCATTTCCAGACATACTCATTGTACTTCCACCTCCAGGGTCTGAGGCAGAAAGGGAAAAGGACTTTTTATTTTAAAAAGCCTATTTTTCCAAGTATATAACTGAAACAACACAGATTTCTCCTTCTAAACTGCAACAACGACAAATTAAAGGAGATCTTGTAAACTTTCAGCATTTATGGACTACCAGACCTCAAAGGATGGGAAAAGCTCCCAGTATTTGTAGTACAAACACTCAGCTCTTTCTGCCAAACACTAAATTAACATTTACTGACAATTTACACAGACTTGAGCTTCAAAATTGTTCTGCTGCCACTTTTTACCTGTATTTTTAATCCTACCAGGGACTTCTGAAGGGTTGTGTCCAATAAAGCTCTAAAATTTCAGCTAAACACACTCAGGTTTCACCACTGCACTGTAATTATTAATGAAGACACTTAAAACCAGGAAGCCAAGGTCTTTCCTTTCATTTTCCTGTAATAGATTTCCTCTGCAATCCCTTGCTAATCTTTATTCATTACTTCACAAGAGCTTCAAAACCTTTATTAACTTCTAAATTTTTCCTTTGAATTTTGGAGTTTGCAGCTCCATTTTAAAGCCCTTTTTTCACACCTGTCCATTGGCTGGGAGCTGAATGATTTTTTTCCTCTCTCCATTTGCACTTCTGTTTAACTCCTGATGTCAGTGCTCACAACCTCATCCTTCCCCAGCTCTCAGACCCGTGGCAGAGCTGCCTGGTTTTTGTGGAGCCACCGTCCCAGTTGCTCCCAGTGCTCCCAGTTCAGGGCTCACTTGCCTGCTGGATGCTGTCCCCGTTGACCATGTGAGGTAGAAGTGGCACTTCATTCAGCAGAGGGGTGGCTTCCAGAGGGGGCGGCTGCTCAGCCATCATTTCTTGGGATCACTCATGGACACCTGCTCACCTCAACCACCTGCTCCAAGAAAAACAGGGATGAGGTCAGATCCAGCTCTCCCTTCCTTAAATCATTCCCTGTTTTGTTTGACAATCTCGGCTCTGCCAATTCAGAGTATTCCAAGTGCACACAAATAGTCCAATATTATCCTGTTTTTCACTTTTAACTCCTCTCTTGTAAGCAATAAATGCCCTTTTTCCAAAATTCTCCCCTTTAATTATAAGGAATGTTCAGTCATGAGTGCTGGAATTGGTACCTCAGTGCAGCAATTACACAGTAGAAAAATTTACATTTATACAGCAATTTATTCCCAAATTTGCATTTCAGATTCTTAAACTGCTTCCACTCCAGACCCCAATAATGCACATACCAATTTACATTTCACTGATGACCAAAAAAATCCAAACCATGCAATTTCTCCAACACAAAATCTGCCAGGGTGAAAACAAAGCTTAAGTCAACACAAAACCCTGCTTTGTCCCAAAATTTTTGACTGAGAACAGTGGGGAAATGTGAATGTAAAAATGGTGCAGAGTTGTGAGCTTCCAGGGAATAATCTGTAATTAGAGCAAGTCAAAATACACATTATACAAATTAATTATAGTAATTAGAGCAAATCAAGCTGCAAGCTTCCAGTGGTAGGGAATTTTCAGTGTATAGTTAATCCAGCATCCATAAAAAGCACAAGATAACAGGATACAGGAAATGCTGACACTTCCTGCTCCTTTCCCATTACCTCCCATAAACTAGAAGGCAAAATGTGGTTAGAAGGCTCCAATTCCTTAAAAATAAAAAGCAAACCACAAAACACCCCCCTAAATCTGTTCATGAACCGAGTCAGGCTGCTTCAAAGTGTCAGATCTTTCTCCAGTTCTCCACAAGCAGCAAGGAAAGGGCAATTTTTGGAGAAGAAAAAAGACAAAAACTGCTTAGTTCTGTACCTGTGGGACTGCATTTCCAGCAGATTAGCAATAGTAGGAGAAATATAATATAATTAGCATAATTTCTTCTGGTTTTAACTGATTTTGTACAGAAAGATCTGTAAGAAAGCTGAGATTACAAAGGTTTTTCCTGTGTTGTCAAGACAAGGCAAAGGAGCTGGTGGAATCCACTGATAAAACACCCATTCCTCCTTTGCAAAAGCATCTCAAGATCAGAGATGCAATCACACAGCCACAAAATGCAGCACAACAAACTCCTCAAGACTTCCCAAAACCCAGCTCCTTTCACAAGGAAATTCTTTTCCAGGGCTGCTCCAGTAACAGCTTTAAGAAGCCAAACATCACTGCAAGGTGCAAGGGCTGGACAGGACCTCAAAGATCAAATTTGCATCAGGTTTGGCCTAAATACACTTAATAATACACTGAACTGCCTTAGCATGGTGTTTATTTCCTGAATAAAATAATCTCCTTTTTGTCAGGTCAGGAATTGCCTCTGCCAAGATGCAAATTTTAACTATTCCACTTAAAAAACCCTGCCTGGAACAGTAAAATTCAGGCAAAGATTTCTTCCTCTACACCTCTCCTATTTGTTGAGATTGGATCTAAGCCTTAAGAGCCGTAACAGGAATTCACTGTATACAGGCAAAATGAAAATTCTTTATTTTATATAAGAATATGAATTCCTTGAATCTCAAAGATGACAGAAATTAGTACTTAAAATAAAGAGGAAAACCCTTTACCAAAGGGTAACTCCTTCTGCATTGAAATTCAACTACCCCAAATAAGCAGCTGCAGAAAAATGTGTTCTGAAACAGGACCCAAAGACACCTGCAAATAAAGGTTCAGAGTTTCTATGCTCATCCTCTGCAGCTTTAAATTAAGTTCAGAGATTCTGTGCTCATCCTCTGCAGCTTTAAATAAAGGTTCAGAGCTTCTCTGCTCTTCCCCTGCCTTGGCTGAATTTAATTGTCTCTTTAGGACAAATTATACAGCAGAGCCCCAACATCTCTGTGGTTTTTAGAACCCTTCATCTCCTGCCTAATGACACAGGGAGGATTTCATTTACATGGACACCTCCACACACTTTCTGCTTGCTTAATGCTGTAACTTCATTTCTCTGATGAAGAATTTAATATCTGGAGCAACAGGAAATAATTGGTTTTAAACTGTTAATGATAAACTCAAAAAATAGCAAGTTTTGTGTCTTAGTAGCAATGGCCATATGTCAGGGAAAACAGAAGTATTGACAGGAACAAAACTATCTAAAGAGGTTTTGGGGCAGTTTCACCTGGCTCAGAATGTTGATATTTCCCTGTGCAGCTGGGCTGGGGTGGCTGCAAGTAGCAGAACACTGAGGACAAAGAGGGACATCGTGACAAATTAGAAAAAAACAAGTTATTTTGGGTTTTGAGTAGTGCTTCATTCCTTGAAAACACTGATAAGAGCAGCAAAATCACCCTGCCCTCCAAGGGAACACAGTCAATGAATGTGGGACTCAACCCCTCCTCTGTTCAACAGGTAAAACTTTTCCAGGGAAACAAATCCATGGATTCACCTCTCCAAAGTCTCCATTTCACTGGAGGAAGTAGGTGGTATTTGGGTAAATAAAAAGAGAATTCCTGAAAAGTTATTACATACTCAGCACAATTTCCTGCAAAACAAAACAAAGACAGAGCTCTATCTTGAAAAGCCATTTCCCAACACCCTCCCATAGCTGGCCTGGAGCAGGGAATGCAGTCCTGCTCTCCCTGCAGGGCAAGGCTGCTCCTGAGGGAAAGGTGGAGGACAACCAGCACAGGGGCAGAGAGGAGATTGCAGCATCCCAAACCTGCCTCCATCCTCACTCCCACACTCAGGCATCACAGAATCCAGCATGGTTTGGGTTAAAAGGAACCTTAAAGCTCATCCAGTACCACCCCTGCCATGGGCAGGGACACCTTCCACCAGCCCAGGTTGCTCCAAGCCCTGTCCAATCTGGCCTTGGACACTTCCAGGGATCCGGAGCAGCTTCTCTGGGCACTCTGTGCCAGGGCCTCAGCACCTTCACAGTGAAGGATTTCTTCCCAATCTCCCATTTAAATCTACCTTCCTTCAGCTTAAAGTCTTTCCTTCTTGTCCTGTCCCTCCATCCCTTGTCCCAAGATCCCTCTCCAGCTCTCCTGGAGCCCCTTTAGGCCCTGGAAGGAGCTCTGGGGTCACCCTGGAACCTTCTCCTCTCCAGGTGAGCACCCTCAGCTCTCCCAGCCTGGCTCCAGAGGGGCTCCAGCCCTGGGAGCAGCTCCATGGTCTCCTCTGGACTCTCTCCAGCAGCTCCAGGTCCTTCCTGTGCTGGGAGCCCAGGGCTGGAGGCAGCTCTGCAGGTGGGGTCTCACCTGAGCCGGGCAGAATTCCCCTGCTGGGAACAAGCCCTGGAATCAGGGGGTTCAGGGGGCCAGGGCAGCTCCAGCCTCTCCTCCACCAACACTCCTGAGTTCCCAAGTTTCACATCATCCCTAAAAGTCTGTCAGTGGTTCCAGGCTTCCTCTAAATCCTTGGATTTCCCCCCAAACCAAGTCAGGTTGGAGAGGCAAATGCAGCTGGACCCACCCAAAGGGAGAACTGCATCAAAGAGCTGCTTGGTCCCTAAAGCCACTTTATTCCAGCAAATCTCATGAACAGCAGCTCAAACTGCTTTTGCTGTGGTCTGTTCTTGGCACTGAGGGATTTATCACCCCCAGGAACTATTCAAGTGGTCAGGAAAAAAAAAAAGAAAACAAGGAAAAAAGTACAGTCCTGGGAATTCACAGGCTGCACTGACATTAAAGATGAGCTAATACACTAAATCTTGCATTCTAGACTAAAAATTAGCATGAAAAATCCCATCTGGAAGCATTAAAGACCAGGCAAATTTTGTAATTTATAGGAATAAACTGAAATTTAGTGACTCATTAAATATGAATCAATAGCAGAACTTGTAGAGGTGGCTCTACAGCTTTGTCACAGTCCTGAAGATTTTTGACTCACTATGGAATTAAACAGATTAAATTTTAGAAAGGTTGCATTTTGCAAGGGCACTTCTGGCCTGATTCATTTTTTGCCATAGTTTCTATTACACATCAGCTAAAGGTCATTAACAAACCTGAATTCAGCTGAATTCAGCCCACAGATCCACAAAAAAATAAAATAATTTGCATTAATCATCTCAGCAACAAACCTGAAGCTGGAAGAAGTGATAGTGGGTAACACATTTCTAAGTAAAATAGCTTGAGCTTTTGTTTTCAAAGATTATTCAACATCTAAAAAGCTGAAATACAGTTATTTTTCACAACAGAACTTATTTTAAACTAAACAAACCAATCCATATAGTAAAAACGGGCCCTGAGATGTGTTCTGGACTAATTCAACAATCTCATGTAACATGGTCCTGTTCCCATATTCAAAATAAGGCAACATTTTCCAGGGACACTCTCACCCTACAAAGGCTTCTAAGAAAACCAGAAAATCTCCAGGACTGCCCTTCCAGCAAACAATTCTCATCCACACAGCGCTGGGCCTGACCTCACTTCCTGCTGCAGCAAAAATCCAAGTTCTGAAAGGCTCCAGCATCAGCCTCCCTTTGGTGCAGCCCAAATTCCAGGTGAGCTCTGCAAGGCTCCAGCATTAGCCTCCCCTTGCTCCAGCCCAATTCCAGCCAGCACAGCCTCTGGAGCCTGGCCAGCCCCCAAGGAACACTCGATTCTCATTGATTCCAGCTCACATTCCATGGAAAACTGCTCAGCAGCTCCCTGGGAGCTCCTGAGGGCTGGCTGATACGGGATCATCCCACCCCAAGTCTGGAAAACGTCAGGGATCCACACCAGACAGTTGGAAATGCTAAAATTCACAGAATTCACAGAATTACTAGGTTGGAAGAGACATTAAAGCTCACCCAGTCCAACCCACGCCCTTGTCTCCAACCCAGCTGCCTCCAATGGTTTGGATCCCAAGTGGAATAATGAGAAATTCCAGGGCACGGGAGCAGTTACAGACAAATGGCTGGAATTTGGGTTCTTCGAGGACTTTTCCAACCATAATGATTCCATAAATGTTTTGTAAACTCCTGGGAAGCACTCCCAACATTCCTGGGCCTCCTTTAGTCATTTCCAACATGCAGCTCTGTCACTTCTACTTCAGTGACACAGGAGAAACAACTTCAAAATTGTCACAACAGTATCTGGAAGAAATGCTCTGGCCAGAAGAATCTTCTTGGATAAACACATCACTCCTGTTTTATCAAGGGTTTTTGGAGCAGTCACCATTTTTTTACAATCTACAATTTATAGACGTTTCTCTTTAGGCACCAACAGTAAATTTCCAGTATTTACTGCAGACATGCATGTGTATTTCTTAATGGCAATAGAAAAGAAATAGGAAAAAATTAATAAACTGAAAAAAACCCCATTTTCATTAGATTGTATCTTTTAGTCATGCTATCTATTGTGCAAATGTGTTGCAGTATTATGGATTTTGCGAGTTTCAAAGTTCCTGTTATCTCAAATTAAAGTATTTCCCTATTATATTAAAAATCTCTCTCCAGAAAGATCTCCCACAGACTTTAAATGGGAGGAACACTGCAGACAGGCATGGATCAGCTTTATTCCACTGTCCAGAGAAGAAACCAAACAGATTTCATAAACAGTGAAAAATAAAGTTTATAGCCCCAGACAGAAGCTGTCCCAAAGGCTGGATTTTCATTACAGTAAGTGCTGGATTTAAGATGAGAAAGTTCCCATTCCAAGGAGCTTATTACTTAAATGGAGACTTTATTTTTTTTTTTTTTTTTAATACAGCATGCCTGAGTCAGAAAGAACAATACGTACAGGAAGGAGAGCCTGAAATTCAGCAGGGACTTCCTGATTTCCAGGTTCAGTACATAATGCAACCTGCCAGCCCGATCCTAAATTTTCAATTATTGCAGGAAGTAAACTAGTCTAATATTGCTCTTTACTAAAAGCAGTATTGTATAAACAGTTAAAGCTTTACTTACACCTTTTTTTAATGACAGAATTACTAATTAGTATTGTAAATATTACATAATATAAAGAAGTACAGCAAATATATTTTCTCTGAGCAGGGGGAAATCCCATGCTTTCTGATAGAGAATATTATTTGTTACTGCCATGCCTTAGAATTCAGATCTCCTACAACCTGAAGTATTTTACACTCCACTCTGTCAGTTCAACTTTCCATCATTCATCTCCAAAGGCTGTTAAAAAGAACAACCACAGAACCATCCCAAAGCCATCCCCAACCTCAGGCTAAGGAATAACCTTGTCAAAAATATCCAACCTTAATTATGACTCCTAAAAAACCCATATACACCCCACACAATTCTAAAGCAGAAAAAATTGGGGAAGTAAGACCCAAGCTGCCCTCTCCCACCCAAATGTTTCCAATAAACAGCATTAACAAGGTGTTGAAGGTACCATCCCACTCCTAAAATAGTTTGTGCCCCAGGACCACACGTGAGACCTGCTGGATGCACTGGGTTTACTTTGAGCAAGATGAAGGCAAGAGAGATTTAACAGCAGCTCGGTTACAACCTGAGCTCTGCAGGGACCACCCCTGCTCCATAAGTCATCTGTTCCCCACTAAATCCATGTTTTGATTAAAATCCTGGAAATCATTTCTAACGGCCCCCAAGGGAATTAGGCCACAGCATCTTGTGGGAAGTTTGGCTTCCAGCCAGGAGGGCAACACAGCCTTGAGCCTGAAAATGTTCCTCATGATTTACCCAAAAAATGGGCTCAAATATTCTGAATATTCAGAGAACCTGCCTGAAAATGTTCCTCATGGTTTACAAATGGGCTCAAATATTCTCAATATTGAGAGACCCTGCCTGAAAATGCTCCTCATGATTTACCCAAGAAATGTGCTCAAATATTCTGAATACTGAGAGCTCACCTGAAAATGTCCCTCATGACTTACCCAAGAAACGGGCTCAAATATTTTGACTATTCAGAGGCTGATCCAGGGGTGGCTTTGACCCAGTGAGGTCTGTGACCCCAGGAAAGCTTCTTGGAATAGGAACTTTCTCATCTTAAATCCAGCACTTACTGTAATGAAAATCCAGCCTTTGGGACAGCTTCTGACTGGGGTTATAAACTTATTTTTCACTGTTCATGAAATCTGTTTGGTTTCTTCTCTGGACAGTGGAATAAAGCTGATCCATGCCTGTCTGCAGTGTTCCTCCCATTTAAAGTCTGTGTGAAATCTTTCTGGAGAGAGATTTTTAATATAATAGGAAAATACTTTAATATGGTGTCACAAACCCCATATTTGACCTCACCAAAATTCCAGCCCAGCTCCACACACACAAGACAAGGCTCCCACACTCTGCTCCAAGAGTTTGCATTTAGCACTGACCAAATTACAGAAGGATTTTTAATTTGCTATTAGCGCTCATCTCTCAGGCCACCCCGAGACCTCAACACTCCTAAAATCTTCCCTGGAGGAGGACTAAGATTGGGATTGGAGCCCTCATTTCCCAGACACCAAAACCCCTAAAATCACCCAGAACCAGCAGATCCAACCCAGCAAAGCCACGGGAGCTCTGAGCCGAGGGATGGGATCGACTTTCACCCCTCTGGATCGGGTTCCCGGGGGAGCGTGCCAGGAAAGCCATCAAACAATTGTCCCCTGCAGCCTCCCCAGCACTCCAGGATTGTTTTCCAGCCTGAAACTCCATCCCTCAGGATTCCAGTGCCCACCCTCCAGCCTTACACTCACGTTTCCCTGCTGCTCTTCCCAAAAGAAACTCCACTGGAAGAGCTGGGAGCTCTGGGCAGGAAAGCACTGTCAATGCCCAGAGTGCATTAATTTGATTTGAGCTCTTATTTAATATTATGCTCATGTTAAGGCCATGCCTGCCCTCAGAATTATTCATTTAGGAGGCCCATAAAAATTGGCAATAACAGTTTCTATAATGCAAACATGACATGACTTTTAGATAAATATTTTCCTTCGTTGTTTTAGTTCTTTTTTGGCTTTTCTGTTACTACCAGAAAAGAAGAGTTGAATCCTGAGCACTTGTGTTCTGCTTCCTAAGTGACCAGTTCCACAAATCAAAATCCAGGAGTCCCTGAAAGGTCCTATTCCTGTCCTAATCCCAGTCCTGCTTCTACAATCGTCCAGAGAACAGAGGAACAGAGCACCTCAAAGGACTGAGCTATTAAGGTGCTTCATTCTTATTTCAGCTTAAAAAATAAAGGGATTAGGAATTTTCAAGCTGCAAAAATGTTGTTACCAAAAAAAAAAAAAAAAAAGAGAAAAAAAATAATTAAAAATAAAACTATCTTTCCTTCCACCTGTTAGGAAGGTGACTCTTTCTGGAATAAGCCAAGGTGCTCATTTGAACTCTTAATGCTACACAAAGCAAAAACTTTCAAGCTTAGATGAAAAAGCCTTTATTAAGTGCAACTTAACAATGGGCTTGTTTTAAATATGATTTTCCAAGTGTAAAGCTGTGAATTTAAAACATTATTCTGTTTTTTTTAGGCCTTGAAGCAAACCAGTTTATTTACACATTAACACATTACTATGGAAATTCTGTATCCAAATGGTTCTCTAAATCACTTGGAAGCTATGGAAGTAACAGACACCACAGTCCATGGAAAATAAATCCAAAAAACTTCTCCCCAGAGGCACAAGACAGAGCACAAGCCCTGTGTGTGCCTGGAATTCTCTCTTGGACCTGAACTGGTCAACAAAAAGGCAGCTGGAATTCCCACCTGGAAGTACCACAGAGCTGAGCAGATGAAACAAAGAATTTCCAAGTGTGCCAAGGTTTGCCAGCTGGGAACTGCAAGTTCCTACAGGGAGCTGCACCCTTTCCCAAGGCTCTGAAATCCAGGAGAAGGATCTGCACAACTGAGCACAGCTATTCTCCATGGGACACATTTGTCTTGAAGTGGAAGGAACAACTGAAGGCATTTTATGGTAATTTTTTTCCTTGAAAATAAAAAAGTTCTGCCCATTTACCAGATTGCAGGGGAAAAGTTCAGTTTGAAAGGCTGGAAGCAACCCAAAGGAATGGCTGCTGTGTGTGCAGACACGTTCCCTCCAACAGGAACACATCATTCCACAGCACCTTGTTCATCCCAGTCCCTCCCTCCAGCCAGGAACACCCAGCTCATGGCAAGGAATAAATATTAAAGGATTTAAAAAACTTTTTTAAAAGATCTTTCAGTGAGGATCAAGAAAAGTGGGGAATTTAAGTGCACCCTGAGCTTGGCTGCTCTGCTTTGTCCTGTGCCATGTGTGTCCAAACCTGCATGAAACCTCCTGGGATTGAGGCAGGAAAGCACCAAAACTGAGCCCTATTTAGTGCCAGAGCTGGGTGATACCTCCATGAATTTGGGAGCATTATGGGATGGCAGACACACACAGCTGGTATGAGACAGAGGTGATCCAAAAGCTCTTTCCCAAATGCTTGCATTCTGCATCTTCACCGATTTATTCACTTTAAACTCGACTCAGGGAGGGCAATGATGCAGATTATGAAAACCAACAGCAACCAGGACATTTCCAGGAGAGGTTCCCTACCATGAGACAGCTGAGAGCAGTCAGCTGCTGTCTAATCCAACAAACAGGAGGAAAAGCAGGATTTCACAGGTGGAACAAACAGGAGTTTGCTCTCAGGTTTCCGCAGGCTCTAAGGAAGCAAAGGTTGATTTTCCACCAGCTCTGATCTGCAAATCACCAGTGTTGGATGCAGCACAAACAGGCCTCTCTCATTTAACAACCCTCTTAAACCAGGACTTCAAAAACAAGCAGAAAACCCCAGCAAAAGCAAAGGATTTCTTCGAATTGGAGCAGATTAAGCAAACTCTGAGCAAGGAGGAATTATTTTGATACAGCAGCTGAAGATTTTTCCTTGCACAACACCAGAGGGTGGAGGCTGTAACACTTTAACTGAGCACTGGGTCAAAATAGGCTGGTTAGAACAGGTTATGCTTAAACCCAGGGCTAAAACACACCAATAAATGACTGCAACTACCACAGCTGAGCAGCCTTGTGGCATCAGACCATGTGCATTTTTTTAGTTCATGGAAAATGCAAGGGGGAAATGCAAGTGTGAGATCATCCCCATGAGGCTGGAGCAGGAACACGTCCCTCAGTCTGGCCAGGACCAGCACAGAATCACTGCCACAGCTCAGCTGATGGCTGGCAACACACTGAAATCATTCTTTTCTCCACCTGAGCTTTGGATATTTATTTGCAAATCAATGAACCTGCTGGAAGTTTGGGGATTGAATCACATTTTTATGTAACTGCCTAAGTAGAAATTATCAGTTTTGAAAAACCTAAGGATGACAGTTTATATACGTTTTTATCAGGTTTATATTTTAAGAAATCCAGGCATTAAAAAGCAAAATGACAATTTACAATACACCAAAAGGCTGTTTACATAATATCTTCCAAATCTGAATAGTTCCTCTAAATAATTTTCACCCCTCACATTGAAATGGACAAAAATACACACCTGGGTGACCAGATTAAAGTTTTTTTCAAGCAGGATCTGCTTAGAACCAACATGAACATCTTGCAAGTCCTTCAGGAGCATAAAACTCCTCCC
Organism: Taeniopygia guttata; assembly: GCF_048771995.1. Taxonomy (NCBI): domain Eukaryota; kingdom Metazoa; phylum Chordata; class Aves; order Passeriformes; family Estrildidae; genus Taeniopygia; species Taeniopygia guttata. Next base: position 5,089,586 of record NC_133029.1, on the reverse strand, counting down.
ATGCAAACATTAAACTGCCTTCACTCCTGACTGGAGATAACAAACCCAAGTGACATCACTGGGAACTTTAATACCTCATCCAGCAGAACTGAAAGCAACTGATTCCCATGGAAGAGATATTAATGCTGAAATTATTTAATAAAGGGCATGGAAGAGCAGATAAAAATACTTCATCTGAATTTATAAACCTGGAATTAACCTGCTTAAATGCTTTTCCTCCCAAAACACCAGTACAGATCCAGGGAGTGCAGCATGATTATCACTTCTTTCTTTATCTCTTGTATGAAATCCATCTGCTGATCATGTTTTGCTTTCCAATACTCCTCCCCAGGTTTTGACAGTTTCCTTTGTGCTTTTCCAGCAGATCAGTACCCCGACCTGACCAGTTCCATGAGAAGGAACTCAGTTCCATGATCTCCAACTAAAACCAAAGGATCTGAGCAAGGCACTACCAGAATGCTGTCACCCACTCCAGCTGTTCTCTACACAGGAAATGCATTTGGCTAAAAGCATAATTTACTTTCTTTATCCAAAGCAAATTATGCAATTCTCTCCAAGAGAAAACTTCCAGCTAAGTGGGTGAAGGGAGAAGAAAGAGTAAGAAATGTGAATATAGAGATAAGGCTGCCACCCTACAGTATCAATAAAGTTCCTGTGGAAGCAGAAACTCTTCTTGCCTCAAGAACTCAATCAGTTCTTCCTTCCCTAATTCATTTTTTCCATTTGATAAGAAGTTGTCCAGAACTTTCTTCCAGAAAAAAAAAAAAAAAAAAAAGTCCTAGGTTTAGAGGTCTGTCAAATACATTCACTTCAACTTAAACTGTTACTTAGAGACTTAATGAGAAAATAAAAATAATAAAATCCGGGAGAATCCTAAATTCTGTGTAATTACCGTTGTCACTCTCCTGACTTGGAATTCCTCCTGGTGAGTGTTCCAGTGCCTGCTGCAGAGTGAGCAATGTGTGCTGTCCTCAAGCTTCTTTCTGCAGGCAAAAACCCCACACGTTCATGTTAGTGCCTTGGCAAACATGAAATCTGAAGTAAAACAAGCTGAAGGGAACACCAGAGATCCATGGAAAGAGCAGAAGCCAGGAGGCAACAGGCAGTGGCAACTTCACTGGGAAGTTCTTTGGATATAACTGGATTTATTTAGTTACTATATACCTGTTCTATTCCTCTGCATGGCAATAAAGACAGAAAACTCAGGTTCCAAACATATCCAAATTTAAATTGTCATGCACACATTTCCCACCTGATAATGGACATAAAAAGACATAAATTGTACATAAAGCTGGAAATACAACCCCAGTTTGCTGTTACAGGGCAGCACAGCTTTATTCTAGAAACTGCTCCACTAAAGATGCTCCAACAGAAGGAAATTAACAGCTCCAGGAGTCGTTAAACCACTTCAGATGTTGGATTTAATAATGTAAAAATCACCACCTTTCTCAAGCTGCATCCAGCACTAAAACACTTCCTAAACTGAGCCTTCTTTTGGCCCTGCAAACACATGATGTTTTTGCAGGGATCAGTCAATCCCCAATATTGTTCTTCACTGGACTATTAAGGCTGGAAAAGGTCTCCAAGATCATCCAGTCCAACCTGTGCCCAACCCCACCTTGTCACCAGCCCAGAGCTCTGAGTGCCACCTCCAGTCCTTCCTTGGACACCTCCAGGGATGGGGACTCCAAACCTCCCTGGGCATCCCCTTCCAATGCCTGGCACCCTTTTCATGGAGAAATTCCTGCTGAATCTCTAAGGATAAGGCCCAGGCAGTTGCAGGGTGTTCTGCAGTTTACTGGACGCTCCAAAAAAAAAAATCTCAGTCCTGGTGGCTCCTCAGGCTGCCTGGAGGAGCTCCCACACAGCAATCCATTGTCATTGTCACCAAAAAGCTGATACTGTCTTCAGGTCACACTGATGACATCACTTGAAGATGCTTCTGAAGTCACAACCTAACAAATGTTCCTCCTGAGCAACTTCAAATGAGACACTGGAAAAATATTGAATATAAAGCATCAGGCCTCAGAGTGAATCCTGGGCAAAAGGAGGCATTTTCTACATCAATCAAGATCCTGGGAACAAGGGGAGATTTACATTAGGATTGAAAGGGCCCAAGGGCTGCGAGCCAGTGGTCTGTCTGTGCTGGTCAATACACAGAAAGGATTGTGTTAGCACCACTGAAAGAATAAATTATCGCTGCTTTTACAATAAGCTCTTCAAGAATGCAATAAAGAGTTCAGTGTGTGCTCCTCACTCAGGAATCCAAAACTTTTCAGTGAAGGTCTGGCTTGCAGCAATGATAACAGCTGAAAACCAACCATCTTGACCTTGGGAAGCTTCATGACAATGTGCTAAAAACAGGTGAAAAATGCACAGGTTCCTGCTTCCACATCCCCCAACCTTGAGGCCAGAGCCTTGAGCAACCCCAGGTTTAAATACTGAAAGTTCAAACCTGATGCTTTCAGACAGACCAAAATTAGAAGTGAGAAATGTAATTTTTTTCCCTCAAGCCTCTTGCCTCTTGCAGGATTACTAATATTGAGGTTTTCTCATCTGCTTTCAGAGATAATTTTAAAATTCTTCTCCAATTCAATGAAATCATGACAGGAAATTAAGAAAATATGTTACTAGGGAAAGAATTCTTACAATATTTCATAGCAGCTCCTGACTTTGATGAACAATATTATAAGAATGTCTTCTCAGTCACGTATTTCCTTCTAAATCTGACAAGTTTCTCAGTTGTGGAAATAGCAAGTCACCAAATAAAAATGCTACTCTTTCAAGCTTAAAAGATAAATTTTAATTTGCATGAAATTCACCCAAGGCCAGGCAGAATGAGTGCAGAATACTGGAATTTCTCCTGTCTGCACAGTCCATATGAAGTGTTTGTTTTCTAAGGACTCGCCAAACCTTTCCTAAAAATAACCATAAAAGATGACAATTGTTGGCTGGGGTGGGACAAGCCCCACAGTTAACAGGACACTAATGCCAACCCCGAAAAATGACAATCAAAAGGTCATGAAAAGAGTTATACAGAACATTTATATCCAGATTTGGTGTCAGTGCAACATCAAAGAGAGATGCAGCTTCTGATCAAGGCTTGTGGCAGGAAATGGATTTGTGTAGACAAAGTTATCTTTATTCTCTCTCAATGTGAATCCACCAGGAGTTATTGTTTTAAAGCATTCTAACATCCAATTCCTCAAAACCACTGAAGAAAAATGAATTACCAAAAATCAGCTGTTTCAAGAGAAGAGCAGGGCAAGGTGGCATTTGTGCACAAGGAGCTGAAATAATTCCACTGCATTGTCAAAGTGCTGCTTCATTCCAGCTGAAGCCAAGTTTTCCAAAAACTTGCTGCAACAATCCTGAGCTACAGCTGAGTGAATAACTTGTAAGAGCTTGCTCTAGGAGCTGTGTGAGCCGTCAGTGCCAGCCCTGTTTATCCACAGGCTGCCCCATGAAGGATCCAAAACAGAGAGATCTGGGATCCAGTGAGTTAGTTCAACTCTCTAGAAAATGAGATTTATTTGATCCCAGCTGAGAACAAAAGATTCCCAGACAACAACAGCGCTCCAAAACTTTCCAAGATTTTGAAACAGGAAGGTAAAAAGCCCAAAGAGAGAGGAGAGTGTAATAGCTGGCTGCTTTTCAACACCCATGATCACACACTGAGCCCTGAGAAAGTCAACATCTTTCCTATTTTACCACCTTATCCTCTTTCACAAATTACATAAACCAAGGGAAGGAATGCGAGTGTGGGAAGCAACTCAGGCTGTGCTTACTTACACAGATACTGAACCAAACACAAAGTACTTTCTTCTACACTGGATCTTAACTCCAAGGTCAATTTATTGGCTTAAAATACAGAGAGGATGCTTCCCTGGTTCAAATGCTAATCTGAGGCTCAGGAAATCTAGATTCAATTCCCTGCCTCACCACATACTTCCTGTGCGACCTTGGGCCATAAATATTTCGGTGCCTCAGTCTTTCCATCTGTGACTGAGACAGTGTTTCCCTATTGAACGGAGTGTTGTAAAGATAAATACATTAGGAAAACATCAGGAATCACAGGCCACAGCCATAAGTGCAGCGGGCTGTTGGGGAACTTATCTGTGTGTCAATATTCCCAATCGGGCAGTAGGGAAAGCAAGGAGAGGCTGCCAATGTGAAAAAAATTAACTAGCACACGGCAGAGAGAAGACAAAGTAGCAGCAGAATGGTCAGAAACTGAAATCTCAATTATTAATTACAGAAAATTTCCATCCTCCCAACCAAGTTTTGAACAGAAATGAGACTCAGAAACCAGCTGGGCGAGCTGCTGAAGGGAGCAAATACACCTGCCATCATTGCATTATTGCCCTGTTTTCAGAGATTATCACACAAAACACTCCAGATTTGAGGTGGCAGAGGGACTGCCGAGTCTGGGGTCAAAGAATCCCAGGGGGCTGTCCCCGAAGGGCAGCACCCGCTGCTGAAGTCCCCATTCCTTTGCGAGACACGTAAATAGCAGCGGGCAGAGAGAGTGACCCCAGCGGGGTCCCCGCTGCTGCTGCCCCAAGGCGGAGAGGGGGACACGGCGGGAAGGGGGAGGGCAAAAGATGGTCAGCAGGCAGGCAGGGGCTGACAGGAGTGACCTCCCCCTGCCCCGGGCCCAGGAGGACGCGGGGGAGGTGTCTGGGACCGGAGCTGCGGAGCAGCCAAGGGGAACAACTACAAGGCTACGTGGCATTCGCAGGCAGCGGCTGCCGGGGAGGGAGCACGGGGGGGCGGCCAGGGGGGACCTGGGGGGGACGACTGCACATCGCAGCCCCTCCTGCCCCACCAAGCAGGAGGATAGGGAGAGGAAAGGGAAAAAGGAGACGGAGAATCTGAGCGCAGGGGAGCGCAGCGGGAACGGGCTGGGGGAAGCGCGACCCGCGGCGCGGGCTGGCATTAACCCCATCCGGGCAGGCTCGGCCGGAGCCCCCGCTCGGCCCAGCCCGGTCCCCGCAGCAGCAGCGGGAGTGCCTTTAGGAGCGAATCCCCAAAACCGTGTCCCGAACCCGCCGGGTCTCCCGGGGGATGCCCGCGCTGCACAGGGCAGCGCACCCGGACAGATCCCGGCTGAGTCCCGGACAGATCCCGGCCGAGTCCCGGACAGATCCCGGCCGAGTCCCGGACAGATCCCGGCCGAGTCCCGGACAGATCCCGACCGAGTCCCGGACAGATCCCGGCCGAGTCCCGGACACCCGGAACGCTGCCTGCCCCGCACCCCGGGCACCCCAACCCACGGCAGCACATCCCAGGCACCCCATCCCATCCCACCCCATGTCCCAGGACATCGGATCCCCCTGGATCCTGCCCCCACCTGCCCCATGCGCCACGTCCACCCCGGAGCTGCCCCGCAGCCCGGGCTGTCCCCCGCCTCAGAGCATCCTTCCCGTGCCCGGGCTGTCCCCCGCCTCACAACACCCCTCCCGTGCCCGGGGTCCCGCCTGTCCCTCCAGCCGCCCCCGCCCGGCTCCGCGCCGCCTCCCGCCCGCCGCTCCGCGGGGCTCCGCTGCCGGCACTGCCCACCGCGCCCCGCCCGGGCACCGCCGCTCTGCGCCTCCCCGGGGAGCAGCGGAGCCCGGGGAAGGGGGCTCGGGGAGCGGACCCCGGCCGTGCCCGTGCGCTGCCCCGGCACTGACCGTGCGTCCCGCGGGCTCCGCCGCCTCAGCGCCCGCCGCCCGCCCGCGCCGCCATCATGGAATGCGCGCACTGCGCTTGCGCCGCCGCCAGCCCGCCGGCCGGGGGCGGGCGGGCGCGCCAACCACAGCCCGCGTGGATCCGCGGCTCCCGGACACCGCGCCCGGCGAAAGCTGCGCGGGGGGGCAGCATGGCTGGGGTGGTGGCACCCGGGGGTGGGTGACATGTCTGGTCACTTCTGTCCCTGCCGGACACCGCCCGCCACCCCCGGACACTGTGCCCTGGTCACTGCTGTCCCTGCCGGACACCACCCGCCACCCCCGGGCGCTGGTCACTGTCTGTCCCCCTTGGCCAATGTCCCCGCCAGGCACTGTTTGTCACCCCAGTGCTCCATTTGTGTCACCAAACCGTGTCCCGCCCCCCTCGGGGGTCTCCTGTCTCTGTCCCCTCTGTGCCACGAAAAGGATGACTGGGAGGTTTCCACTTTGTACAATTTGGGGGGGGGGGGGGTCAGAGCGCGTCCTTGACCCTAAAACTTTGTCATACCATGAAAAGCTTGAATGGTGACAGCACGAAAGTGACGTGACAATCCTGAGTGGGCAAAGAGGTGCCAGGGGAGGTTTAGCTGGATATTAAGGAAGATTTCCTCATGGAAAATGTCCAGCACTGGCAGAGGCTGTCCGGGACACCCATCCCGCACAGAGACCCCGTCCCTGCAGGGATTTAAGATCCCTGTGGATGTGGCACTTGGGGACACGGGTTAGTGGTGGCCTTGGCAGTGCTGGGGAATCTTGGACTCAGTGGTCTTGGGGCTCTTTTCCAAGCTGAATATTCCCGTTATTCCATGATCTTGCAGCTCCATTCCCCCAGAATTCCACGGAATTCTCCATTCCATGATCTTGCAGCTCCATTCTCCTGGAATTCCACGGAATTCTCCATTCCATGATCCTGCAGCTCCATTCCCCCAGAATTCCACTGAATTCTCCATTCCACGATCTTGCAGCTCCATTCTCCTGGAATTCCATGGAATTCTCCATTCCATGATCCTGCAGCTCCATTCCCCCCCCTTTTTTTTTGGAAAAAAGCCCTCCTGAGCTGCAGAGCCCCTCTGGCACATCCTTTTTTTTTTTTTCCTGTCAAATAATGTACCAATAAATCTTACACTCTTCGCTTTATTTCCACCAGGAAGTTTACACCAATATATTTCCATTAATGTGTTTTAAAAAATGTGCCTCAAACTTGCTTAAAGCAGCGATTCCAGAGATATTCTGTGTACAATTCAGCTCCGTGTGGATGTAAAATAAATGTGACAGCTGTGCTTTTATACAAGCCCCATTAAACTGTGCATCACAGCAGAAAAAGGTCACACTTGACATTTATATGCAATATAATAAATGTGTATATATAATCTATATAATAGACATAGAAAGACTAACCTTTTAAAATGAATGGGCTTGTATTTACCCCCCAGATTGATCTTAGATGCATTCATAATGAATATAGAAAATTTTATGATGAATAGAAGAAATTGTTCCTTAATGTCAGAGAATTTCTCTCTGGAGAATGCTGGAAGGGGTTGATTTGCCAGAACGAACACCCTGTGCTGGACAGGACTAAAATAAATTCCCATCCATCTTTTGAAACAATCAGGCCCTGGTAAGAAAGGACAAAAGAGGTGGTGGCTGCTGAATTTTTCAGCAATTAATAGGTTACCTTGTTAAATAAAGACCAAAACAACTCTCAGAGTAACTTTACCATTAATTTTACTCATATAGGCCCATAAAATTGTGAATATATTCCCTTCTAGTTGGGAGCAAACAGTGAAAGAACAAAAAACCTGTTGCATCTGAAAAGCAAAATTTTATAGCTGAATCCACAGCAAATTCCAGGTGGAAAAGGCAGGAGAAAGCTTTTCCTCTTAACAAGATAATGGGTAAAAATCTCTGCACTGAAATTCCTATTCTTTCTACCCCTTCCACAAGTTTTCCTGCACACATGTGACTCCTGGCCTGATTCTTTTCCCTGTGGAATAGTCTGGATCAGCACATCCCGTGTTTTATTATGGTTGATAAGAAACTATAAATTTGCCTATAACCTAGACTGAAACCTTCAGACAGAGATTTAGGGGAAAAATAATCTGCTCCTTTGTTTTGAGTCTCACGGTGCTTCTGTCCCTGATATTAAACTCTGAATTTCCCTGATGACCCCAAAATTGAATTCTTTCATTCCTGCTCCCATTCAAGTCTGGGAACACCTCAGGAAAGGTGGAAGACCAGACCAGCACAGGATTCAGTGAGTGCAGACCTGTTTTAGGAACAAAAAGTTGGTTAATAATTTCACCTTTGAGAGAATTCCTGGAATCTTCAGCACTCCATCTCAGGAATCTTAGAACTCCACAGGCCCTACCTAATCTGCAGTGCCCTGGGGATTTCATTCTGTGAAATCTTTGGGCTTAAAATAGTGAAAAATTTGGGCTTAAAAAGTGAAATATTTGGGCTTAATTTTTGTGAGATCTCCTGAAAGTGCCCCTCCAGATGGGATTTGGAAATCTGGAGCACTCTGCACCAAATGAACTTTGCTGCTGAAAGCAGAGATTCAAGGACTGTTTTGACTTCCCAGGCTCGGTATTTATCCACTGCCAGCTAAACCTCACAAGTTGTGACTAGTGGTGGCTGTGATCCCCCGTGGTGATGTCCTGTGCCTGATATCCAGAATAAAGGAGGTCCTTGGGAGGGAATGCTGAGCATTCTTTGCTCTCAAAGCTCCTGGACCACACCACCCCCCCACCCGCAGCTTTGATAAGGACAAGAATTCCTTTGTAGGTAATAATGCAGTGCAGAAAAATCCTTTTCCCTTTAATCAATTTTTTCTCCTTAAATTTCCATTTAAAATGCATTTTATATCCTAACAAGGTCATTCCAGCAACGTGGTGGAGGGACTCCTGGGGTCACAGATCATTCCCAATGAGCCTCAGGGTGAAAGATCTCCAAGCTGCCCACATCCCACAGGGATCCTTTCAAACTCATGCCACAGCTGTTCCCACACGGTGGAAAAGAAATGACCCAATGTTTGCTGCCTCCACCCAGCGTGACAGGGAGGGAAAGCTGTTTTTTACAGCTGGAACTGGAGGCAGAGGCGGGATGTTCCAAACGGAAAAGCCGCACGGGAGGAATATTTGGCGTGAGGAGCACGGTGACCAAACTGCCTGGGAGGAAGGTCTGGTTAAATGGGTCAGGAATTACATGGAACAAAGCTGAGGGCAGCTTTAACTCTATTTTGAAATTCCTGGAGAGTCACAAGGACTGTGTGAGGACAGCGAGTGGATGGGCAAAAGTTGGATTTTGAGGAAATTTTTGCCCGGATTATCCTCTCAGTCTGGAGAGGAAGAGGGCACTAGGTTGGGGGTGGATCCAGGCCTGGGAAAGAGGAATTAAAAATAGCAGAATATAACATCAAAGAACTCTTGGCAAAAGGAAAGGGAAAGAGAAAAGAAATGGGAAGTGGAAATGAGTCAGGAGGGAGGAAATAGAGGACAAATGGGAAGAAATCTGGGTTTATAAAGGAAGGGCAGGCTCTGAAATGGAAAAAAAATGGAAAAGAGGGGAATTGAGGAGAGTCTGTCTTAACAAAACAATGGCAAAAGGCAGTGCCAAAAGCATGCTCATTCTTCCACTAGAAAATTTGGAATTGCAATTTCATTTTTTTAAAATTTGCTGATTCGACTGCCTTAGGTGAGTTAATAAAAATAAAGGGGCAGGGGGAAAGAAAAATATTAAAGAAATGGAAAAGAAAACCCTTTGACAGAGAGGGGAGAAAAGAAAGATAAGAAGCATATTGCAGTTACAACATATCCCAGTCTGAACGTGGGTTGGGGAGCTTGAATAACAAAAACCTGGATGCACACCCCCCTCCACGCCAACACCCCACTTATCAGGGGGATTAGCAGCCATCCTGGAGTTTTAGTTCCAGCCCATAATAAAAATGTTTGTTTTTCCATCCTTGGACTACAATAATAACGATTCTGGTTATTTGAACTCGTGTCCAGCAAAGCCTCCCCTCTCCTGCCTTGGCTGGGAGCTGCGAGCACGGGCTTGGAATGAATTCCCTCGGTTTTCCCTGGCTCCACACAAACTCCTGCTGCCTGCACTCCGGGAGGGAGCGGGGCAGGACAGCCTGGCACCCAAACTCCCCTCCAGCAGCACTTTGCTGGGAGCTGTGCTGGGATCTGCAGGAATAAACAGCCGAGCTGGAGCAGATTTTGCAGCCGTGTGCGCTGGCAGCACTCCTTCCACACCCGGGGTGTTTTCTCCAGCTGTGGGATCAAACCAGCTCTCCTGGCTCTGGGTTTGGAGGGCAGCAGAGTGGTAAAAGCCTGGAGGGCATCAGGAGAGGGGGTTTTCCTCAAAGGTCACATTCCTGCCTCTCTGCAGGTGCCCTCATCCCTGTTCCATGGAGTCGCAGAATTCCGGGATGGTTTGGGTGGGAAGGGACCTTAAAACCCATCCAGTTCCACCCCCTCCTAATGGCAGGGACACCTTCCACCATCACAGGTTGTTCCAAGCCCCATCCAGCTGCTGTTCCTTTGATGTTGAACCACAGAAGCAAATCAACACCAGCAGAAATGCTGTAGGGTGATTAAACACCCACTAAACAAACGGGTGACACCGACAGAGGCACAGGGTGGTGCCAGCACCGGGGACCAGTCACTGAAATTGAGTCATTTTAATTGAAGAAATGACACCAAGTTTGGAGATTTTCTTCTGGGTTCAGTAATATTTTCAGAACCCTCTGCCCCCTCAGTAGTTTTCAGTTCTGGTTCAGTTCTGGTGGTGCCTTATAGCAAAAAAGGGATGCATGAAGAAGAAAATACAGGTGTTTGTATCAGTATGGACAGGCCAGCAGGGAAGGCAGGGAAGTCTGGCAGGGGATGGCAGTGCAGGTGGACACCACATTTTGCTGTCTGTGCTTTTTCTCCAAGCAGGACCCAGAACCCCCCTAGAACCCTCACTCCAAACCAGGAACTCCTGTGGCACAGACCTGTTCCCATAAAATCAGCCCCAAATTCACAAACCTGCTGGCACAAAGTCACCATAAAAACCAAAGCAAAAGCCCTCTGCAGCCCACAACAAACACTGCTGGTGTTTATGGCTGCTGGAGGTGGCGAGGGATGAAGTTCAGCCCTGGGGAACACCTGGTTTATGATTCCTTCACTCGTTACGTGGCAGAGCCCACGAGCAAACACTGCGTGTCCTGACCTCGAGCTGCTTCCACACCTCCCTCTGCCCCATCCTGCAGGCTGCAAGCACAACAGGGGTTGTTTGGAAAAGGGAATTAAAATCTGGCCCACTGAAGATCTTTCTGTGAGCAGGGAGGAAAAGCTGAGCTCGCTCTCAAGGTGGGGCTGGAGCTCCCACCTTGCCACTGGATACCTGTAAACAGTAAAAACCTGGAGTAGGGAAGTTGCTCCTCTCTTCTTTCAGCTCCAGTCTGGAGCTGCTGTCACCACCATGTGAGGAGAAGGCTGTGGAACACCTGCCTGGTCTCTCTCACCTTCTGCAAGGTCTTTCTGCCCCGTTTCTCTTCAATTTATTCAGCAAGGGCCTTGATAGGAATCAAACATCTCATTTCAGTCCAGTTCCAACCACTGGCTCTGTTTAGCCATAAATCTATAACTCTTGCCCCAAGCCAAGAAGCAAACAAGACAGAAAAAAAAAAAAAACCCAAATCCAAACAGGCTGAAGAACTCTGTGCCTCAAGAAATTGCTGGGAACAGGCAAGTCCAAGCAGAGGCCTTGGGAAGCAACACTGGGGCTTCTGCTCCAGAGCAGAATGTTCAGCTGGGAAAAACAGGATCTCCTTTTGGGATGGAGCCCATCCTGCCTCCCTCCCTGGTGCTGCAGCATCCCCAGAGCCCAGGGAAGGGGCAGCAGCTGTGTCAGCAAGGGCACGTTCAGGAGCAGAGCTGCTGCCTGGTGGCTGCAGGGACAGTCAGAGCTGGCCCATCACAGGGCTGGGTCAGGTCTGCTTACCTGGGAGTGTGCTCACTGTTCTGAGGAAATCAAAACAATCATCATTTAAACATCTTAGAGCTGGAGATGCTCGTACTTGCTGTGATAAAAGAAGGAAGGCAAAATAAGTTCATATAAAAGCTTCTAAATCAGAGTGAAGCTGTTTAACAAACCCTCTCCAATGTGCTTTCCTGCTGTTCTGCATGAAGAGAACATTTCCAGGATGCTACAGAAGCACCTGAATCCTGTGTTTTTATCCCAAAGAGGGGATTTCACTCCCTGGGCTGGGCAGGGGCTCATTTCCCTGCATGGAATTCAGCTGAGAAAGGTCTTTGGAGGGCAGAACAGGCACCAGAGCCAATGTCTGGAGAACAGAGAGGAGGGGAAGGACCAAAAAAAAAAAAAAAAAAAGGGGGAAGAAAGCAAGCAGAATAAATCTGAATTGTAACAAAATTACAGCCTGTATTGAAATCTCCACATTTGGAATTCATTTTTTCCATCAGACAAAAGGCTGAGTTTAGTTGTTGAAACGCTGATCTCTTTTTTAACTTGTTCTGAAGGGCACATCCAGGGGAGCTGCAGGTGAACCCTGAGCGGTGGAGGACTGATAAAACCTGAAATATTCCTGTGTCAGGTGTAATGTGATGCTCATCCCTTTGTTTGGTTTGTTTCCTTCCTGCTGGTCATTTGGAGAAGGTTTCCTACCTTTCCACAGGTTCACTTGTTTTTCTGGTCGCTGCTTTTGTTTTAATTCCCCCCACCTCACTTTTAGGGCATGAAAACCCTTTTCCCTGCACATTGGCACCAAACTTTCCCTGTGCATGGAAGGTTTGCTGTCCATCCCTGGGCTGAGAGGGCTGGAAGCTGCAGCACCTTTGGGAAAAGCTGCCCGTGCTCCCTGATCTCCCTGCTCCCTGTCCACATGGGGCTTCAATTGTTTCACTCCAGTTCTCCATTGTCTCTCTTCAGAGCTCTATTTCTTTCCTATCTGGCATTTTCCTCCCTGTCCCCAAACAACCTCTTTTACTTGCTCTCTCCTACAATAAGCCCATTCCTCGTGATTGTTTCCATTCCCTTTTTTTGTTTTATTTTTTTATTTTTCACTTGATGGAGGCCTGGGGGCCCCTGCTCTGTGCTGGGGTCTCCTCTTACAGCCACAACTCCCCTTCCCATCGTGGGGGTGTCCTCAGCACTGCAGAAGGGACTGTCCCCACCCCAGTGAGCATTTTCTATCTGATAGATTTCATATCAGTGCACAGCTATGAATCAGGTCTGGGATGAAAATAAGAAGCAGAGACACGGCATGAGGCACTCGGGAGCACTTCAGGCTAAAGAGGAAAAAATAAAACCAACCCACCCAGCAAAAGGAAGAGATGCAGCTGTGAAGAATTCAAATATTGGCTCCTCCAGGAAACCTCCACGCTGTATCCATTACTGAAATCTACTTATTTCTTTGGGGCTGATGATCTCCAGTTTGAGATTGGCATGGATCTGGTTTCCCACCCTCAGAGGGAAGGTCCAAGCACTGATATTCCATGGGAGGTGGTGGCACAAGGAGAAATCCTCAGCTGGCAGAGCAGATCTCTGGGAGAGAACCTGCAAGTGGAATTATCAAGGACACTTTAGGAGAGAAAGCAGAATAAAACCCCAAACTGGCCCCTTCCCACCTTCCCCACCTTCTCTTGCTATGAAAAAATCCTCCTTGCTGCTTTCCCTGCTGCTGTGCCTGGTTCTGGAGGCTTCTGAGAGCGGGGAATTTCAGGGAGCCCTTCCAAAGGCTCTGCTCCAGGAGTGCTGGCTTTGCCATTTCCCTGCTCTGGAAAAGGGGCTGGTGGCTCCAGGGGCTGCAAATGGGGCCTGGAGCAGCTGCCAGCTGAGCTCATCCATGGGCATTGATGTGGGGATTGATGTGGGGATTGTCTGTGACGCTCCAGCGGTGAATTTTCCAGTCACTGGGTGAAAAGCAGAAGGAATAAAGAGGGATGGAAGCAGAGTGACATTTCCTGGTATGTGCCCTGAAGCTGTCTCTGCTCCTGGTCACCACCCCTGGTGCTCATCTGAGTTGGTGGTGAGCTCAGGTTGAACTTTTCTGCTGGAATAGGTGATGGAGAATGGCCTGGTGCTCCAGCATCAATCCCTGCCCCTCTGCCTCACTGACACACCAGGAATAAGTCACTTCCCACTTGCCAGGGCAGTCAGGAGCCCCCCCACCACTTGTTAGGGGTGAGATAAGCATGACAGGATGAGGATAGATTTGTGTTAGGGCTGTGAGAGGGGGCTGAGCAGCTCCTGTGTGCCAGGAAGAGATTTGGAACTCCTGATCCCAGGGTTCATCTGCCTTGGAGCGGGTTGGGGTGGCTGAACCCCAGCAGTGGCATTGCCCCATTCCCACCTCCTGAGACCAAGTGTTTGAAGCACCTCCTTCAATAAAAACCTTGGAATGACACTCTTTGGTCTTTATCATGCTCAATATTTCTGCTGGAGCTGAGGGAAAGCCTCCAGATGTGGAATATTTGTACCTGTGAGTGGCCTCCTGTGACTGTCACCCTGCAGAGCCACCAAATCCTTCCCCCAGTGACCTTGGTGGCCTCAGTGTCTGTTCCAGCAGTTTCTCCAAAAACAAACACACATTTTGAGAGAACTCCAGGACACTTGTTTCATAAAGAAATGAAGCAATGTCCTTTTCACTTCCCCTCTTTGCTGTTACTTCATCTTTTCTCCCCGTTACGGTGCCAGCAGCGTCCTCGGGCAGCGCGTGTGGGACATGCGCAGGGCTGGCTTTTGTCACGGTGTCACTCACTGCTAATCCCTGCTCTTATCAAAGGTTACTGGGCTTTAAAATCCTCCTTCTGATGGATAAAATGCTGTCAGTGCCTCCTCAGGGGGCCCTGACCCCCTTAGCTTTGGGAGAGGGGACAGAAAACACCTCACCAACATCAGGGTCTTGCTCAGCATTGCCTTTTCACCGCTGCCCCTGGTCTTCTTATTTATGTATTCCTATATAAAATCCAGCAAAAACATTCAATGAAAGTCTTTAAATATAGATCACTCCATCCAAAAGGAGCTGAAACTGTGTTTGTGTGAGCTGGGATGGCAAAGGTGATGCTCTCCTGTGGTGTTGCTGCACTGAACTTAAAGAAAAGCCCCTGAAGTTTAACATAAAATAGAAAGAAACAAAAATATTCCCCAATTTACTATTTTCTCAAACAGCCTCAAATGTCTTCCCTCTCCCTACAACTCCTGCAGTTTGTATTGACATAATCCCTATAGTTTAGATAAAGAGCTGGTATTTTGTAGAAATTTCAATTTTCCAGGGAAAGCAAGGGCTGAAGAATTTACATGTTTTTTTCTTGTAACTGAATTACATTTGGGGTTGAAACTTCAGCTTTAACTTTATGTTATCACTCTCCTTGGTTCATGAAAGAACAGTATTCTCCTAGCTGTGTTGTTTTGTGCTAGATTTGATAGCTAATAAACCATATTTCTACTTTTCCCAACTTCCTTCTCAGAGTCAGTTTAGCCACAAATTTTGCCCTCTCTGAGTATGAAGTGTAAGATCTGCCTCCTCCTCCAGCAGTCCTTGTTGGAGCACAGTTGTTTCAGAGGACATCTAGCAGAAATAAACAGGGGAAAAAACCAAAATATACAGCTCTGCTGAGGGGTCAGTGCTGGTGGAGGAGGCCACGAGCTCGGGCACCTCTCTGGAAGCTGTGGAGGCTGTGCCTGAGTTTACATAAACTCAGTGTAATATTGGATATTTGCTGGGCTTGTTTCACCAGCAGAATTCCCACCGTGGGAGAGAGTTATCATAATTAGACATTTAATTTGAGTTGAATCATTGGTGCCACTCTCTGTGGCTCTGGAGGCTCCTGCTCAGCTCTGCCCAGTGGCTCCAATGCCCTTTGACATGTGTAGATGCACCAGGGACATTTGCTGACCTGCAGAACAACCCCAGATTCTGTCGATTAGTTTTAGTTTTAATTACAGTGGCAGCAAACTCGACCATCAGCTGGTGTTAGTGGCACAATTTGGACCTGAACAGACAGATCCCAGGAGGATCTTCCCCAGGAGCTGAGGATGTGCAGGACTGTCCCCCAGGGCTTTGACATCCGTTCCTCAGCACCTCTGTTTCATTAGTTCACATCCTTGAGGGCTCTTTTTCCTCCCACAGGATATGATTAACCCTGACTGGAGTCAGCACACTGCATCCCGAGAGGAAAATCCACCTGAGCTCAGCCTCTGCCCAGCCTGGGACTCCTGGGGCAGGCTCGGGAATCTGCTCTGGGACACGTCTGGGGCTGGGCTGCCCTCCCCGAGCTCTTCTCTGGAGCTGGGCACCACAAACCCTTCCCCAGAGGTGAGGATGCTGCTCCAGCTTTGTAGGGAAGCTGCTGCCCTGCCCTGCCCTGCCCTTCCCACCTGGGTACCGAGAAATGAGGAGGAACCCAGAGCAGCTCTGGAGCCCTGTGAGCTCTGGCACGGTGATTCAGGGTGATGGAGGATGTGGGGACTGTGAGAGGGGATGCTGCTGACAGGAGGCAGCAGCTCAAGGCCAGTTTGGGGGAACTTTTAATTCCATTTTCCTTGAAAATTCGTGGTGAAAGGGCAGTGCAGCATTTTCCAGCCCTCACTCACGTAAGCAGCTTCCTGCCATGAGTAACGTGGGGAGGACAGGGCTGAGAGAAGGGGCTGTCTCAGGGTTACTCAGAAAGGAAATAAAGCCTCTCTGATCCTGGGGCAGATGCAATTCTAACAGTCCAGCCACAGGCTGCCTTTTGCAATAACTGCTCCCAAACCCAGAGTCAGCCCTTTGCAGCCTTCTGGGCTGGTCAGACAAAACACCTGCAGGAACCTCCTGTCCTGAGTGTCCCAGCAGCAGGGACATGGGGACACTCCTGTCCTGAGTGTCCCTGCAGCAGGGACATGGTGACACTCCTGTCCTGAGTGTCCCCACAGCGGGGACATGGTGACACTCCTGTCCTGAGTGTCCCTGCAGCAGGGACATGGTGACACTCCTGTCCTGTGTGTCCCCACAGCAGGGACATGGTGACACTCCTGTCCTGAGTGTCCCTGCAGCGGGGACATGGTGACACTCCTGTCCTGTGTGTCCCCGCAGCAGGGACATGGGGACACTCCTGTCCTGAGTGTCCCCACAGCAGGGACATGGGGACATTCTGCTTCTTGTCCTTGAACCCTCCAGGTGTTACTGGGGGGCTCAGGGGCTGTGGGGAGCCTGTCAGAGTCACAGAGTATCCTGAGCTGGAAGGGACTCACAAGGATCACAGTCCTGCTCCTGGCCCTGCACAGACACCCCAAAAATCCCACCCTGGGCATCTCTGGGAGCGTTGTCCAAACCCTCCTGGAGTTCTGGCAGCCTTGGGGCCGTGACCATTCCCTGGGGAGCCTGGGCAGTGACTGACACCCTCTGGGGGAAGAACTTTGTTCTAAAATCCAGCCTGACCCTCCGCTGACACAGCTCCAGCCATTCCCTGGGTCCTGCCCCTGTCACAGGGAGCAGAGATTGGAGCTGCCCCTCCTGAAGAGTCTCCCCTGTGTCCTCTCTCCTCCAGACTGAACAACCCAAGTGACCTCAGCCTTGCTGATATGAAACTCAAGCAGATCACCAGGGAGTTGTGCTCCTCACAGATAAAGGGATTTTAACAGGCCAAACCCAAACCAAGCTCTGTTTAGTCTTTGCCTGCCCCAGCAGAGACCTGCATTAATGGTCCTGCACTTGGAGTTTTTATTAATGATCAAAAATGTGAGGTTTTGCTGCCTCATTCCTTCTATCCCTCCCAACCTGGTGAAGATCCACCAGGAATGTATTTACTGACCTAACAAAGGGCCCTTGCTTTGCTCCCAGGGCAGCCCGGCTTCCTCTGAAGCGTAAGAAACCACACTGACAAGAACAAAAACGGGCACATTTCCCTCTCCAGCGAAGCCTGCAAATATTCCAAAGAGTTGTTTGTACATGCAGCCCCTTGCAGGGCTGGAATGAAGAGTTTGGGATGAGCAGAGTTGAGTTCCCAACCTTGCTGGTCCCAAAAGGGATTTGTAACCCCAAGTGTCAGGCTGGGCTTTTCATCCCTCAGGTTTGCTTTCAGGAACGTTTCTAAGAGATTTTGGTGCTGGTGGTATTTCAAAATCTGATGGGCTTTCCTTCATTTTTGCTCCTTAGTTTCTTTCCCTGCTAATCAGGTCGTACCCTGTGTAGAAGAAGGATAACGAGCCTGGTGCTATCCCTCCTGCTATGTGGGAGAAGTCCCTCTCCTAATGTCAGACCACAGTGGAAATTGGGTGAAAATGCTAATTTAAGGTTCAGTTTGAGAATTAACTCCTGCTTAAGGGACCCAGAGCTTCCCAGTGCACAGATCCCTGTGGAATCCAGGCAGTGGGAATGGATTCAGCCCTCCAGCCCAAAAATTCATGCCTAGGGATGGGGAGGGGCAGGAGGAGCCATGCATGAAGCAGGAATGAGAGGAAATCTCTCTTTATTGCCAGTGCTTGGACTTTATTACCCATTAAACTGAAGGGCTGCTGGCTTCTCACATCCTGCAGGAGTTTTATGGGAAAGCAGTTTATGGAATTAGGGTGAGCATGTCCTGTGTGCAGTTTCTGAGCTCCCCAGCTGTGCCTGTGTGACAGCTCCCTTTCCTTTGGTAGGAGACAGGCAGGACCATCCCATTCCCACATAGATAATGAATTTCTTGCAGAGCTTTTCACCCACAGCTGTACTGGTTTGGTCAGAAATAACCCTCCCAGACACACCCAGGCCAAAATGGCACAAGGAGGTGATGCCCAAGGGCTGTACTCACCACCAGCTCCCAGTGGAAGCTCTGCAGGTCCATACTGGAACAGTCATCTGTGGAAAATCAGCATTTTTTAGGCAAAGTGGAGTGTGCAGTTGGAGCCCAAGGCAGGAGGAGGGTACTGAGTCCTTCTGTGGCTGGAGCATCATCCTGAAAAAAATAGGAAAAACCAAGAGGGAGGCAGAGAGGGAAACCCAAAGATTGTGAAATAAAATATAGGCAGGGGTGAGAGGGGAGGAACGAAGGGGTCAACACCAGAGGAAACAGGACAGTGACAGGAGAGGAACTGGACTAAATGAGAAGAGAAAACCTCGGCAGGCACAGGCGGCGGCTCCGGGAAGGGCTCAGCACTAGGGGACACCATTGGACCAAAAACTGCAGCAGAAAACGGCCCCGTTTCAAGCAAAAACCCATCCCACTCTCTTTCGTTTGCTCTGCCTCTCTGTCGCCACGCCAGGGTGACACTTGGTCCCCAACTCCCAGCTCCTGTCATCTTGTACAGCCCCGAAACCCTCCGCAATTCCTAACTTGCCCCATCCCAGTAACAATCCCTGTTTCTCTGCATAGCTTTCTCTCCAGGTTCCTATTCCTGCTCAAAACCTGCCCGGGGTTTGCTGCCAGGGTGGTGCTTTGCTGTGTCCGCAGGGCAAAGGCACACACAGGGACATTGCCAGGGACATTGTCACCTGGAGCTGATGGCAAAGTCCCTCCTCACCCCTCTGGGCTGGAGCTTTATACACCCCCCTGCAGACCCTGCACCTGCTTTGGGGAAATCCAAGGAGAAAACACTCCCAGCAGACTTTTCCGTGCATTTGTGATGTGTGACCACACAAAACAGACAAAAATCCCCCTCACCGAGAGCATCCCTGTCCCTCCAGCTGTCTTCCCAGCATTTTCTGCCTGTAAATCCCAATTTATCCAGGCTCCAGATGCTTTTTGTAGGGCTGCTCCACCACTGCAGGCTCTACAAGACCGTCAGAAGTATTTTGGCTCCAACAGGTCCCCAAACAGCAGCTCCAGGTGGTGGCTGAATCCTGGGAAGTTGGGCTACAGCAAAGTCCAGTTTGGCTGGAGCAAAATAACCCCCCCAACATCTCAGCAACATCTGTGTTGCTCTAAGTGTTTATTACACCATTATAAATTGTTATTATTAAGCAAATATTACACTCTGGTGCTGTGTGCAAATAAAGTTTTATTGTAGGGAAGAAGAATCTGTAACAGAGACTTTCAAACGAGACACAGAAAACAGTAATTAAAATTCCACTTGAAATGTTCTCGTTTGGCTTTCACTAAAGTTTTTTAAAACTGGCATACCTATTGCACAAAAAAAAAGAAGAAATAAAAAGCTGCCATTTCCTTTGCCATTAACATTGTCACATTCAAATAAAAAGGCAAAAAAGGTTAAAAAATACATCTGGTACAATAAAAACACTTTGCAATATATACATATATATATACACACTTAGCTTTACTGTACAATATTTTAAACTTTGGGAATGGGCATTTCTGCATATTCTGAATAAAACTCCATGAGGATTTTTTACAGTTTTATAATGCCTTTAAATACTGTAGACACAAGTGGAATACTTAGTGCTGACCCTTGAAAATGAGTTTTAGCCGATTCATACACATTTTTTCCCTGAACAATTTGCAGTTCTGGCTTTGAACTCCTGGCTCTGCCCTCCTGGGGGTTTATGGGGTCTCTAACTCTACTCTACAGCAGCAGCTTTCAGCCCTCTACTGCTTTATCCTTCAAATCTAACAAAGGAATTTCAGATCTCCTTGGAAATTCACATCCATCATTTGTCCTGCAGGTGAATTTAGTTTTTTAAGTGCCTTTTGCTGAGCTAGGCCTGTGATGCCAAGAGAGAATTTACACTCTAATTATCTGTACAGATAATTTCTCCAGCAGATGCCTGTCCAAGCCAAACTCCTTTTGCTCACTGTTATTCTTCACTACTAAAACAGTTTTCTTTATTCAAGATAACATCGAGTAATTTCATAAATACCATATCCAAACACACTTTCAGTTGGAGAAGGAGTTGATAAATGAACAGTGAGATTTAATCCTATTAGAATTTCTATTTCTGTTGGGATGCGTCGCACATTTCCGGCCGGGCTCTGCTCCAGCAGAGCAGGAGCTACCTTCCTGCAGATCCCCTGGAAAAGAACAGGAATGTTTCCCTTCATCCAAGAGTTTCAAATTTTTCTTTACAGAAGAAAAACAGCCCAATGTTTTTTTCAGCATCACATCTCATCCAGACTCAGATTTTGAATCTCCAGCTCTTCCTAAAAGTCTTTCCAAGGGCCTTGTGTTGCCTCTTGGCTGCCAGGTGTGGGTGAGGTGAATACTCTGGAACAGAATCAAACATCCTGGAGAGATTTTTTTTATTTATTATTAATTTAACACCCTTGGTCAAGAGTTGAGAAAGGCAAATCTGACTCCAAGCATGCAGAGCTCCACTTTTACCTGAAACTTCCCCAAAAACTGGAGTGATAGTCGGAATCCTGCAGCCATCACTTCAGGACCAGTCCCACCGAAATAAGATTCCCTCTTATTCCTAAATTATCCTCCACAGTAGGATACTGCAGTTTTACAACTGATCACACAAATTTCTCTAGAAACTGGGAAAAGACTGGCAAATCTGATGCCCACCAAAGCCTCTTGAACTGCTCAGTGTGGGTGAAAGAGGGGCCCACCCCGATCTGCAGCCCAGGCACAGCCCTGGGAGCCTAAAACACACATAATGATCATAAAAAACCTAAATCCAGAGGCAGCTGGGAGCAGGGCAGGAATTATCCTGACCTCGCTGTGTAAATAACTTGGTGGCTGTTTGAAGTTCCAGTGAAAACTCTGCCCTTGCTGTTTCTCAGGAGCGCCCCACGTGCCGCAAGCTTTGTGTACATTTCCCACTGGCTCGGGGAATTAACGCTCTTGGAAAGTTGTGAAACAAAGCAAATGCCCAAATACAGCCTTGGAAGGGGTTTGGGAGCTCAGCAGCAGCTCCACAGCTTGCTGTGCTGGTGGTGGCTGCTCTGTCCCACGTGGCTCTGGGGGTCCCAGGGGCTGCCCAGCCCCAGCAGTGGCTCTGTCACCAAGTACCACAAACCAGTTATTTAACTGGTTATTTACCCACAGTTATTTAACTGCAATGAAGGCTTGAAAGCCTCCATCCCATCTTCTGGAAGAGTTTGGAGATCTCCATCCCCCACCAGAGCTCTGAGGGGAAAGCTTAACTTCCCTACAAAGGTGCCACATCTGCCTTTCCATTCTCCCTCTGGCTTTCTCCAAAGGGTTCCTCATCCTTGTCCTTCACGGAGATCTTTTTCCTGAAGGCTTGCGACAAGCTGGAGGAGGACGCCTTCCTCAGCGTGGTGAGTCTCTGCCGGAAGTTTCCCCCGGAGAAGAAGTAGAGGAGGGGGTCAAAGCAGCAGTTGGCGGCTGCCAGGGGCAGGGTGACGATGACGGCTTTCTGCAGGAACATGGTGTCCCCGCAGCCGGCGCCGCGCAGGCGCAGCGCGTGCAGGTGCACCGTGCGCAGCACGTGGTACGGCGTGAAGCTCACCAGGAACGTGGCGGTGACGATGACAATCATCCACACGGCCTTGCGGCGGTTGGCCTCGTTCTTCCGCAGCGAGTTCCGCAGCAGGGTGCGGATGATCATGGCGTAGCAGATGGTGATGATGATGAAGGGGAAGATGAAGCCCACGAAGAGGGCGATTAAATCCAGGATCACCACCAGGTTTGTCTTCTGGGAGTTCTCCGGCGGTTCGAAGCACTTGGTCTTGTTGCCATGCTGGTACGTCCCGTTCCGCAGGAAGGGCGCGCTCGTCAGGGTGACGAACACCCAGATGCCAACGCACAGAAACTTCGCCTTCTTCTCCGACACCAGCTTGATGTTGCGGACCGGGAAGACGATGGCGATGCAGCGGAAGAAGCTCATGGCCGTCATGAAGAAGATGCTGCAGTAGAGGTTGACGTAGAGCGCGTAGGACGAGAGGCGGCACAGGAAGTCGCTGAAGAACCAGTGGCCCTTGTGCACGTAGTAGATGACGCGCAGGGGCAGGGTGAGCACGCACAGGAAGTCGGACAGGGCCAGGTTGAGCATGTAGATCTGGAAGGCCGTTTTCTGCCGGTAGGTGCGGATCAGCACGTACAGCACCACGCCGTTCCCCACAAAGCCCATGATGCTGATCATGGAGTAGAGCGTGGAGTAGACGCTGTTGCGGAAGTCGTCGATGGAGTGGTGGTGGCATGACAGGTTTGGGGACAGCGCGGTCATGGTGCCCGGCTGAGGCACCGACTCCCTGGGGATGGTGTCAGGCCTGGGGGGGGAAATGCAGGTGAGGTAAAGCAGCACAGGGAAATAAATACCCATGACAAAATAAGATGAAAAATCTGTCATCTCTCTCAGGAGAGAGCTGAGAAGGGGTGTGGATCTGACCCATCCCTACTGCATCAATTCTGCACCAGGTACCAACAACTGGTTATGAGTGACAAAATGTGGCAGAGTCATGGAATCACATCACAGGACCATGGAATCCTTAAGGCTGGAAAAGACCCTTGAGACCATCAAGTCCAACCATCAAGCACCACCACCAGTGGTCACCACTTATCCATGTCCTCTAGTGCCACATCCGTACGGTTTGGAACATGTGATGGCTCCAGCACCTCCCTGGGCAGCCTGTTCCAGGGCTTGGTGAGCCTTTTGGTGAAGGAATTTTTGCTAACATCCAGTCTAAACCTCCCCTGGTTCAACTCTAGCCCAAGACATCAGGACATTAAATTACCAAAAAATCTCTTAACTCCTCATGAACTGAGGCAGCTACTCAGCAAAACAGCAGAGAAGGATAACAGAGGTGACAACAGCACTAAGGAATTTAAAATTGAAGGAGTGGTCCTGGACCCTAATAATTGTTCAGCCCTGATTCTCCTATTTGTTGTTGTTGTTGTTGTTGTTGTTGTTGTTGTTGTTTATCGATTTTCAGTTTCTGATGGTTCAAACACAGAACTTCCCTTGCAGCTTGAGACCAGAACTGCAGGACAAGAGCCAACTGAAACAACAGGACACCACAACAGCAACAAAAGGAGAAGCTGGGTCAAGCTCAGCCATGAGAGCCCACAACTGTACCATGAATATGCTCGAAATTGCTGATAAAGGTATTTTCACCCATACAAATAACTTGGCAGTATCAGATTCTTTGTGTGCCCCCAGGACTTACTGAGGTCAGAATTCAGAACAGCTCTGGGATGCTAAGGGCTTCCAGGTGTCATTTAAATTTCAGCTATTTTGGTGTTTGTACTCTTTTAAAAGAGTCCCTTGATTATCTGCAATGCACAAACATATGAAAGTGGAGCAGGTGTCAGCGAGGGGACTGCCACCACCCGAGGGTAGAGGGAGTGATGTTCATTAGAAATCCCAAACAAAGCCACCAGCCCACATGTCAAGGATCTTTTCTACTTTTATTACATTATGGCCTTAACTCCAGCAACCAGCCCACAATTTAAACAACTAATCAACATATTTGTCCAAAAGACAAGCAAGACTTGTTTTCTATTGTATTTCTAAACATAATTTGAGTTTTGGAACCAAAAGAAAACTGACATTCATAATGCAACTGCTTAAGTGTGAGAAAACATCACACCCAGAAATGCATCTCTAAAAACGAACAAGAATCCCACAAAAGAGCATTTCCCAGCTGAGGCTTTACATTTGCATCATGAATTGAAGACAAACATTGCTTCTGCCACTTTTTTATTTGTACGTTTTTATTTGTGTGCTGGTGGATTAGCTCACTGGATGAAAGGAAACGGCAGCCGATGAGAAATCATTCCCAAAGGGAGAAAATCCCTGAACTACAGCTATTCTCCCAGCCTGATAAATTTATAGCACATATAAATTTATAGCTTGTCATGGAATCACAGGCTGGTTTGTGTTGGAAAGGGCATTAAAGGTCATCCCATTCCATCCCTGCCATGGGCAGGGACACCTTCCACTATCCCAGGTCCCTTGGACACTTCCAGGGATGGGGCAGTCACAGCTTCTCTGAGCACCCTGTGCCAGGTTCTCACAGGAAAGAATTTCTTCCCGATATCCCAGCTACCCCTGACAGTGGGAAGCCATTCCCTGTATCCTGTCTCTCCATCCCTTGTCCCAAGTCCCTCTCCAGCTCTCCTGGAGCGCCTTTAGGCTCTGGAAGGGGCTCCAAGATTTTCTTGGATGCTTCTCTTCTGCAGGTGAACACCCCCAGCTCTCCCAGCCTGGCTCCAGAGCAGAGGCACTCCAGCTCTCGGAGCATCTCTGTCCCCAGTAGATTGGACTCGATTTAATTGCAGAACCCAAAAGCACAAAGCCGCTGCTGTCCTTCGTTCCAAGCACAAACACGGAGCATCCCCATCCGTAGGCAGCTCCGGGCTCTGCCTTCCAAATCTGGGGAGGGACAGGAACGCCCCAAAACACCAAACTCCTCTCACAAGCGCCAAATCACCTCTGCGAGGGGACGGGAGCGGGGACAGGGGACAGGAACGGAGCGATCGTCGCGGCGAGCGGCCGCTAATTAACGCCGCAGCTCATTAGCGGCGCGGCTGCGCTCCGGCGGGGACCCAGCGGCTCAAAGCGGGGCACGGCACAAGCGGGGGGCACCGAGGCAAAGCCCCCACCCCTCACCCCGGGACCCCCCAGCCCCGGTGCAGCCCCAGCGCAGCCCCAGTGCCGCTCCAGTGCCGCTCCAGCGCAGCCCCAGTGCAGCTCCAGTGCAGCCCCAGCGCCACTCCAGTGCAGCCCCAGTGCAGCTCCAGTGCTGCTCCAGTGCAGCCCCAGTGCAGCCCCAGCGCCGCTCCAGTGCAGCCCCAGCGCCGCTCCGGCGCAGCCCCAGTGCAGCCCC
Organism: Taeniopygia guttata; assembly: GCF_048771995.1. Lineage (NCBI taxonomy): Eukaryota > Metazoa > Chordata > Aves > Passeriformes > Estrildidae > Taeniopygia > Taeniopygia guttata. The sequence goes on along the minus strand of NC_133029.1, from coordinate 5,064,211 downwards.
AGTGCAGCCCCAGTGCCGCTCCAGTGCAGCCCCGGCTCAGCCCCAGTGCAGCCCCGGTGCCGCTCCAGTGCAGCCCCGGGGCAGCCCCAGTGCAGCCCCAGCGCAGCTCCAGTGCCGCTCCGGTGCAACCCCCAGTGCAGCCCCAGCGCAGCCCCAGTGCCGCTCCAGTGCAGCCCCAGTACAGCTCCAGTGCAACCCCAGTGCCTCTCCAGTGCAGCCCCGGTGCCGCTCCAGCGCAGCCCCAGCGCAGCTCCAGTGCAGCCCCAGTGCCTCTCCAACGCAGCCCCAGTGCCGCTCCAGCGCAGCCCCAGTGCAGCCCCAGCGCCGCCCCAGTGCAGCCCCAGTGCAGCCCCAGTGCAGCCCTTACCGGAGCGCTGCGGGGTCGGACGGGCGCGGATCTGTCCCAGGCGCGCCCCCGCCGCTCTTAAAGCGGGGCGCGCCCCCGCTCCCGCCCCCGGCCCCGCCCCGGCCCCACCGGGACCCCGAAACCTTCGGCTTTCCCAGGGTTTCCCACCTTCCGAGGAAACAGCGCTTGGAAGCATCCAGCCGTGCCTCGGTCCGGCGGGAACTGGCGGGGTTCCCTCCCTGTTTGCGTTCTGTGGGAATTTTACTCCTGTTTGTAACTGGCAGGGAGCTCACCTCTGACACCACTGCTAACACCCTTGTTTAGAAATAGTTTGTAGGAGGCTTTTCGATGTTGGTCTTTTCAGAGGGAAAAGAGAATTCTCACAAATTCTCACGGATCTCCGTTCTTCCAGCATCTCAAAATATTCTATATTTGTCTTTTTTTAAACAAATGTGGCTTTGTTGAGAAAAAAAAAAAAAAAAAGCCAACAAAAAAACACCCAAACCAAAAATAAAAAATACCCCCCAAATAAAACCAAGAAAACTCCATGACTATATCAAATGAAGTACTACTTTTCTAAATTTTGTATATTTTAAGTGTGGGCTGTCCCACTCTGAATTTTTAATTTATGGTAATGGCTTTCTTTGAGGATGTATAATATGCTCTTCCCACCTTTTACTAAGGAGTTAAGGAATCCTTCGATTCTCCAATCCCCAGATTTGACTGGAATGTGGATGGTCACAGGGGGCTGGGTAGTGGGACCCAGCAGCACTGGAGCATCTGGAAGCATCCAAGGCTGGGTTGGACAGAGCTTGGAGCAACCTGGGCTAGTGGGAGGTGTCCCTGCCCATGGCAGGGGTGGCACTGGATGGGCTTTAAGGTCCCTTCCCACCTGAACCATTCCATGATTAAAGCCAGCCCTGCTGAACTCACCAGTGGGTCGCTGTCCTCATGGGCATCTCCCTGTCCCCGTGGGCATTCCCACCTCGTGCTGTTGTCCCCAGGCTCAGCCTGCCCAGCTCTGTTCCAGGTGCTGGCAGCAGTGACCCCAGGTTTCTGTGAAGCTGTGAAGCCACACCAGCACAGCTGTCCCACGGTGCTGCCGTTGTGTGCCTACCTGGGAGAATTCCCAGACATTTTTCCTGCCCCAGCTCCATTTTTATGGCTGCATTTGGAGTTTCCAAAGCCACGGTGCTGTGGACGTGGCAGTTCCTCTTTGACCTCACTCTCCATGAAGAATGAAGGTGTGTGAAAAGGAAATGCACCTTTTCCCTCTCCCTTTCCAAGAGCTTCCCACCCTTCCTCACCCACCGTGCCCAGGAAGCCTGCCCAGCTCCCAAGAGCTGCTTGGCAGCATATTGGGAACAGTTAAATTGCAGGATCACGGGATAATACAGGCTGGAGGGGAGCTCAGGAGATCTCCAGTGCAACTCCTGCTTGATCCAAGCCAGGCCAGGCTGCTCAGGGCTGTGTCCCACCTGATTTTGAAGGCTTTCAAGGATGGAGGTCCAAGACCCTCCAAGACTGGACAATTCCTTGCACTGCCTGCAATCTCCTGTGCTGGAAGTTGCCTCTGGAGTTTATTTATGGTGCACATTCTGCTGTTACTCCATTCAGCCATTCTTCTGCTTTTTTGTTGCCTTTTTCTGGCCTTTCCTTCTGCTTTTTGCTGCTCAGTTATTCCTTCTCCTTTTCTTTTTATTCTCTTTATATTTTTTCTGTTCCTTTTTCTTTTCTGCCTTTCAGTCTCAAGAACAGGAAGATTTCTAGTTGTAAAGTCAGACTGAGGTTGGTGTGGGATGGAGGAGGCTGCTGCTGCTCCAGATGTGCTGGAATTGCAGCCAGAGTTTTGGTGGGAAGGGTTTCCACACCAAATCCACGATGAGCTCCGACTGCGGCTCATCAATGTGGCAGAGATGACACATGAAATTTGGGGGGACAGGACTGCGCTACCTCCCTGATATATCAACATGTCAGGAGATCCAGAGGAGAGCAAGGGGAGGGGATGACTCCTAAAAGAAGTCTTGGATGAATTCCCAGAGGAATGAGGGTGAAGGAAGCCCCAACAAAGCAATCCCCATCAGATCTGATAAAAGCAATTTGATGCTGGGGCTGTAACTCCTCTGATTCCCTTTCCAGAGGACAATGGGATAAGGAATAAAGACACAAATGAGGCTTTGGAAATCTGTCTGGGACCATCCACATCTGGGAAAAGCCTGGCCATGCTTTAGGGTTGTCACTTAGCACTGATTGACCCTCCATTGCCTTCTCCCCTTGGACCTGAAATTCATGCAACTCCTGCCAGATTCCAGAAGTTTCCAATGGCACCAGATTCCAAGAACTTGAGCCCTTCCTCAAGTGTCCTGAATGCCACTGATCCAGCACACTGCTTATCTCTTTACTGCAGGACTCCCAACTTCCTAAAAGCCAAAATACTTCCCAGAGTGAATGAAAAACCCCTCCAGCATTGGCAACTTCTTCCACTCTGGCTTTTTAAGAAGGGGACAGCAGAAAGATGGAGTTTCACAAGGAAGCAAACATCTTAACAAGTTGTACTCTCTTTCCTTTCCTGTGACTTCCCAAAATAATTCCTTTCTCTTGGAATCTTGTGGGATAAGGATGATGTCCCAGCCTCAGACTTGCCCCAAGATATTTGGGGTGGGCTGGGCTGTGTGGCACTGGCAGGGAACTCCCAGGGGCAAATATCAGCTGCACGATTTCTCCAGGAAAGCAGGACTGTGGTGGTGCCTGAAATCAGGCATGGAGACCTGGGAATGCTCTGCCTGCCCTGATCAGCTGCACTCAGCCAGCCACACCTGGAATGTGCATGGCTGCAGTCCTCATCCCAGGAATGTCCCTCCTGGAAGTGAATAAAGCACAGGAGGAAAGCAGAATGGAGAAAAAAACAGAGGGAAGGAGGATGGAAAACTTTTGCTGAGGATTAATGAGGGGAGTGCTCTGGAACAGTGCCCTGGGAACAGGGATGAGCTTCCACTGCACAGGGGTGGGAAAGCAGAGGGAAAAGGGAGGTTTGGAGGTGTCCCCCTGGTGTGCGTGGAGATGAAGGGACTTTCAATGCAATAAATTCCATGCCCTGAAGGCCAGCAGCCCACAGCCATTCTAAAACAGGCGGGTTGTGCTGCAGGAAGTGCTGGGTCAGGGCCATCCCCCAGCAGGGTCAGCCCCGGGCTGGCTGAGTCGCTGTTTGGGTGACACAAAACCACGCTGAGGAACAGCTCTGTCAGCAGCTGCTGTGGGATGGCCTCAGCTCCCTCCTCCTGTGCCTTCCCTTGTTTGGAGAAGTCGTTTCTGCTGCCTGCCAAGGATGTGGGACCCCTTTGCCATATCAGCTCCTTTCCCCTCCCCATGGGAGCTGCTTCTCCAGGGGATTATCCCTTATTGTCACCTGAACTTGGGTCTGTTTATTCCCTGGACTCAACACAGGGAATCCACAGAATCATGGAATATTCTGAGCTGTACGGGACCCACAAGGATCATCAAGTCCAGCTTTTAAGGGAATGGCTTATCCAAGGACCAAACCCACGACTTGGTGTTATCATCACCCAGCTCAGAGGGAATCTGAGTTGTTGTCACACTTCCAACACTGCCCCCATCTCCCCTTGGTTTTTAGGGATTGATATTAATGAGTGACCCACGCTGGCAGCTGTGAGAAACTGCTCCATCCCAAGCCATGAGGCCAACAAAGCTCCCCATTCCCTGCTTTTTGTGGGAAACCAGAGCATGGGAACCTGCTGTGAAGGAAACTTCATCCCTTGTCGCTCAGCCCATCAAATCGTACTGCAAATACAACTTTTTGAGTGGCTGCTGAGGAAAGAGGAATCAGGGAAGATGGGGAGATAGTTGGACACTTTTAGCATTGTATCCAGTCAGCATTTTTTGGGATAAAGCACTTGCTCTGCTGGGATGAATAAAATAAATTACTGCCAGGACTGAGTGCATGGACCACGTTCAGCCCTTGTTATCCCAAACATCTGGAGAATGATGCTGATCTCTCCCAGAAGAAGAAGTGGGGATGGAGATGGATGACAAATCTAGGAAGGACCAAAGGCATCAGCCAGGGATAACTGATTGTTTCTGTTCTGCTGACAGGGTTTCCTCTCAAAAACCCAGCAGGGAGAGTTTGTGTGGCTTTTTCTGGGAAGTGGAGCTGCCACGGGGTGGGGACAGGGACAGGGCTGTCCCTGCTGCCACAGCTCCTGATACTGCAGTTCCATTCTTCTCTACACTGATCCACACTGAGTTTGGAGGGATCTTTGGGACAGAGAACAGACATTTCAGGTTCTTCTGCCAAAGAAAACTTCTGGAAAGGATGTTTCAATGAAAGGACGATTCGTGAGGCCAAACCTGTGGACTCTGAGCCATCCTTCTGCTGTGGTTTGGTTGGTGAAGGACCCAGCAGGAACTGGCCCATGTGTAATCAGCTGGTCACACTCTACGTGTGGTTTCATGAAGGAGAAGGCTTGAACTTGTACATTTCCAGAGTCATTATGGGATGGGCTCCACCAGGCACTGAACACCTCTGAGTCCAGCAGTGCTGGGTGCCAGGAAAATCATCCTGAGTGCCTGAGGTGATCAACCACCTCAGGAAAAAGTTAAAGCCATCATCACCAAAAACCTTTGAACTGCTGACTTGAGAAGCTGTATTTCCTTGGTTGGGTTTTTTTCATGGTTCAGACATTTCAGCCTGTGAGAACAAAGACCCACTCTGGCTGGAGATGCTGTTGTGATAGAGCCAATTGCTGCTTCCCCTTCCTGTTTTGTATGTGGAACACGAGGGCCGCAGCAGATGGGGCAGATAGGGCCGGGTTTGAGCTCTGCCCCCCGTATTTCACAAGTCCCATCACAGAGAAAACACTCAGGGAATGTGCAGAGTCCCTTTCAGATGAAACAATGTCAGGGGAAAACAGCCTGAAAACATTTCCCCATTCCTCATGGCTCATTTATGAGGAGCTGGGAAATTCTATGAATTTTCCTGGTTTTATAGAACCAATGGGAATTGTGCATTATATCCAAATCTCTCCAAACTATCCTTTCATCCTAATATTTTTCCCAAAATGGGGCAGACCCAATGGTGCCTTATTGACCCTCAGGCTGGAACTGGGTGTGAGGGTCCTTGCAAGCCACCAGTGACTTTAACCCTCCCAACTGAGGTTACTGGGAGCCTTTGTCACCCACAAAAGTAACATTTTAACTCTCTGATGATAATTTTTTGACAGCAGAGTTTTCTCATACCAAAATCCACCAGACTTCTCTGTTGCTAGAAGATGAGAATACAAACTTTCCCAGAGAACTGAACAGTACAAAGAAAAAAATTCCTCATGGAGAAATTTTGCTTTTATCTTCTTTTGGAAAGTAAACTGAAAAGCCAGAAATAGCCCGTGCAATTGGCATTATCTTTTGAGAAAGGGATAAATGGCATGAAAGTAAATGGCTTTTTGGCATTATTTTTACGGCTTGTTCTTGGAAATGTGTTCAAATCTAAACAGTGATTTGTTCAAATCTAAACATGTGATTTAAAGAATCATAGAATAACCAAAGTTGGAAAAGCATTCAAAGATCTCCAAGTTCAACTGTCATGAGTGACAGTCTGAGCCTGAATTTATTTAGTGCATCTTGTGATATTGAAGTGGTGCTCAGGATTTGAGGATGGCCAGAGAATTATCTGGGACACAGCACACGTTCAGTATTTCCACAGAATCCCAGAGATCATGTTCAGCATCTTGTGTTGGAATAAAACTGCAGCCCCTGCCAGAGGTTTTCTCAGAAAAACCCACCAGGATGCAAATCCTGCCTTGCATTTGAACAGCTCCATTTTAATTGCAGAGATACAGCCGTGTGGAAATCAGATTTTCCTTAAAAGCTATTTAGAAGAAATGCCAGGTCAGTTAAAACTCCATAGTTAATCTTTGGTGATCAAACATACTTAGCCATGGGATTAACCTTTTAATATTCCCCTTTTATTTTATTTGCCCCTGTGCTCTCTGTTCTCATTCACAGTTTTGCCCAACACAAGGCCAAGACGAATTTCCCAGGAGAATCCTCATTTTTCAGCTGCTACACATTAACCACCAGGGGAACTGGAATCATGGAATGATTTAGGTTGGAAAAGACCCTGTAGATAATTTACCCAACCATGACCCATCACTGCCAAGCTAAGACCATGTACCCAAGTGCCATTTTACTTCTTTTTAGGAAAATATTCCTGGATTTGTGGGCTATATTTGGGTGGTAAAATGATCTGTACCAGGAGGATGATTCTGTGACTGACTCACGGCCAAACTGAGATCACTTGGAGAAGCCCTGGAGCTCAGTCCTGGGCTTTTAATTCCCAAAGGAATACAACAGGGATCATATGGACTCTGTGTGAATGGGGAGAGAGGTAAGACCTTGGAGGGACATAATTAAAAACCATCCAAAGTAACATGGGAAAAGCCTAATCAAGCTGTTGGAGAAAGGAGAAGGCAGGATGGAACCTGAGGTTGGACACACTCGGGTTCTTCAGCCGAGGGAAAGGTCAGGGCAGCCAAGGCCAGCCCATGAATTCAACTTTGGAGCAGGATAAATTGGAGCACACAGTGGCACCAACACTCTGGTTCCTCTTCAAGGAATTGCTCATTCCCAGAGGAATTCTTGAGGATTCCCAGGGGAATCATTGAGGAGCCCTCCCTTTTTCCAGAGCAGGGCTTGCAATTGCAGCATGAGAACTGGAGACATCACAAACTGAGCCCCCCAGAATGATGGGATCTGGAGCATCAGATATTATGCAAAGTGTTTGCTTAAAAACACCACAGGAAAGAGTGTCAGAAACTTCCTGTTCTTTGAGCACTCAATTTCTCATCTTGATGGGGTTTTTTTTTTGTTTTGTTTTCTTGTTGACTTGAAAGGAAAAATGCAAAGAGAAAGCCTCTGATGAGTGATGACTTAACCAGGCCCTTTGTGGAGAGTTGAGGGCAGATAAGGACACCCCAAGTACCAAGAATTTGTGAAAATATGTTCCTACAGCACCAGTGCCCACCTCCAGCCCTCCTGCAGCTCTGCTTCTACAGCAGATTGCAGCAGATATCACCAGAAATCTTTATGAAATCGAAGTTTTGGTTTTAATTGTTACAACCTCTCACTTCCTGAATGCCACCGGTAGATCTGCCTGAAAATAATTCTCATTTTCCATCAGAGTGAGCAGTTATGTGGTCTGTACCTCCCTACACCACCACACTGAGCTGGTTTTGCTCCCATTGTTTGCTCCAAAATCTCCCATCCTTTCTGCTTGGATTTCATGACGTGCTCTCAGGCCAGGCCACAGATCAGCTCCTGATCAGCCCAAAAATGCTTCCCCTGGGCTCTGAATCATCCCTCAATTATATAACTGCCTGCTCTTATCTCATGTGCTGAGAATGGCTCCTTCAGGTTCTCTTAATGCTCACTGCAGAAGCTTTTTACTCTTTTTCTGCCATGATTCAACTGCTCTGTGCAGCCCAGGCCCAAAAAAATGCCAGGAGTAGGTTTTAAAATGGAATATTCACCTGGGTTGGGAAAGGACAGGGGAGCAGCCATGCAGCCAGGGGGAAAGATTTCTTCCTAAAGAAAAAAAATATATAAAATTATATCACACAAAAGATCATCTCCCTTGTGATCAGTGGTGTCTCAAATGGTGCTCCAGGAGGTGGTGGAGGCTGGGGACAATCCCAGCCCAGGCTGGTGTTCCCTGTCAGTCCCTGCTGGGGACAGTCAGGAACAACATTCCAAAAGTGATTCATGAATGTTGATCCCCAGTTCAACCCAGCAGCAATTAAATCCATAACTTAATATTAATAACTCAAATATTTATATATAGATATATTATCTTAGAGATTTGTGACCATATTGAGGTTGAGTTCGGGCAATTTCAAGGTTGAAGAGGACTTGGCTTTTTCCATCCATCTGGACATCCCATAAACTACAAAAATACTGCTGGCAAAGAAAAACTCTCATGGGGGGGTGACAAATAACTCTGATGTCAGTGGAGATTTTGCAAAACTGGGACATGGTTCTGTTGGAATTAATGACTTTTTAACCCTTTCCAATGGATTTCCAAGTGCTTAGAATCAGGGAGCTGAAGGATTCCTGCAATTACCACCTGGTACAGCCTGATGTTCATCACCCATTGCCAAAAATCACCTGAAACCCCTCTTTGTGCTGCTTCTGAGCCATCATTTTGTGAGTTAGAGAGGTGCAGCTCACTCCAGTCTGTGCCGCTGGTGGATTTGGGTCTTTCCCCAACTTTCTATGAGCTCCCTGAAATAATTTCTGTGAGATTTTGTTTCCATTTTGCCACAGCCTGAGGACACACAGATATAAATCACCTCAGCACAGCTCTGTTTAGTCTGTGTTCGTCTGTGCATCAAAACAGATTTGGGGATTTCTGTGCAAACTCTGCAGTCTCGGAGGTTTCTGGCTGACTCCAGCTCCCTGCAGACCCTACATCATGAAAATTGGTTCTTTTTGCCCATCTGAGGCCCTCTGAGTCGCATCAGCTCTGCTTCTGTTGAGCATCCAGGCTGACAACTGATTTCTGCATTATCTTATAATTAATCCATCCACAATCAAATCTCTCTTTTGCTTCAAAAATCAAATTTCAGCCTCTCATCCCTGCCTTTAAATATTGGAACAGAGCTATAAAAGCATCAGGCAGATGTTTTCCCAGCTCCCAACCTTTCTCTGCAGGAACCACAAGCCATTAGTTCAGCTGAGGCTTGCCTTGCCTCGTTATTTATTTAGTTGTGCTTCATTCCCATTATTCTTTCTATGCTGTGCTTTCCTTCTGGTTTTTCCCACAACGCTTTTCCCTGCTGTGCAGCAGGACTCCATGGAACAGGACCAGCAGTATTTAGCTTTTATTTTTGTTTTCCAGACAGATTTGGGAAGGAGTAGCTGGTCCAGCAAATCCATCGCGCGGTGTGAGCACGAGCACCCGGCTCATCCCTGCCATGGATCAGCTCCAGAGCTTCTGGCTCTCCACAGCCACTGCCAGGATCAGCAGGTGGCTCACAGGTCCTATTTTCCATGTCCCACTGCTCTCTTCAGAAAAGAGAGAAGAAAAATTCCCAAAAACATGGCAAAAAACTGGGAATCCTTCAGCCTTCCCTGTGCAGGTGGTGGAGGTGACCACTGGCACTGTCCTGGGTTTGTGGGGACACAGGTGACACCTGTGCAGCTTCAGCTGCCAGGGAAAGGCAGTTTCTTATGAAAAACCTCCATGAGGCCCCAAAAAACCCCACCAAAATTTGTGGCAATGCCCCATTTAACAGATGTAGTTCTCCCCCTGCCCCCAGATCTTTTATCAGCTTCAGCAGAGTTTGTGACCTGCCAAGTCATAAGGCCCGGAAATCCTGATACCAACTTGCACTGATTACCAGAACTTCTTTGAGCAAAACCCAACGTTTTCCTCTGTTTCCTCCAATTCCCCTGGACACAGGAGCTAGAGCTGTCCCAGCTCTTTGGGAGCTCTCCCAGCTCTCAACTCTAATTGGCCTTTGACATAAAAAACACAAACCCTAATTGGTCTTTGCAGGGAATTGAGGATTTTCATGATCCAAAAAGATTTTCCCAGGTTGGTAGCTCAGTCTCCCAGAGTTTCACAGCAGCACACTTGGGTCACTCTCTTAATTAGGTGACTTTCTGTGGAAATTATTTTTATCCATCTCTGTGGTCCCACTGGGAAACGTTTTCCTAATACCTGTCATCTGTCCAAAGGAAACATATTCACTGATATGGGAATTGCACGGAATAGCACAGAATTTGTTTCCTCTTTTATTCTTTTATGCAACAATAACACCCAAAATAGCTCCTAGAATTGTTTGTTAAAGAAATAATATTTTTTTTCTTTCTGACAACTTTGCCCTCACCAGCTGAAAACAACCAATGTTCATGCTGGAGATATTTCTGGGAGCAGTAATTCCTCCTGCACTGCTTTCAGCTCCCTGTGGAGGAAGGGTTGCTTTGTGTGATGATCCAGGTGGAGATGGGTCATGGCTTTGGAGCTGTCCCTGCTGGTTTGAGACTCCCAGCTGGGCTCTGAGGGAGCTCTCAGAGATCCCTGCCCAGCACAGGCTTCACCTGCTCCAACCCTGCCATGCTCCAGCCATTCCTTCACTGTCCTTTTCCAATCCCAAAAGCTCCTTTGGCTTTTCCAATGACTTTGCATTTAGCCCCCACCTCTGCAATGAGTGTTTGGGGAAGGTGGATGAGTTCAGCAGAAAATGGAGAAAATCTGTGGCTTCCAGGGAAATTCCTGCCAGCTTCATCCTTGGGGATGAGCTGAGCAGTGAAATGCTGTGACTCAAAGGAAAGCACTGATTTTTCAACTGGAACCAGACTGATCTGAGCAGGAGCATTCAGACACGGGTCAGAGACTGAGGTGAAACCATGACAGGAGCAGAGAGAAACCCCACAAAGGTCTGGCCATGGCACAGCACAGGGGAAATCCAGGAGCTCCAGGGATTTCCTGGGAGGGGCTGGAGCAGGCAGGGGCAGAGCTCTGCAGGATGAGAGCCCCGGGGAGCTGAGCAGGGCTGGGGAAACTCAGCCATCCCTGCACAATTCCTTAGAAGAGCTGTCAGCTGAAAACTTCCAAACTTATTCAAGCTATTCCCGAAATTTCAGCTAAGGGCAGCAGTGGGAATTTCCACCTCAGCTCCTGGAAGGAGGCCATGTCCCAAAGTGCTGTTCCACAATTATTTCCGCACTGGAAATGGGAATTAGTGAAGGAGGAAGGCAGAGCACACTGAGATTTGCATTAAATGTCTTGCACTGAGTCCTTCCTTCCAGTTTTATGCATCATCACCACTTCTTTATGCATTTTTTCTGTAATCTTGAGCCATTCTATACCTTAGCAGAAAGGATTCTGCATCAACCTTGTCCCTCCCTCCCTGTAAGGAAATCTTTCCTGCCAGCTCTTTAGAAGGGGCTGATGAAATCCTGTTTTATGTCTGGAATTACTGTCCACAAGGCACAAACATTCCATTAGTAACGCTTTATCCCTCATTTGCTCTCATTAAAAGGTAATTTCCTTTTCTACCCTGAAATTGGAGAATAATGGCAATAAAACAAGTGAGATGATGATTTCCTTTGTTGATGAGTTCTTTCAAAAGGTGCAAAAGGGAAACTCATGTCCTTGAGACAGGGACAGGGTACACCCAGGTCACACATCCACGCCTGAGCCAGCAGGGACAGCTGACCCTTGCCAGTTCCTGCTTCTCCAGCATGCAGGATCTGCTGTTTCCCCATCAGGAAGGGCATGGAGGTCAGCTCAGCACTTTGGGGCAGCCTCCTGCTGCTCTGCTGCCAGTGGAGCTCTGGCTGTGGCTTGGTGGCAGTGGGAGCTGTGACAAGTCACTCCTGCCCTCCAGACTCTGCCCCGTGTCACCCAACCCCTCCTCACACCTGCAAATACTCACCTGGCTTCTGCCCTTCTCCCTTTTCCAGCCAGAAGAGACAATCATTCAGCTGGGCTTGACTTTGAAAAGGAGCTTCTTGAACTCTGCCAGGTGAGGGAGAGGCAGAATTGTGGAGAAGTTCAAGGGGGAATCACAAAAGGTGCTTAAGAAATGCACATTCTCTGAGGAAAATAAAGATGGGAAATGATGTCAAGTCAGAGTCCAGGCAGGAGACCCTTGACCAGGGGAAAACCAGGACATTTTGTGTGAAGATCTGACAGGAGCTGTTCTGGCTTCTCAAACAGCCCAAGAGAAAATAAAATCAAAGTAAACATTAGAAGAGCAGACTATCAGTAGCAGAGCCATCAATCACCACGGATCAGGATGGAACCATCAGATAACTGGATAAGCACCAAGGAACAGGAATCAAGGCCTGGTTTGTAGCACCAAACTGCAAAGTTATTTGCAAAGAAAATTGTCCTCTCTCAATTTCCTTAAAATCTTCAAGTGTGCTAAAAAACTTCCTAAAAATACAAAATATTCAGATGATGTCATTGCCCTGGGCCCAGAGGAGCTCTGGCTGCCCCATTCCTGGAAGTGTCCAAGGCCAGGTTGGATGGGGCTTGGAGCAATGTGGGGAAGTGGAAGATGCCCCTGCCCATGGTTGGGATGAGATGAGCTTTAAACTCTCTTCCAACCCAAACCACTCTGTGATTCCATTATTCTGTGATTCTATGACATGGCAAGGGAAAAGTGCTGGAAACCCTCATGGATTAAAAGTGAAGTGCTTCAGACAGAAGAAAACTGAAAATTTCTTACATAGTGCTGAATTCTTATTAACTTCAGTAGCTGAGGAGAAAAAAAAAAAAAAAAAGGAAGAGAAAGTCCTCAGCTTTAAAGGGCACAGTAATCACTGTAGGGAGCTGGGCACAGCCTTCAAACAAAGGTGTAGCACAAAATAAACAGGTTATGGAAAAATACTGGGAACCAGCTCCCAGCAAATAGAAATCAATTGGGAAAGCTCCATTTGTTCCATCTGTGGAGGCACTGGGGGGGGTTCAAAGAGGAGCCACCAGCCATGGGGGAGGTAAAGATGAACTAATTCAATGAGAGAGATGATTAAAGATTCCAGCACCTTCCCCATGGCCCGTGAAACTGGGCACAGCCAGGACCAGATGCCCCATCTCAGCCTCCCACCTCCCCCAAAAAAGGAGTTTCCTGCTGTTTTCACCGGGTGGTGGCACAGGGGAAGCTCTCACCGAAAGGGTGGTGCCCTGGGAGATGGAGGGTTCATCTTATCTGTCCCCAAGCCATTGTGAAATTTTGAGCTACTGAGAAAAGTGTGAATAGTTTGCAGAATTTGTGCTCTTGCAGCTGGTGGTTCTGTTGTATCATTGTGGCAGGCAAGAAAATACAACAGAAGTTGTGAAATAGAATAGGACTTGTAAAAGATAATAGAAGTTGTGAAGTACAGCAGAAGTTTTAAAACACAAAGGTGCTATGGAAAGTCCCTGGCAAAACCTACTTCTAAGAGTCAAATACAAAAATTAATATTTACACATGAAATCCAAGCAAAAATTCTATTAATTGCCACCCAGCCCCACCCCTGTTTCCAAGGGTGCCTTTGGCAGATGTTCCCCCCAGAGTCTCCAGGTAAGGAGGAGAGCACTGGGCTTCCTTCCCTGCACCATCCTCAGGTGAGGACAGCAGTGCCAAAGCTTTGCAGCACCTGGAATTTCCTCTGCTTTATCCTTCCACAGCTCTCCATGGCTTCAGAAAGCACTGAGGGAATGGTGGAGCAAGTGTGGGGCAGGCAGTGAGCCCTCCTGGCTGACCAGGACCCGAGGCAGTGTCACTGCCTTTCATTCCCTGCTCCCATGTCCTGGTTGGGACATGGAGCTGTGCTCTGTGTCCCTGTGGCTGGAGATGTGTCCTTTGCTGCTCCCACAGTGCCTGTGGGATGCTCCTCTGCTCCTCTGCTGCTCACCCACGCCTCGTGGGGAAATTTCCCAAAACAGGGGAGGACTTGGCTCCGACCCTGGAGAACAATGAGGAGCAGGAGCACAGCGACAGCAGCACCAAACCTGGGTATCCCAGGCAACACCAACACAAACACTGCTGGGATAGCCCAGTCCAGCCGTGCCAGGGACATCCTTCCTTTGTTCCGAGGGATTTTCTCATGGATAACCTGTGCTGGCTCACACAGCACCCAGACAAGCCCGGGATCGCCCCCTGAAATCTGCTCCAGCCCGTGTGTGAGGCAGTGTCTGGGACTCCTTTTCCACTCAGGCCATCAGTTTTTCCAGACAGCTGAAAGTTAATGGGCACCATGATTCCAGTGAGTAATCCTTGTGAAACCAGCTCTGGAGGAAGTTGCCCAGCAAAACAAATCCCGTGGCCTCACCTCTGACGTGGAGCCGAACACGGGGTGCTCTGTATAAAAACCAGGAATCATTCCAAGGGAAACAGCACATTTCAGCTCTGCTGAGACATCACACAGACTGCAGGGATGCAGAAAACTGTCCCTGGCTGCTTCTTCCAGCAAATGTAAGTATTTTTCCTTTTCAAATAAGGAATAGCACCTCATTACAGATGGGATATTCAATGCTAATCTGCCCTTCTCATTTGTTTTCCTCTTCTCTATATTCTTTGACATCATTCCAGGAGGGATTTTGAAAGGAATTACTTGTTTTAGAGCAGGAGATATTTTTGGGTACCCTTTAGACAACAACAGTGTACTTATGACAAATGAGCAGTTATTATTAACTGGAATTTGGAATGTGTGTCAGGAGAGATTTCTGTGGAAATAAAAAAAAATAGTGCACTGAAAACACCAAGTGTTGGTTCAGGAAACCTTCTGTGAGCTTGAACTTAGATTTCATCTGACCGAAAACTGTCCAAGTGTCCCTGCCCATGTGCAGGAATCCTCTTGTGGGTGACCTGAACCACAGGCCACAAGAGCTGCTTTGAAAACTGTAAATAAAAGAGTGAAGCTCAGGTTTCCTCCTTCACCGAGTGTGGCCGTTCTGGAAACACTCAGGAAACAGCTCCTCACTCCTGTTCCCATACTTGGTGTGATCCCACCTGCCCAGGTGCAGGCAGAGGGAAGGGTTTGCTCTCTCCTCACCAAATGTCTTTGTGGGCTGGTGGGATTTCCCAGCTGGAGGAAGGCATGGATGGGGATCCTGGCAGTGGGAGCTCAGGTGAGCCACTCGGGAGGAGTTTGTGGCTTCAGCCCCTGCCTGTGCTCTCTGCATGCACCAGCTCTTCACCCAATTTTACCTCTCTCTTACCTGTGCAGAGGCTGTGTCTCACCAGTGCTGTGCCCAGGGTGGTCTCTGGCACTGATTTGGTGACAGGAGTGGGGTCTATACCCTCACAGCATCCTTGTGGGGTGGGCAGCATTCCTGCCTCCTCCTGCCACAGCCCAGCCCGTGTCCCCATGGAGGATGTGCATTGGCAGTGCCAAAACTCTGCCAGGGACCTCTGCAACTCTCCAGGGACGGAGCTCCAGCACCTGGGAACATCTCCCAGCTTTGCTTCATTCACAGAAGCAGATGACTCCAAACAGCACTTGGAGCCAGGAACGGGGATGTCTCTTCCCTACCAGACAGGTGCAAATGCCTGTGTGGTGACCCATGGGCTGCTCCTGATCCCAACCCTTGGCCAGGGGTGTCACCTGTTTTCTCACACTGTGCCCAGGTTCCTTGGGAGGCAGGAGGACAATCCCTGTCCACCCACAGGAGATAAACATCAGATAAACATCTCAATCCCCTGAGGCCAAGGAGGAAATCAAACCTCGCTCTGCTGCATTCTGGATGACAGTTTTAACCCCTAAATTATAGTCTGGAAGAGGTGGAGGGAGCAGGAGGGAGCCCTGGCAGCGATCCTGCCTCGAGGGACAGCTGTGGAATGAAGGGACAGACACCTCTGGCTGTCACCAATAGAAAGCAGGAAGGCACCTTCCAGCCAGAAGCTCCAGCTCTTTTCCAAAGGAAAATGAACACTGGTGTTCAGAATATGCCGGCAGCACTATGGCAAATGCTGAAGTTTCAAGAAGAGAGGATGGGAGAAACCTTTTGAGCTCCTCAGGGTTCTGCCCTGGGCACCTCCCCTGGCTTCTCTGGCTGTTCCTGATTCCTAACGCTCCTCCTTGGACTCATCACCAAACCCTGGGGTGAGGTAGGAGCCAAAGTCCAGAAGCTCCAAGTTCAAATGCTCCGCATAGATAAGATCTGCTGTAAATACAGCCTGTGGATGGTGCTCCTAAAAGGAGCAAAGATCTTTATCAAGGCACGTAATTTATCTCCTCAAAAATATAATGAATGAAAATGGACACAGAAATAGGTTACAAGGAAAAAAAAATAATGACAGGAGATCATTAATGTACTTCTCAAAGGAGTAACTTGCTTGAAGATAAGAAGATAAATCAGGATTCAGTTGTACATGTCATGACTTGGTTCTCCTCCTCTTGGAGCTGGGGACTTGCACGAGTTCCGTGTTGTGGATTTAGGGTTTGTTACATTAGATTGGAATTACATTGGTGCTCTGTATCAAAACAAAGTGTCAAACCAATAATGGAGTCATTAAGGTTGGAGAAGACCTCTAAGATAATTGACATTTGCCACAAAACGCAGAATCGTTTTTCCACTTAATCACTGCGGGAAGGGAGGGTATGATGAGCTGACTCAGCTGAAATACGGGGAGAAACCTTTTCCTGCTGCCTCCCCAAAGTAATCCATCAGCAAGTTGGATCAAACACTTCACGACAAAGAAGAGCAGGCACATGTGAATCTCAGATGAGTCAGCCTGGTACCAGTCAAGTCCCTACAAGCAATGGGAATCCCAGTCTCAAAAACCTGGCTCCCAACCTTTCATGGGAATCACTTGGAATTATCATCTTCCCATCACCCCTCGCAAAATTAAACCCAGCTGATGACTTAAGCAAGCGCCCAGACCTGCTGGGTAATGCACTGGAAAAGCTCTGTAACACCAGTTCCAAGGTGCTGACATTGTGAATTTTGGGAATTTACATATGGAGATAATTGCTCAATAGGAGGGAAATGGAATTGTTACACTCGGCTCAATCTCTGAGGATCAGCCTCCTTGGAACTTCTTCAGTGACACCTTTTTTGAGCTGTTGGTCTCAAAACTGGTCACACACCTCAGTCAAGGCCTAAATTCTGCTGAGTCCCTTCTTGCAGTCCATGAAAACCACAAAATGTGAGATCTCTGCAGAGCCCCACATGACACATCATTCCTCAAATTCCTGAGAAGGAACCTTCCCTTGGCTTCCCATCCAGCTGTGAATGACTTAACCACAGCTTCACCTAGGCCACATTTCTTACCTTGCTCCTCCCTAAAAGTGCCTCATGAAACAATATCGAAACTCTTCAGAAAATTCAAGCTATGTGACACTGGCTGGTTCCCACCAGGATTGATCACCCTGATAAAGGAGGAAGCTGGGCTCAATCAATTTGCTTTATCTGTGAGAAACTCACATTGCTCTTCCTTATCTCATCTCTCCCATTTAGATAACAATTTCCTTGTTTATTTGTTAGAACTGAATTCAGAGTTGATTTTAATATTTTCTAGGAACTGCAGCTTATCATTTTCTGGCTCCTCCCTTTCAGGGACAGGGAAAATTCACGCTTATACTTGTTCAGTGCAAGATTACACAAATTATGCTGCTACCTAAAAATATCCAGGCACTTTACAAACTTCATTCCTATTTATGATATGAGTGTGTAAATACAAGCTCAGATCCTGAGCTGGCATCATCTCCAACCGGTTCTTGACACCGGAATGTGCCTGTACAAGTGCAGGTCCATCACAATTTGTCTGGAATCCATCCTGCTTGTTTTATATTTAATCACTGGGATTTTTTTAATATGTATTCCAGGTATTCTTCCCTAACTGGCATTTCAATGGAGAGAGACCACATGAAAGATCTCAGAAGATACCTGGCACTGAAGTATATCCAATACCTCGTCCTGTCTTCCTCCAACGCTGTCAGCACCCTCCTGGGGCTGCTGGGCAGCGCCTACACCTTGATCCTCCTGCAGTCTGCCAAGGTCTCCTCCAAGTCCACCGCAGTCCTCATTTCCAGCCTGGCCCAGGCAGATATCCTGGTTTTCCTTAGCCTTGTTTCTGACGCGGTTTTGGGCGGTTTTGGTGCCGCCGTCTCTCCCGCAGCCTCGGCCGTGGCGCGGATGCTCCTGACGGCCAACGCCCACATCAGCTGTGTGCTGCTCAGCTGTGTGGCCTTCGAGGCCTACGCGATCACCTTCCTGCCCTCGCAGTCGCGGCCCCTGCGCACGGTCAGGAACGCCAGGCTGCTCTCCAGGGGCATCTGGGCGCTGGTGGCCGCAGAGTGTGCCCTGCTCCTCGTGGATGAGCACCCGAGGGCCAGCGCTGCCTCCGCTCCCTCCCACGGCGTCTTGGGGCTCCTCTTCCAGTTCTCCAGCGTGGCCGCGGCCCTGCTCAGGTCCCTCAGCTACATCCTGGGAATTCTGCTGAGGATTATCAATGTCTACATCTACTACAAGATATTTTTCAGCATGTCTCCCAGGTCTAGACTCAAATCCAAGTAGGATGTTCCTTCTGGGAATGCTGGAGAAACACAAGACCCTTGAACGCAATTCCAAACCAGTTGGAAACTGTTCAATAGCCAGGGAGTTTAAACCTTCCTGATTCCTGGTGCTGTTCAGTTGTCATTGAGAAGAGTTTGGGGCTGAGGTGCCCCTTGGCATTGAGACACCACAGCTAGTGTGTGTTTATTTAGACTTTATTCACTGTAGAGGTGAAACAAAAGACATTTCATGGTTGTAAATCAACCCCACTATTTTTTATATAAAAAGAGTGCTTAAATGCTTCCTCAGGGATCTGTTGAGCCAAGAGTTGTGTAGTTGTTTACTGAAGACAAGATCTATGTCCTAAAATATTCCTAACTCAGGTGGAATGGAGAAGTTTTGCAAGTTTTGCAGGTGGGATGGAGAGACAGGGTGAGCACCAAGATGTCTAAGGAAGGCTCAGGGCATCAGCCCCACCTGGAGAGTTCCTGGGACGGAGCTGGGCTGAGATGCCAGACCTTGGAACATTCTGGAGCTGTTCTTGGGAGGTTGTCACAGCAAAGCAGGAAACAGCTTCTCTCACATCCTTCTTCAGAAATGAAAAGGTGGAAAGCTGGAATGGAGCTGTTTGCTTCAGCCCTAGGAGAGAGAGTTGGAGACCCCCCTGTGTGGAGGATTCCATGTTCTGCATCCAGAGGCATCTCCAGTGATTCCATGGCTGTGGGTTTAGAGCAGGAAGGGATTTGCTGGCATTAGCAGAGCCATCCCACCTCCCCTGGCAGAGGTGTGGAAGATCACAGCCACCAATGTCCTTCTGACCACACTGGGCCTTGGGTGGATGTGTGAGAGCTGCTCCAAGCTGGGATTTCCTGGGATTTCCTCAACACTCTGGGATTTTATCAGCAAAGCACAAAGTATTCCAGATACCTCTGACACTGCCCAATGCACACATGGCCATGGGCACTTCCAAATCCTCCTGAATTGCCATGGGACCTCCAGGTACAGGTTGTGGTGATGAGAGACTGAACTGCTGCGAGATGTTCTGCCATCCCCAGATCTTTCTGCCACCCTGAGATCATTCTGCCATCCCCAGATGTTCTGTCATCCCCAGATGTTCTGCCACCTCCAGATGATTCTGCCATTCCCAAATCCTTGTGCCATTCCCAGATCTTTCCACCATCCCCAGCTCGTGGCTGCAGCACCAGCAGCAAGTGCTGAGTGCTGACTTTACTTCTCAGGAGACTCAAAAGGAAGCTCTGCTGAGGGCTGGAGATCTGTAAAAGCAGGTCAGAAATGTAATCAAGTCAATTAAACCCTTGGATGAACACTCCCAATCAAAGCTGATCCTGTCAGCAGGAAGGATGTTCTAATAACTTGATTAACTGTGATAACCTGTTCTTGCTCCTGAAGACTGAAGTGAGACACTCCCAGGAGAGAGGAAATGTTACTTGAAGTGCTGTACTTAATAAAAATCTATTTTATTAAAGCCTGGACATTATTTATGTATTTTTGCTGAGGTTCTGCTAGAGATATCTAGAGAGAGGATTAGTTTGTTACAGCCCACATTGTCAAGGTTTTTATAGTGAACATTTAGACCATGTTTGACTCTGGTTGGCTAAGAGAGACAGAGAGAACCCAGTGACACGGGAGTGTTCTATCTCCTGTCCTATCTCAGCAGATTCACAGTTTTGCTGTGGTGCAGTTCCTGGCAGCTGGTACCCTTCAGCCCCACTTCTGATCACCTTTGCAGAGGGAGAGGAAACAAAACCCGGCACAGGATGATCAAACTGATAAATGGAAGAATTCCCCGTCAGCAGAAAGCCACCAGGGAAGACCCAGGGGCTGCTGGTGGTTTTGCTGCACTGCTGATGGGTGCTGTGGGGCCAAACCCTTCCTGCTGTCCCCCAGGGCCAAGAGCTGCCCTGTGCACACCCAGCAGAAGGGCAGGAAGTGATTTCCCTGGAGGATGAGCAACCTTTAGCTTTTCCCTTGGCTGGTGCCACCTCTGCACACGGAACAGCTCAGGTTAGACTCGGTGATCTTGGAGATCCCTTCAGCCTTGGTGATCCTCTGCTGACCCAGTGTCCCTCCTGAGAGCAGCTGGGGTTTGTGGCAGTGGTCAGGCTGAAAGGGAAGGAGATGCTCCACAAGGAAATTCTGGGGCAGAACACCAGGCTTGGAGAGATCTGCATGGCTGGGACACCCAAAGCACTTTGCAGTCGAGGACAGACCCGCCATTGCCCTTGTTCACATCCTCATCTGAAGGTTCCAAATCCTTGAAAGAAAGAGGTTTCTCTACAGTCCAACTAAAGCACATGAACTATTTTTGTTTTCCACTTGAATATGATTCCCTGAGTCGTTTTGGCTGGCTCCTGGTGGTTGAAGTAGCTGTGGCTGTGGGGTCATTCTCTCAGAAGAGCTTAGAATCTGCCTTTGCCAAGAGCTTGGAATCACAAAATCATGGACTGGTTTGGGTGGGAAAGGATCCTTAAAGGTCATCTAATCCACCCCCTGCCATGGCCAGGGACACCTTCCACTATCTCAGGCTGCTCCAAGCACCATCCATCCGTGGACATTTCCAGGGATGGGGCAGCCACAGCTTCTCCAGACCACCTGTGTTTATCTTGGAATTATTTCTTGCACCAAACCCCCAATCCATCCTCTCCAGGACCACAAAAGCCTTTTCTGGGGTGCAGGGAGATGCAGCCATTCCTGCAAAAGGGAATTCCAATGGAGGCACAGATGGGCAGATCACAGCTGGTATGGGGCAGCTGAAGGAAGGCATTTCCCTCTCACAAGAGGTTCTCCCAGGACATTGGATTTGTGTAAACTTTGCCTCTTGGAAGAAAAGTGGTTTAGATTTCACTGCTTGTAAGTGAGTGTCAGCCAGGAATTGCATCACTGCAGCAGCACCATGAA
The DNA here is from genome assembly GCF_048771995.1 of Taeniopygia guttata. Lineage (NCBI taxonomy): Eukaryota > Metazoa > Chordata > Aves > Passeriformes > Estrildidae > Taeniopygia > Taeniopygia guttata. The sequence goes on along the minus strand of NC_133029.1, from coordinate 5,042,942 downwards.
AACAGAAAGGTGAAAGAAAAGAATTTTGGGAACAGATACGTAAGGGTGGCCATGAAAAGGAAATTCCCATGTCACAGGAATGACTAAAATCCTAAAATTGGAGCTGAGGTTACATGGAATACTTGCCTTACTTAATGATTAAGGCAAGAAGGGAACTTTTCTCCTACTTTTGCTGGGAAACCTCTTTCAAAGAAAGTTTGATAATAATCCAGGGAGAAGGAAAGACTTGGACAGCAAAGTATGTTTCTACAACTTAGTCATTTTTAGAGATGAGTTTCCTGAAGCATCTATAATCCAAACACTTGGATTTAGACCTCACAGGACCCACAGAGCTGACTGAATTGAGCAGATGGGTTTGCTCCCTGCAATAAATCACGTTTGAAGATGTTTAATGTGCTTGGGAAATGTGGCTCTCTCGAGATCAAAATTCTGGAAAATTAGGGTCAATTTGGCTTCTTCTAACAGACGCTGGCTCCATTTTCTCGAATTCACAGCCGTTTCTCCGAATGCCACTTAAAGGACCTCCGGGGTGTTTAATAACGAAACCGAACAGCGCAAGAAGGTGTCTGGCCCCGGGCTGGGAGCAGTGAGTGTCCCTTGCCACCCCAAACACACCCGTGTCCGACACGTCCCGTCCCAGGGGTTTTGGCTCCTGCTGCTGTCGCTGCTCCATCCCTGGAATCGCTCCTGGATCGCCGCTGCCGCTTGCACATCGTGCCCTCTGCTGGGAGAGGGGGCTCAGACCAGCCCAGAGGAAAACCCGGCTGCTCTGCCGCTGTCCGGAGATTTGGGGCAAAGGCACAGCACGGGGGGGATGGCTTTAGGATGGAGGAGGGCAGGGTTAGATGGGATATTAGGGAGAAATTCTTCCCTGTGAGGGTGGGCAGGCACTGGCACAGGGTGCCCAGAGAAGCTGTGGCTGCCCCTGTGTGGGAATCCAGGGCTTCCCTCTGGCTGCCCTGGCAGGTCTGGGACCCTGGCAGGGGTCAGGAACCCCCCTGGACAGAGCCCCCAGAGACACTGTCTGTGATCTCTGTCCATGGAAAAGAGTTTTCAATCTTACAGGATGAATTACAAGCTCTGAGTGTTTGATATGAGTAATAATTAAGTGTGGCATGGGTGAAAAAGTAAAATTTTAGGTTTCTAGATTAGGGGTTCAAAGGGGACAAGATGGAGGAAATTGGGTGTGCCTTGTCCTTTTTCTCCTTCTTCATGCCCTCCATGTGTCACTGTGGTGTTGGCATTTTTCTGTTGGTTTAGGCTGGGGACACACTGTCCAACGTAGGTGACAGATATTGGCACGTTATTGTAAATCCAGCACAGGTAGTTTCTGGTATTTAATGTTTGTACCATCCCACTGAGGGCAGAGCCCCACACGCTGCCCTGCAGGACAGAGCTGCGGCAGGGCAGCAGAACATGTTAGAGAGAAACAGAATAAACAACCTTGAAACAGCACAGACGAATTATGGCTTCTTCTTTGGCAGTGGGGCAGAAAGACAGAGACTTTCTACAATCTCAGAATCATCAATACCTCAGATTCCGACACCCCTGGATCCCTGAAAGTGCCCAAGACCAGGCTGGATGGGGCTTGGAGCACCCTGGGACAGTGGAAGGTGTCCCTGCCATGGCAGGGGTGGCACTGGATGGGCTTTAAGGTCTCTTCCCAAAGGACCAGCCTGTGATCCCAAAAGGGGGCACAGGAGGCAGCAGGGCACAGCCAGCTCCACATCTGGTTGCCTGCCACACTTTTCAGTGGCCACACAACTCCCGTTTATTCAGACCTTGCTTTGGGAACCTCTCCCTTGCACGGTGCAGCTGCAGGTAAATCCCTCGGGGGCTGTTTATTCACTCCTTCGTGCCCAGGATGGTTTGAGTCAGGACAAGCCCTGCTGGAGGCATCCTGGATGGATATCTTACTGCAGAATTAGGGAAAATGGGATTGTGGGTGCAGGAGTGGCTTTGGAGGCTGCTCCTAGAGACGTGAGCTTTGTGTTCAGGCAGACACGGCTGCAAGGATGGGACAGGGATGGAGCAGGACTGTAACTGGAGGTGACACAGTCAATCTTTTGATTCCTTCCTTTCCCTCACGCTGACCCCCATGTTTTCCTGAAATTAGGCTGGACAGGCATCCAAACCAGAAGCATCTGCTTCTCCTTTTGGCGTCAGCAGTGTAAATAAATTGCATTTGTGATGTTTGGATTCCATAAATCTATTGCTCTTGGCTTTTCCCTGGGCGTGCTGAGGAGCAGAGGGATGGAGTCCCAGGCTCTGATCTGTCTCCAGGCACATGGAAGTTTGTTTACAGAGCAGGGTGACTATGGGGAAGTGTGGGATTCTGCTTGTCCCTCACAGGAACTGTCATTTCCCCAGCCCTGTGCAGAAGCAGCTCCTGGAACAGCAGCTGGACCTCCCAGGGGCTGCAATTCCCAGTTGCCAGTGGCCACCACAGAATGGTTCTGTTGGAAAGGACTTTAAAGGCCATTTAATCCAACCCCCCCCCGGCACATTCCCCAGCCCAACTCTGGCTGTTGCCACGGTGGGGAGCCAGAATCCTTCGGGAAGGGTTTTGTCTGTCCAGCACAGCCCTGTCCCCAGAATGGGCCAAATCCTTCCTGGAATTTAGAAATGATGGCCTGGGGCACCCGACCTCTTGCCAGCTCCAAGCCCTGGCAGGGCTGAGTCTGTTCCTGTTTGCTGCAAACCTGAGTTTGGGTGGAAAACCCAGCACCTCACTGGTTTAAAACTCAGAGCAGATGTGGCACCACAGGAGGTACCAAACAATTATTTAAAACTGATTTTAGCTAATGTCTTTTTTCTTTTACTTTTTAAAACAGTGAAGTAGGAATATTTATTCCCTCAAATTCCCTGAGTGAGCCACGAAAACTCTTCAGCTTCTCCCCCAAGGATTTTTAATGGGCATGAGAACGCCAAAAAAAGGCATTTTCCTTGTAAACACCGTGGTTTGCTGGAATTCACCCCAGAACAGAACCCCCACTCAAGTGAAGAGGTCACACTATAAGCAGATACTTTACCATAGTTTACATTTTCAGATGGAGGAAGGCACAGAAGCACAGGAGATTTTCCTCTGCCTGCTAAACAAAACCAGGGGATGCGAATCCAGGTGGACACTGACCTCGGGGCTGGTTTGGGGACCTCCAGGGTTTGTGGACCTTGATCCCACTGGCCCCAGTTCTACTCCTTGATACTTTTCTTTAAATCCCCTACACCTTTTAGACATCAGAGCCATAACCTGGAAGCTTTTTTCCATTCTCCTTTCTTTTTGATGGGCTGTTTGCCCATCATAACTCTGAGGAAGAGGAGGAGGAAAAAGAAAACAGGAGGAGGAGGAGGAGAAGGAGAAGAAGGAGGAGGAGAAGGAGAAGGAGAAGGAGAAGGAGAAGGAGAAGGAGAAGGAGAAGGAGAAGGAGAAGGAGAAGGAGAAGGAGAAGGAGAAGGAGAAGGAGAAGGAGAAGGAGAAGAGAAGGAGAAGGAGAAGGAGAAGGAGAAGGAGAAGGAGAAGGAGAAGGAGAAGGAGAAGGAGAAGGAGAAGGAGAAGGAGAAGGAGAAGGAGAAGGAGAAGGAGAAGGAGAAGGAGAAGGAGAAGGAGAAGGAGAAGGAGAAGGAGAAGGAGAAGGAGAAGAGAAGGAGAAGGAGAAGGAGAAGGAGAAGGAGAAGGAGAAGGAGAAGGAGAAGGAGAAGGAGAAGGAGAAGGAGAAGGAGAAGGAGAAGGAGAAGGAGAAGGAGAAGGAGAAGGAGAAGGAGAAGGAGAAGGAGAAGGAGAAGGAGAAGGAGAAGGAGAAGGAGAAGGAGAAGGAGAAGGAGAAGGAGGAGAAAGAAGGGATACAAACCCTATTTTTCCTCTGGGTTGGAATCTGGGTTACGCTTCAGACCACCCTCCCTGAGCCTGGGAGTATTTTCTGCCGAATTTTCAGTCTTGGGGCTCCAAACCTCACTGTTGATCACCTGCATGAGGAAATGCAGATTTGCCTGTTCTGTGGCTGATCTAAGATGCAGGAGAAGCTCAGCCCCGGGAGCACACAGATACTGCAGTGTGGAGGGGTGTTATTCCAAGGGCGAGCTCTGCCCAAGGAGATAAATAAAAAAGAATGGGGAAAACATCAAAAGCAGAGGGATTTTCTGTGAAGAAAAAGGTTTTTCTCCAAGGAGGCTGCAGTGAGAATGAGACGGAGGAGGCATCAGGAACCTCGTGGAGCTGCTGGCCTTGGATCCAGGCAAAATCTGCTCCTCACTGGGGTCAAAAGTTGTATTTGCTTTTGAGAAAAGCCTCAGAGCTGCAGCTCCTTAATCCAAGAGCAACAACCCCGCGTGGCCCGGGGAGGAGGGAGGAGGGAGAGCATTTCAGGCTGAAAGTGAGATGGAATAACTGCAAACCCCCACTCGTGCAGCACCCCCCTCCCTGCAGCGTGAAGCTGCCAGGACCTGCCGTGCCAGGGCTCAAAGACAGCTGCCAGGACCTGCCGTGCCAGGGTTCAAAGACAGCTGCCAGGACCTGCCGTGCCAGGACTGAGACATTTTCATGCCAATTGGTGCCAAAAGCCAAGGAATCAGGGATTTCTGACACCAAGGCTGGATGCTTGATCACAGGGAGCTGCTGTCCCAGGAATCCCAATGCTCCAGAGGCGGATCCTGGGCTCAAAGGCTGAACCACAGCTTGGGATCTGATTGCTCCAAGTGCTCAGAGGAAGGGTTGGGAAACACCTTCAAATCCATCCAGCAGAAAGGTGGGAAAACTGCTCAAATTGGAACTACAGAATGGCTTCAGCCTCCTTTCAGATTCCTGAGAAATTTCAGGCTCATCCTGCTCTTTTTCCCCATCTTCCCTTGTGTGGAAGGCAGCTGACATTATTCCTTTAATTATTTGGATGTAAAAGACTCAATAACCTCTTTTAAAGTGATTTTTGAATTCAATTATCTGCACGTTTCATTGACAAGGCAGGAGGCACAGAAAGCAGCTGAAAGAAGGGAGGGATTTTTGAATACCTACATGGACAGAGAGCAGAGATGAAAAGCAGATGTTGGAGGCAGCTGTGTAAAACAAATACTGAGGGGGCCAGAGAAGAGATCATAAAGAAATAATATCCCCACTGATACCTCCCCAGAACCATCTCTATTTCTGGTTGGAGCAGGTTTTTAGGCAGACAGGTTTTTATCCAGTCAGCTTTTGGAGCAGTCAGGTTTTTATCCAGTCAGATTTTTATCCAGTCAGGTTTTTAGTCTCCACCTTTTTCCCCTCTCCTAAGCTGTGCCAGTTTGTAGCCACCTCAAAACGTCCAAGAACCCCAAAAACATCATTCCAATCTCCTCTGAGGCACTGTGATGGCTCCACCTGCTAAATCTTGGGAATCTCACCCTCTCCCCTCACTCTTCTCTCCTCACTCCATGGAATGTGCTCATGTGAATTATGATCTCCCTACATTTTCATTAAGGACAAGGAAATTAAAGAAATTAATCTGAATTTTTACTGTCTTCTTTCCTGGGAAAGGGGGGAAAAGCCACAAAGGGGAAAAGAAGGGATTAATTAGATGCAAAATAAAAGATCTTTGTTTTCTCTACGAAACAAGCCATGTTTTGTTAACTTTTTCATTAAATCCCTCAAGATTATTGCTGTTGTTATTTAATTATGAACAGACACTTCCATGGTAAAACCAAGGGGAATGAAGCCCAGCCCAGCTCTGTAGCAGGGATAATGCCCAATGCTTACAGAGGCTTTGGAATTCACTGTAAATCACCTGTAGAAATCAAAATTAGGCCTTGGAAAGAAATAAAAATGACCGGTTTTAGTCATGTTAATTTTTTTTTTTTCTGACTAATAATGCTGCCTTGCTCTCACAAAAGGAACACAAATGCCTCACCTAGATTTGGAAAATTCTGTTTGCTCCTTCCTCCGAGCAAATCAGAATTCCCAATCAGAGCAACCATAAATTTATCCTTTGAGCATTTTTGATCCATCTCCACACTCAGTCCAGAGCACAGGCTTGGGGCAAACTCCGACCTCATTTAAGCTCCCTCAGCTCCTTCCTCAAGGAAGAGATGGAAAAAGGGTGTCACAGAAAGATCTTAATTCCTTTTTTTCCCAGGATAAAATTGAGAAAAGATAAAACCAAGCTGTGGCAAGACCCAGGTTTGCTCAGGCATTATTATTCCAGTGTAGATTAAGGCCTGACCCAAGCCAGCAAGGAGCTCTTGCCCTGCCTGGGAGAGGCTTTAACTTAAAAATGATTTCCCACATCTGGATGTGAAGAAAGGAAAAATCCACTTTTCTCTCCATTTGCCCCATTTGCCTTCCCCAGCCCCGTGGATATTCCTGGAGAGGGAATGTGCCCTAAGCAGGAGGGGCCATCAGACCTTCCCCTGCTTCATCCAGGCCCATCTAAAGCCTGGTGATGGTTTCAGCCCAGATTTAATACAAAGCACAGCAATAAAACCATTTTTCCCTAATAAATAAAACCTATAATAACCACAGTCCTGCTGCAGAGATTAAATGCATAAAATTAAATTAAATTAAATACTGCTGCTGGTGATTAAATACATGCCAAGACATTTGGTCCTACTCAATATAAATAAAACTTTATATTATATAAATATTGAGTCCTAGTCAATATAAATAAAACAAGTTCCTGAGTCACAAAAATGCTTGTCAAGGCAGGTTTCTCTTTGACACAACTGCTGAAGATGACACATTTCCTTGTCTGCAAGCATTCTCCAAGGAGAAAACTTCAGGCAATGAAAATAGTTTGGCATTTCACCAAGTATTTAAAATATTTAACAATGACCTTGAGAATTAGACAAGGATCCAGTTAAAGCCCTGGTTTAAGGGGAAAAAAAGGACAAAAATATGTTTCCTTGCAGAATGCGGTCCTGATGTGTGTTTACTGCAGAGCTTATCTCAGCTATGCTCTGGACACAATGAAAATGAGTTTAAAAACAAGGGAAAAGGAAACAAGTTTAACTCCTTGTCTTAGGACTATCCTGTGACCCAGGGAATTAATTGAATTTCCAGAATACCTGATCACTTCCTGCCAAACAGTCAAAGAGTCGCTCAGAACAAGCAGAGGGAATAAATCTTATGCTGATATAGAAATGGGAATTTTTTTATTCGTGGAAATGATCGTTGTGGATCATTGCTGGGCCAGTAAATGAGCCACAGGTGCTCTTGGCCAGGAGCACTCCAGGCAATCCCAAGGGAATCTTCCAAAGGCATCAGCTCCTCTATTTCTATATGAGGGCAGATCATATGGAAGAGCCCAAAGATCAGACCAGAGCTCTCTGGTGAGTTTATTATTTCTAAATAAAGTGCAACTTCAGCCCATTTTAATGTTGATTTTGCACAAAGAGTGGAACTAAAGAGGTGTGTGCTGACCTGGGTACTGCTGGGCTGTGTTGTCTTCATGGTATAACTGCTCCTTTCCTGTTTTATCAACCTGAGAAACAACCCCTGGAGCACCAGGTGTTTCTTCTGCCTGGTTTTGTGGTCCAACAGACAGGAAAAGGGGTTTTTGGTGGGGAGATCCCATTAGTCCTCACACACCTGCGTGTCTCTTTGTACAATGAGTGTCCCCGTTTCGTGCTGAGAAGCTGGGTCACCCCTTCTTCCCATACTATGGGGTCCTACCAGATTTCCTTGTGTTTTTTAGCAGGTGCATCCCTGGAGGGAGAGAACCCCCACAACATTCCCAGGAGGTGAAGCTGTGCTTGGTTAAACTCCAAGGAAATGGGGGTGGAAATGGGGGTGGAAATGGGTGTGAAAATGGGGAGTTTCCACCACTCCAAGGTAGAAAGCCCAGAACAGGGAGAGACAATGGATGTGATGGCCCTGGGTACTCTGTGATTTAATCTCTGGTACCATTTTTATGGATTTTTAACTGACAGTTCCTCACTTCTTTCCCAGAAATGCAGGAATTAGAAAGGAAGCAGAACCATTTAATTTTGCCAGCACATGAATGTTTACTTCAGTCTCTGCACTTACGTTTGGCTTTTCACATTGAGAGGATTTTCCCCAGCTCCCAATCACTCAGTGGTGCTCTTCCCATAAATTAATGGATTTACGAAATGCCCAAAAGCTCCCAGACTTCCAGCCAAAAAGAAAGAGAAACCAAATCATTTAAGTTATATTATAATTGCCACAAAATGCCCTTTGTGTGTTTAAAAGACGTGAGGCACTTGGGGACACGGTTTAGTGGTGGCTTTGGCAGCGCTGGGTTAAAGACAGAAATTAAATAATTAATTAAAGAAACCCCTAAACCCAACAATATCTTTTTTATTATCTTGTACCTCTTTGGAGGCTGCAGGAAACCATGTCACGGATCAGCACTCCAAGTATTATTCAAACAAAGATCAAAACAAGCACTCCAGACCTAAAGAGCACATCCAAAGTTATGCAAACAAGCCCAAGAAAATCCAGCCATGCCAGCAACCCTTCCAGGAGGCTGTTCTTCAGCTGAGAAGGGTTTGGAGTAAATTGGGTCAAAAGAAGACAAAAAAAAGGAAAAAGGTTGGTAGAACTTAACCAAGATCTGAAACTGCATGAGATCCACCCAACCTCCTGACAGGATTCCTCACCATCTTCATAATTCCATATTTTCAGTCTTACAGGGCCAGGTTGGACAGGGCTTGGAGCAACCTGGGATAGTAGAAGGTGTCCCTGCCCATGGCAGGAGGGGGAACAAGATGAGCTTCAAGTTCCTTTTCCACCCAAACCATTCTGTGATTCCATTATTCTTCATTTCCTTTGATTTCCACAGAAACAGATGCATGCCCTGCATTTCTTTTCACCCTTATGTGCACTATTTTTTAGCTCTTTGGGTGTGTTAATGGTTACTGTTGTCAATAACAGGGTTTCCAAACAATTTCTGGATGACTTTGTGAACTGGCTGCCAGCTGGACTGAATGTGGAGCTGAGCTCCAACTTTCTAGTAAACATTTGTCAAAGAAAACGATATTTCTTAACAGACATGGAAAGTTTTTCTAAGATTTTCATTGATTTTCCTAGTCTATGCTCAATTCTTGCATTTGACATGGATCCACCAGGACTTGCTGGTGGATGGCAGGACATGGAGTGTCACAAGAACATTGCTCAGCAAAGGAAAAGCAACACAAGGACTGCACAGAACAGGCAAAGACTGAGCTTATCTTGGTTATTAAAGCCTTATCACCAGGAGAAAAACCAGAAATTCCTTACTCCAGGGGTGTGGGGAGGAGCTGGTGCTCTCCCTGCAGCTGGCAAAGCTGGTGGGTCCAACGTGCCAAACACGTCCCCCTCGTGCCGGGAGATAAAGCTCACGTTGAGGGAGCACAAACAACAAGGAACAGCCACACGAGGCTCCCTTAATCACTTCCATGTGCCCATTATTAGCTGGGAAGGCTGAAAGGGAGGGAGAGATCAAGCAGGACTAGACTGATTCAGACTTTTCAGCAGCAATACTATGGATCTTTATTAAATCCTGAGTGTGTGAGCTGGGCTGGCACCTGCTCTGCTGCCCTGGGCAGGATGAGCATCCATGTGCCAGAGGAGGGATGTACAGAGTTATCCCCAACCCTGGAGTACATCCATGGGGGGAGACCTACAGCCTCCCAAAATCTGAGAGCTCTCTCCCCCCAGAAGGATGTCCCTTGTCCCAGCCAAGCTGCTGTGATCCAGCACGGCTCTGCCATATCCAGGGACCCAAGACCAGAACAACAACAGACTGGGAACAGCTCAGTGAGGCCAAAGCACCCCCTCGGTGGATATCAGGGCAGCTCTGCCCTGCACAGTGACGTGCAAGCACAGGGCAATGCTTGCTTCAAGCTATTCCAGCAATTTCTCCCTTAGGACAAATGTATCACCCAAAAACCACCAGTGTTTGCTGCAGCTGCAGGGCCGGCTCTGGGAAGTGCTTTATGGCTCTGCCTAAATATTTGGGTTTCTGCTCTCTCCATGTTTCCATCAGCCTGCTAATTACCCTGTAAAAAATAGGAATTCCTGCTTTAAGGAGATAAATGAACTCACCCCGAGCAGCTGCAGGGAATCAAACATGGCAAAGACACTCAGTGCCCAATGTTCCTGCTTCCCACCGAGGTCTTTCCTCCAAGTGGGGCAGAAGAAAAGGTAAATTAAGGTCTAAAACAAGCAATGTCCATTTTCTGTTTGCTCATTTAATTTAACATAGGCCTGGCACAGTCCAGCTTGTCTGAGGGATTTTGGTCAGCACCTCACTTTGCACCTTCTCTGCTGGGAAGTGAGTGGTTCCCACATTTCAGGTAAAAATCTCCTGTGGCAGCATAGCACATGTGAGGTTATGGAATCATGGATGTGGAGTGACCTGAAAGATTATCCATTTCAAACCCCCTGCCATGGGCAGGAACACTTTCTACTAGCCCAGGTTGCTCCAAGTCCCACCCAACCTGTCCTTGGACACTTCCAGGGATCCAGGGGCAGCCACAGCTTCTCTGTGCCAAGGTCTCTCCATCCGCACAGCCTAGAATTTCTTCCTGATATCCAACTTAAATTTCACTTTCTTCATCCTAAAGCCATTCCCCCATGTCCTGTCCCTCCAGGGAAAGTCCCTCTCCAGCAGCCCGTTCAGGCCCCGTAAGGAAGGGTGTTCATAATTCATTTATTAGGGGAGATAAATCTGTGATATCAAGAGACACTTTTGCATTAGAGAAGCCTCCAAGCTAAAATTGCAGGAATAGTTAAAGAGTTGCACAACCACGCTGTATGAAAAGCAGGAGAACACATTTGCAGTGACCCTCAGGAGACAGAGTTTGGCAAAGCACTCAATGCTCTTGGTGAAATAAAACATGCCCTGCAATCCTTTTTACTGATGATATCAAGTGTAATATTCAATGGTCTTCAGAGGCTGAAAGCTGCTCTGCTGCTTTTGGATTAAAATGAATTGATTTGACTTTAAATTAACAGCAGATGACTTGTGGGACTATTTATTCCCATATATTCAGCTTTAGACTATTTGTTGTTCTTTAAAAGTGTTAGACCTGAAGGCGGCATCCCCTGGAGCTCCAGGTAGTCAACAAAACCCACCAAAACTGACATCCAGCTTGGCCATCCCATGGCAGCACCACTCCAGCCCCCAAAATTTAGAAGTGCAGGCTTGAAAATAAGCAGATGCTCAAGTTCTGCCGAGGGTTGGGCGTGAGTGAGCACGTGCTGGAATGTTTTACTGACTCCGAGCCCAAGTCCTGCTCTTTATAGCACAGGTGAGTCCCACCCCCAGCTGATCCAGCACTTCCCAAAATCCTGGCGGGCCTGGGGGCTGCCAAGAGCAGCAGGAGCTCCTCAGGCTGGGATGAGGGAGCCAGGGCTGTGTCCTGCTCACCCACACCCTGCTGGGTGACCCTGCAGGTCCCCAGCGTTGGAAGGGGATCAGACCATCTCATTCCAGCTCCCTGCTATGGGCAGGGAATCTTCAGCCAGACCAGGCTGATTTAAACCCCTGATCCGTGGCTTGGGTTTTCACTGGAGCAAGGTCAGGGAAGGGTTGTCCCCCACCCTTCCATCACCTCCTGCTTCAGTCATTCCCAAATTACCCCACATGGCTGCAGAGCTGCACCTGCCAGAGCCCCTCTCAGGCTGCTCTGAATCCCATCCCAGCAGCATCAGGCTCAGGGATGCTCCTGTGGTGCCACAGCTACACCTGGCAGCCCTTCCTTTGCCAAACTCCTGCCTGACCGTGTCCAAGGACTGAAACAACCCAGCAGAGCTCCCTGGCAGCTCTGCAGGGAGGGTTTTACACTGCCTGTGGTGCAAGCTGGGACGAGCAGGTGACATCTCCCACTGCCCCTGGCCCCAGAGAGCGGAATTTACTGAGCATCCACGTGACATTGTGGGCTCAATCCAACTTTCACAGAATCAGGGAGGCTGGAAAAGCCCTCCAGGATCACCGAGACCAAGCTGTGCCCAATCCTCACCTTGTCACCAGCCTGGAGCACTAAGTGCCATATCCAGGCCTTCCTTGGACACCTCCAGGGATGGGGACTCTGCCACATCCCTGAGCAGCCCTTTCCAATTCCTGACCACCCTTTCCATTGAGAAGTTCCTTATGATGTCCAACCTGAATTTCCCTTTTTTCTCAGGCAGCAGCAATTTATGGAATTGAAGGCAGGTAGCCGCTCTTGGCTCCCCTGTATGTCCTGCTCATCCACAGGCTCCAGGCTGCTCCTGGCAGCTCTGAGACACCTGGACACCCCCACCACTAAGCCAGGAATGGTTTAAGAAAGTCACCAAGGGCTATTTATGGTCATGAGGGCACCTGTGGGCCGTAGGACAGCAGCACAGCCTGTTCTCTCTCCAGGCATTCCGTGCCTCCCTGCACGGTTTGTGCTCCCTGCCCTCGGCACAGGGGCTGGAAAAGCAGCCAGAGGCAAGGCAGGAAGAGCTCCTGCTCTCCATGGCAACATCCACCAAACTCTGGGAGCTGGGGAGGCTGCCAGAGCTCTGTTGGCTCCAGAGGTTTGCAGGACGTGACCTGGGCTCCTGGCTGAGTTCCAGGGGTGCTCACAGCTTGTCCTGCCTGTGCAGGGACACCTGGGCTGGGCAGAGTCCCTCAGAATGGGAACAGAGTGGGGCTGGCGCAGAACAGCCTCCCCTGCTTCGTTACCCATCAGTTAATTAGCTGAGGATGAGCTGCCTGGGGACACAGGAGTACCTGGCAGGGCCAGAACCCCATCATGGCACTGGGAATATTTGGAGTGTTTTCTAATACAAGGCTGTCTGCAAATGCAAACATGCAAATGAACACAAATCTCCCAGGAATCAGAGAATCGTGGGATCACTAAGGTTGGAAAAGCCCTCTAAGATCATCCAGTCCACCTGTTAATCTAAAACTGACACTTTGCTACTAAGCCATGGCCCAAAGTGCCACACCTACACATTTTTTGAACTCTTCCAGGGATGGTGACTCCCTGGTCAACCTATTCCAAAACCTGACCACCCTTTCTATGAAGGAATTTCCCCTAATATCCAAATTAAATCTTCCCTGGTGCAGCTTGAGGCCGTTCCCTCTCCTCCTGTCCCTGTTCCCTGGGAGCAGAGCCTGACACTCCCCGTCTGTCCCCTCCTGTCAGGAGCTGTGCAGAGCCACAAGGTCCCCCCTGAGCCTCCTTTTCTCCAGGCTGAGCCCCCCCAGCTCCCTCAGCTGCTCCTGTTGCTCCAGACCCTTCCCCAGCACCATTCCCTTCCCTGGACACATTCCAGCCCCTCAATGTCTTTCTCATCATGAGCAGCCCTGACACTGCTGTGAGCCTGCAAAAATGTCTTAAATTACCTGCCTTCCACTAATATAAAAAGCCTGGAAAAAAGCTCCTGAAGAAGCCTAAGTTTACCTGAAAATCAAGCCAAACAGGTTTTTCTCCCTTTTTCTGTGTGCTGCTGTCCTGAAACGAGTTTGAATGTGGAGGTATCAAGTTCGCAGCAGTTTAAATGTTAAACGTGGCCTGGAAAAGCAGAGCTTTTCTAAAAGCTTTCATTGAGCCTTGTTCTCTCCCCTCTTGTGGCACAGGAGGCCTTCCACAAGTGCTCTATTCATGGGGACCCTGGCCACCAGAGCCCCTAAAATTGTTGGGCCAGCCCCAGTGGCTCGACCTCATTAAAGGGTTTGTGTTTGGGGACGTGCTGTGGGTGCTTTCATCTCCCAGACTCTGTTTGAGTTATTTTTACCCATCAGGTTGGAGGGTTGAGCCTTTCTTGGCCACTTCTCCATGCCCTGGGTGTTTGTGAAGCTCAGAGCCAGAACAGCCTCAGTCTTAATACAGCTCCAGAACCCTTCCAGATTAAGGAAAACTCACCCAAATAAACAAGCCCAAAAGGCTGAGGGAAAGGCTGGGGACAAAGGGCAGCCACAATCCCATCTGCTCCTGGCTGTGCCATTGGGAGCTCTGGTGGGCAGAGACTTTGCTGTATTTGTGTTCCAGAGCTCATTCTGTAGGGTTTTTATCCCATTTGTACTGGTTTGTGTAGGATTTCCTTCTGGTTCCTCCCCAGGAATTTCTCCCTGGGAGAAAAGGGAGCAGAAACTTCCTTTCTCCCTTCCCAGTTTCCAACCTCCCTTTAGAAAACGGGGACACAGGCATTGTCCCCTGTGCTTCTGCCAGGCTGAAGGCAGCTCTGCCTGGAGCTGGGAATTACATCCCACTCCCCTAGAGACTCCTCTTCCCAGCTCTGCACCCTGAAGATGCTTTTCCCTGGATTCTGGCCCTGAGGCTATACCAGGCTTAGTGCCAGATTATGTTTTTTCTTTTTTTCCTGTGGATCTCTGGAGCAAAGACAAGCCACGTGCCAGGAACACAGGCTGAGGTTTTCCAGGTGAGGAGCTGGGTTCAGCCAGGCTGCTCCCAATGCTTCCCTGGGGCTGCAGGGATCCTGAACATGTTCCTTGTTTTTAATGTATTCAAGTATCTCCAGGAGTGACACAAACAGTCAGGGAGAGCTGGGACCCACATCTCAAACCTCTTTTTCTCTGCACTCTAATGGTAAATGATAACAGCTCCCAGATTTTGTTCAAAATATATTTTCTCAACTTGACCCAAGAATCTGCACTGATGTTATTTGAGGAACCCTTTGGCACCTGGCAAGTTATAAAAACCTCTGAACTGGAGAAACTCTTTCTTTACAAAGACTTATCAAGGTTTTCAAGCTGTTTTTCATCCCATGCACCCAAATAGAGTGGCAGCTTGTGGAGACAACTGTATGGAGAAAATAAAGAGCAAATATACAGAAAATACATTTTCTGGTGCAAATATCCAGCAGACAACTGAAACTGTTTCATTTCTGAGCTTTGGAGGGCTCTGTTTGCAGCCTAAATCAATTCCACTGCTTTCTCAGACACCAGGTAGAACAAAAATTCTAAATGACACTGTGTGAAATCATTGTCATTGTACAAGCCAAGAAAATGGTCTCAAACCCTCTTTTGTGTCAAGGCAGCTCTGTAAAACACAATTATTTTTTTATAAAACCTTCCTCATCCTTTACCAAGGATGGAAACCACATCTAAAACCACACCTGAGCTCTTGCCCAGGCTGTGCAAATCTGATAATCAAGGCTCAAACCCCAATTTTTCAGTGTAAGGTGTGTGGTGAACTGTTGGTTTGAATTCCAAACAGCACAAAGAGCTGCCAGGTGTCCTTATCCAGTGTGGTCAATCCATGGATGTGGGTCTGGATAAAGTGACACCATCCCCTGGCAGGGACAAGGGACACACAGCAATCCAGGGAGCCTTTGGGAGTTATCCCAAACTTTGGGAACACAAATGTCCACCTGCCAGTGACAAGCTTCAAGCTCTGGTTGTGACAGCTCCAGGATGTGCTCCTTGTGTGAAGCTTTCCTTCAGAATAGAATAAAGTGTATCCCAAAGAACAGTCAAGTGTCTCATGAAAGAAAATACACACTTTTACAGTCAGGTTTCCCCTTTCCAACCCAGAAATCTCCAAGGAAATAAATTTCTCGGAGAAAACATTTCAGCAAAATTAATGTAAAACATCCAGCAGCACTTCCAGGATCACCTGGCATTTTCCTCTGCTTCTATTAAGACTTCTGCAAGCCTTTTTCTGGGGGATGAGTGTGTAAAACACTGCTTGTACCTGTTCCCCTCACAGTAAATTTGGTCCAAACAGTAAATTGGGATTCCCTGCTGGATCCCTGGGTGG
The DNA here is from genome assembly GCF_048771995.1 of Taeniopygia guttata. Taxonomy (NCBI): domain Eukaryota; kingdom Metazoa; phylum Chordata; class Aves; order Passeriformes; family Estrildidae; genus Taeniopygia; species Taeniopygia guttata. The sequence goes on along the minus strand of NC_133029.1, from coordinate 5,027,285 downwards.
AGGAGAGGCCTCCTGGGATACCTGGCTACCCCTGCACAGGGGATGACAAACCCAGCAATGACGTCTGGATTAGGAAAAAGAAAACATCAGGGAACGTTAGAGAGCAGCAGCTGGTAAATCCATACGTAGGAAAACAAACAGGGCCGAGCTTTGATTGTCCAAGTTCACAGCAGAGGTTACTTTACCTTGGCAGAGCCACATCCACGATTTTCGGCTCGGAATTCCTTCGGCAGAGCTAAGCAAAACCATGTGTTCTCCTGGAACCAGGGGAAAGTTTAACTCCAGAGCTGGGCAAAGGCAAGGCTGGAGGAAAAAAAGGCTCAGGGGGGACCTGGTGGCTCTGCACAGCTCCTGGCAGGAGGCGACAGCCAGGGGAGGCTCTGCTCCAGGGAACACGGACAGGAGGAGAGGGAACGGCCTCAAGCTGGGCCAGGGGAGGCTCAGGGTGGGGATCAGCAGGAATTTCTCCATGGAAAGGGTTGTGAAGCATTGGAAGGGGCTGCTCAGAGAGGTTTGGAGTTCCCACCCCTGGAGGTGTCCAAGGAACACATGGAGGTGGCACACAGAGCTCTGGTGACAAGTGGAGATCAGGCACGGGTTGGATTCGATGACCTTGGAGATCTTGTCCAACCTCAGAGATTCTGGGAATTTGTGAGATGCTCAGTGGGATTTTGGACAATGGTAGGAGGGTGTTTTGGGAAAGCTAAAGAGAACAGAAAGAGGGGAAAGAATGTTTACAGAAGAGGTGTAACGATGACTTGACAGAGAAGGGAGAGGCTCTGGCAATTCCTGCTGGTCAGAAAAATGTGGGATCAAGGCAGTGTTTAGGGAGGATCTGCTCCTTTACAAATTCCTCCAAGGAAACCACGCTCAGGGAAGCTGACAGTGGTGAACTCTGAGCAGGGACCTGCAATGTGTCCGTGCTATTTAAAGATGTGTCAGGGTTAGGATAAATATAGGACCTGCTCAGAATGGTCCAAAAAGTCACCTTGAGTTCTTGTGGAAACATTGATTGTGAGCTCCAGCTGAGTGCAGCCACAGCCAGAGCTCCCAAGGGAAAACTTCTCTGGGGCACTGTGGAAAACTGCCCCAGAGTTTGGAACCAAGCACTGGTTCCACTTCCCTGCACTCTCCCAGGGGACACAGCACTGGAACAAAGGACACTCATGGTCCTTTGCCAGGAGATGGGGTGACAACACCAAGGAGCTGGACAAATTCCAGGCGGTTTTTTCTGTCTCCCTGAATTCCTCTGGTGCTTCCCTTTGGGTGTGCTGCTTTCTGCTTCCTCTCCTGGATCCCAGAGCAGCCAGAGCTGGATGCCCTCAGGAGTGAAGTGGGAGCTGCTGGAAGGTGCTGCCATCATTGGGAGCTCTTTTTATTCCAGCCCTGTGAGGAAACTCCATCTGCAGCTCCTGGGGGGCTCCTGGGCTGGGATCTGCCTTCAGCTCTGCCCTCAGCACTGACAGGGGTCAGCACACCCTGGCGGCCTCCGCATCCCATCCTGCTCCAAACCCACCTTGAGTCCAACTGGGAACCAACCACGGCCTCTTGGAGCCCACCAGGCACTTCCCAGAGCTCCCCAACCCTGCCCAGGACAGGCAGGCCCAGGGTGGAGAAGTCTGGTTGGGCCATTTGGCTTTCTGGCTGCATGAGGTTAATCCAAGCCCTTTCCAACGGATCCAAAGCAGCTCCACCAAAACCTCAGCAAACCTTTGGCCATGGCTGTGTCACTGTCCAGCTGAAAACGGGGACAATCCTCCCCAGATTTCTTCTTGGTGAGCAGATCTGTGTCTGTTGTGACGAGGCAGGGACGGGAAAGGGATGGATGAAAGGATCTTCAAGGCCAGAGGACACACGTCAGGACAGCAGGTTCCAGGGAAGTTGGGCTGCAGGTGCTGTTATTAACAAGAAAAGCATCTTATTATCTCCCATTCCACAGCCAGTTTGGCTTGGGGGAGTCCAGCATGATTAATAATTCATGAAATTGCATTGCCAGAAACAAGAAACCAGCAGGAAAGACTTCAATCAGACAGACTCTAAAATTAGAGGGGTTGATTTGCTTCTGTCTATTCACCTCATTCCATACAACCTCTATAAAATGTTGAGTAGAATCCTTGCTTTAAGTAAATCCTTTCCCAGAGGAAAAGCAAGACAGCGAAGGAGGGAAGGCAGGAACCCAGGAGAAAATCCTGTCTTGGCTCCAAGTCACAGGAGATGCAGTTGTCCTTCCCTGGTCACTTAGTGGTGATAAAATGGGGAGCCCATGAATTATGAGTGAGGGTCTCACATTTCATGGAGAGCTGTTCCCCAGAGTGGGGATGTGTGGGAAATAAGAATAAGGATATTTTTCACTTTTGTTCACCAGAAAGCACTCTGGGAAGGATTCAGCTGTGGGCCACAGTTGCCTTTTGCATTCGTTGGGATGATGCCTTTTTGAGGCTACCTAAAAGCAGAGGCCAGACAAAATTAAGGGAATAAAAAGTGGTTATAGTTACTGAAGGGCCTTCAAGTAGATTTTGGGCAGGCAAAGCCCCCCAGGGACTATACCCAAAATGGACCATGGGTCACACACTTTTATAAGTTTGGGCCATTGGCATATTGGGGTTTAATCTTCCAATTCCAGCTTCGGGTAATGAAGTAATTTATCCCAAGTTTGCTCCCCCTCAACTCACTTTTGTTTCCATCTCTGGGGCATGAGGCAGTGAGGTGTCCTTGATTGCCAGGCCTGGAGAGGAATTGTTGTGTCTGACCAGAATGGGAGAGCAGCAGCTCACACTGTGTGTGGAGTTTAGAGTTATTCACTAAAGAACTGCAGAATTACAGATATATGAAAAATATAAAAGCTAAAATCCTGAGGCAGCATGGGAGGGAACCACATGAACATCACATGAACAGAGATCTGACTGGATAAAGAGACTTGCCAACAATGACACTGCAGTGGCAGGCAGCCAGTGAGTGCTTGTTTTGGTGAAATTTGGTTAAGTTTGGTTAAGTTTAGGGTACAAAAAGACTTGGTTTGTTTCAATAAATGATCCTCTTTGGAACAACAAGGAGGTCTGTGTGTCTTTGCTCCCCACTGCTACAGGGGTGTGACGGGGCAGCTGCACCTTCCCCAGGCTTGGAAGGACATCAGGAGGAAAGGTAAAAGGACAAAAATAGAGGCATTGCATGTTGGGGTTGCTTTCCTCTTTAAAACAAAGCTCTGCTAAGAAAGGGAAAGATTATACAAGGAATTCCATCCTTATCTAGGGAGCTCCTGGACAGGGAGGCCTTTCCCTGGCATGGTGAAGCTCTTCTTCCCTCAGGAGTCAAAATGCTTTTAGCAAAGCAGCTTTTATTTGGTTTAATCTCCTGGATTTCTTAGCTTGGTGCTCTGTTTCCATCCATGCTCCTGAAGAAATGCCCACCTCCTGTCAGGAGATCCTGTGGGACTCCAGTCAGCCTGCACAGGAATTTTGGGTCACGAACCAAGCTTTGGGATGAACCTGAACTTCAGGCTGGATTTCCAGTGGATGCCAAGTGTTTATTCCAGGCTGGAGAAGGGAGGGTTGGGAGGAACAGGGTCAGGTCCTGGTGTACCAGGGCTGGGGGGTGTGAGGACTCCTTGGTGGGCACTTTGGAGGCATTTTGGGGCCATTCCCAAGGAAATGCTTATCTACACCTTTCAGGGATATGGAGCAAACCCAGAGCAGGCAGCCTTGATTGCTTTGCCAAAATCTTAATTGCAATTAGTGAGGCTGAGGGGAGGCCAAAGTCCCAGCAGCAACTGGAGAGCGGGAGTGAAGCAGGGGTGGCATAACACAAATAAACCTGCTTGGATTTACATAGCACTGGGAGTTTGTGCACCAGCAAAGCTCAGGCTGGGCAAGATTAGCTCTGCTAATGAGCTTTACTAATCCAAGTCCCACAAGTGAGGCACGATTTGGGCATCTGACCCCAGGTGGGCACAATCACAGAGCTCCCTGTAAGCCCTGGGCCCCAAGCTGCCTCATTTTGGGGTCAAGAGACAGAATCCCAGACTGGTTTGGGTGGGAAGGACCTTCAAGCTCATCCAGTCTCACCCCTTGCCATCAGCAGGGACACCTGCCACTGTCCCGGGTTGCTCCAACCTGACCTTGGACACTTCCAGGGATGGGACAGCCACAGCTTCTCCGAAAAATCTGTGCCAGAGCCTCCCCACCTCCCTTCTTGGCAAGGAATTTTCAATCTGTGACTCAAACCCAGTCACTTAATGACATTATTAACACAACAGCAATGCTGTGCTCCCTGAGGATTGACAATTCCCCAGGCCTGTGCTGAAGGATTTCTCTCTATGATATACACACCATGGTTTTGTCTGCTTTTCCATTATTCAGCCCTTGTGGCTTTTACCACTTCCCTTGGGAGCTTCCAGCAAAGCCCAATCTCTGCATTGTTCCAAACATTTCCTGATATTCAGCTGCTTCTTCCTTCTATTCATGCCCAGCAGAATTGTGCTCCTGCCTGGCTGTGCCCTCGATTGTTTGGGGTGCTCCCAGCCCTTTAAAATGGGGAGTTTTTGCTGTCAGAACACAGAATAAATTCCCTGATTTCTCGTGTCCTTGGGATTTGTTGAAATTTAACCTCCCTCCGTGCTTCTGCCTAGGAACAGCAGCCAGCCCTGGGCATGACTTCTGTTGGTGTCTTCTCCCTTCACTTCTGCCCTGTGGTGGCTCTTCCCACCAGTCTGGCTCTCCACACTTCCCAGTTTTTTTTGGTGAAACTCATTTTCCTCTAGGAAAACACCAGCACATTGCTGATGTCACGTTCCAGGTAGAGGCATCCCACAGCCTCAGCCCAGGGAAGCTGTGAGGGATGAAATGTGGATATGGAACCTCCTGCTGGCACTGACAGCTTGGGTTGGGAGGGACCCTAAGGATCATCCAGTTCAACCCCTCTGCCATGGGCAGCATCTCCTTCCAATCCACTGTCCCTGCCTAAAACCCTGGCTCCACCATGTCTGGAACAGAAGCAGTCACCAGGATTCAGATAAAACCCCAATAAACCAACTGTACTTCTCCCAGTTTTCATTAAAACCCCGCTCTGCAGGAGGGGAAGAAAAAGGGAAGTGTTTTGGTGTCCCTTTGGGCACCATCAGGCAGGAGTGATGTCCCAGCTTGGGAATCAGGCTCTGACCAGCTGGAGCGGGCGGGCTCTGCTGGAAAACACCTGCTCCCTTTGCCAGGGATAAGATTTCGGAGTAGCTGGATCCTCCTGGCAAAACAACAGTGTCCATTCCCACTGGGATCTGTCCCAGCAGAACTGGGATCTGTCCCTTTGAACTGGGGAAAAGGAGCCAACCAACCCAGATCCCACAGAAAACACAGGCACGGTGAGGTTATAAACTCATTCTGGAGCAGAGAACAACCAGGAATTTCTTTCCTGGATGTGATTTCCACAGGGAGACACCATGGGCTTGATGTGGAAATTGCTCCATGTTAAGGGAAAGATGAGGAATGAGTGGGAAGTCTGCAAAATTAATCCCTTCTCCATCAACAAGAGAAATTAAACACTCAGAAACTACTTAGCCAACCTTGGAAGAGCCAGATGAAATTCCTGCAGGACATGGAAAGTGAAGGAGCACGGAGTGCTGAAGACAAGGAGAGGACTCTGTCTGCAGAGATGACTTTCCTGGCTTATTTGGGATAAAATAAAAACAAAGGCTGAGGACAAAATGAGAGGTTTGGAGGGGTATTCAAGTCCAGAGATTTGGATTTGCCTGCCCCAGCAAACAGCTCAAATTTTTATTTTACCTTTTCCCCAATTTCAGCAGCTCATGATCCTGCCTTTGCCTAAGTGCATTACGTACAGAAAGGTCTAAACATTTGGAGAAGAAATATCCTGGCATCTATTGGCAAAAAGTTCTGTTGGATAGGAAAGTAATGGAACGTTAAGTGCTGGTAAATAAACAAACCAAGATTTTTAAATGAGGCCTTTTTAAAATTGCAAGGGGATGGCTTCAAATGAGCAGTTGCCTTTTGTTTTTCTTCTCTGCCATCTCTCTCAGCACTTAAAATTATTTAAAAATTCTTCTAAATGCTTATTAAAAATGCCCAAAATGGAAAAGATTTGTGCTTTCATTTGATTCCAAAGAGATTTTTGTTTGCTGTGTTATAAAACTTTTCATAAAAGGTTTTAAATGGAAGCCGTGACAAACCATGGAACATTAGGAATTCCACAGCATTAATGAGCTCTTGGAGGGTTAGAGAATCACAGAATTGTGGAGTGGTTTGGGCTGAAGGGAACTTAAGGCTCACCCAGTCCTACCTCTGCCATGGCCAGGGACGCCTTCCACCATCCCTGGTTGCTCCAAGCCTCATCCAACCTGGTTTTGTTCAGGAATTTTCCTTTAAAATCTTTTCCAGCACCGAACTTGGTTTCCCTAAAGTGATGTTTTTTCTCTTTTGCCCCAGGAAAATGCCACTATTACTGATCTTTTCCTTTAGTTTTCCTGGAAAAACCCTCAGTGAAACACCCAATTAAACCTGTTGGTTTAATCACCCTAGTAATGATCCTTTGGGATCACCCAGGCACTAAACATTCCACAGGAGTTGCTGTCCTAAAGCTGATGCTTTAAAAGTGTGAGACCTTTAGAAGCTGTGCCACAGGATGAGAGAATGAGACAGGATATCATGAATGCAGACAGGCAAAAAAATCCAAATACAACAATTAGAGGCACGAAGTCGATATTTTGGGCTCATGGGGGTGTTCCCTTCCCCAGGCAGGGTTCCTAAACCACTCAGATGCCACCAAGCCACCCTTGGATGCTCCATTTGTGCCACAGCAGCCTGTTCATGGATTCTTTGGATGGAAGGCTCCATGGAAGCCTCAGGATGAACCAAAGCCATGCAATATTTAAGGCCCAAATGACAAACGAGTTCTGCTGGGGCAGGAAACAACAGGGAGGAAAGGAGCAATAAAGGAACAAAATTAATGCCTTGATCATGTATATTCCGGTGGCCTTCAAATGCCAGCTGGATTTGGGTTCTGCTCTTTGGCTCCTTGGAGGGCTCCTAAGTGCCCTGAAGTAGGAAAATTGGCACAAGAAAGCCTCAATTGACTGAAAATACGCAGCAGGTTTGACAGCAGAATAATTAAGTGTTGATCACTGGGAAATTCAATATACTCCCTTTCCAGGCAAAATTATCCCATAAATTTAGGTGTTTCTGCCTGGCTAAAATCACTGGGAATTGCACATCCCAGTCCCAAAGGCACTCAGCACTGACACAGACAGAGACAGCAAATCCTGCAAAGAGGGGGTAAAACTTCTGCTTCCAAACATTGTGCCTTCTCAGCAGCCACACTTTCCAATAAGATAACAGCCCAGTTTCCCTTGTTTTCCAAAATAACTCCAGATTATTGATGTCCTGCCAGTGTTTTAACAAGGAGAGTTCACTAAATCCCACCCTGTCCCAAGTCTAGGACGAACACCATGGGATCAGGGTGGGGACACCAAATGGGTTGTGCAGAGATGAAGGGCCCAGGAGTCTGCTCCTTGTTTTTCTATTTTAAAGCAAACACTCTTCTGTAACTGGAACCAAGAAGAGAGGCAGCCTCCTCCTTTCTTCATGTTTGGCAAATAAACCTCTCTTAAGGGCACCGTGTTGGAAATGTTTGTACTTTATTTATTTAAATAAAAATACACAGAGTGGGTGATAGCACAACATTTGGCCGATTTAAGAGGAGATGGATAAAGGCATCCACAGATTATTTTCAGTGGCTTGAAGGGCAGCAAGAATATATTGCTCTGGGGATGCTTTCTTTCTCATCAATACCAAACATTTTATGCTCCATAGGGACAAAATTGGAATTTTTGTTTTTTTATGTGATCTTTACAGGTTAGAGAACACCATTATGGCTCAACCTACAGGATTTAATGGCAACCACGGATGGAGATAAAGCTGGAATCACTATGGTGGTTTAGAAGGATGAACTCCACAAAGGGCATATATCCCATTCCCAATCTCCTGTGACATTTTTAGGAGTTGTTCTCCCAGCCCTTGAAGTTCCCAACAGCTGAAGACTTTTGTCAGAAGAGTTTCATTAAACCAATAACTCCAGAGAGAAAGCAAACATCCCAGCCAGGCACAGCTGCCTGGGTCCGTTCCAGCAGCAGCAAAGTTGGCACAATCACCACATTCTGCCTAAATTCTGTAAGAGGCACAGAAGTTTTGGGTTAAGATTTATGCTGCATTTAATCTTGAAGGGGCCATCAGTCTCTTCTCTAATGGGTTTGCCCAGCCCGGGCAGTTTTGAAGCTCAGACTCAAGATGTTAATCTGGGCAAAGGTTTCACGAGCTCATCCTGGACACCCAGCTCCCGATATCCTTCTTTCCCTAAAAAAAAGCTTTCGAATGCCACGGTGTTGGTCAGTGGTTCCAGTGAGAGCTCTCACCCTCGCATGAGAATGGGTGTGAAAAGCGGCCACATCTCCTCAGGGATCAGCATTTCCATGCAGCCGCCTGAAAATGCCCCAAAACCACGAAACTGGATTCCTGTGCGAGTTTACTGGTGATACTGGCGAGTTTTCCATCCTGAACCTTCTGCCAGCCGCACACTCCGTGACAGCGATGCCTTTGGCCACACCGCCACCATTCCCCCACATTTTCTGCCTCTATTTTTTACTACACAAATAAAATGGACCTTTGCCCACCGGGAGCAGGAAACATCTGCACCATCACCCTTCTCGCTCCGAATGCACGCTGTTGGTTTTGTGCTGCTTTGAGCCGAGGGCTCGCAGGGGCTGGGGCTGGGCTGCCCGGAGCTGCTGGGCTGTTACATGAGATTCTCAGGAAGTTATTTGCATGGAGGGATAAAAGCTGTGGCAGCAGCCGGCTGCGCTGCAGAGGGGACACAACCACGGTGGCCACCAGCCCGAGGAGCTCCATCCATCGCAGCTTCACAATGAGTTGTTTACCGGCCTTGGCTGCCTGTGGGAAGAGCCAAGGAGAGCGGAGGAAGAGGAGAGACAAACACAATGCGAGCGAGACGCGTTAGGGGGGAGGTTGGGCTTTCGCAGCAGCCCCGGCGTTTCAGCCCTATGGAAGCAGAGAGGGCTGAAAAGGGAATAAAATGAACCGTCCGCCGCCTCGCTGCTGCTGCCAGAAGAGCCTTGTCCCAACCTGAAGAGCTGATATGGAAGGTAAGAGTGGGAAAAGAAGCGGTTTTTAGGCAGAGGGCGGATTGACCGCGCGGCTCTCGGGGGCAGCTCCCAGGCAGGAGCAGCCACGCTTCTCTGAGTATTTGTAATTATGGCTCTGGAGGAGGAAAGCTGAGCGGCTTTCCAGCAGGAATCCAGCGATTCAGGGCAAGAGCTCAGACTGTTCCAGTCAGCTCCTCTCTGAGCAGATTTAAAACAAAACAACAACCCCCAGCCTAACAAACAGCCTTTCTAAATCTGCCCAGGGAAATATTTACTATTTTATTTTCACGGCCAACTTTGCGATTTTCTAATCTTCCCCAGTACTCTCCCGATTCTCAGCTCCCCCCTCTGCTCCTCACTTTTTTTTTTTTTTTTTTTTTTTTTTTTTTTTTTTTTTAATTGGAAGGCGAAACAATTACGGCCGCGGGGAGGAAAATCCGAGCTTTGAGGAGCTTTTCCCTGCTCGTTCCCATCGGGCACGCTCTCCCAGGCTGGGTCCCCCGGCTAATTGCTCAGGAAATCCGCGCTGCTCGTTGTCGGGCTGTCCTTAAGCTGCTAATTCCGAGCTGGGAGAGGCTCTGGAAGGGAATCCATGGATAGAGCCCCGCGAGAGGGACCCAGCGGAGACCCGGGGCGGGGCGGGCCCCGCCGCTAATAACTCATCCCTGCCCAATGGAAAGCGTTTCCTATGGAGACCCCCAGGAGTTCCCCCTGCCCACAGCCCCTGCCCGGACATTGGGCCCATTCTTGCGTCCCGTTTTCCCAAGACACGATGGCAGCAGCGCTCGGCAGCCCCGATCCCGCCCGGAACAAAGGCCGGGCAGCTGCCACCCAGCGCGGAGTTTGGGGATGAGCGGCTGAACTTGCACAAAGTGGCGATTCCCGCCTGGGAATAAGGACCCGTGTCCCAGGGACACAAAGGACTGCCAGGGAGGGATCCCGTGGAAGCCCCGAGCCGTGGGAATGGTGGCGGTCCCGGTAAGTCTCCCCTTTTCCCGAGGCAGGAAAAGCGGCCGGATTTCATGGCAGCTCCGGGAGGGGGTTCTGCAAGCTCGGAGGGATGTGGGGGGTGAATCCCGCCGGGTTTCACTGGAGATCTGCCGTGTTTTCCCTACGCTGGCGACTCCCCTTCCTCCTGCTCCAGCCCTGCCATGGCTGCTTAAAGGCAGAAAGATGAGCTCCAAGTTTTGGGAAAGTAATTCCTGTGCGAGCTACTCCTCCAGATTGCATGGAAATGGTTCAAGCTCCCAGCGTAATTCTCCGTTCCCATCGGGATTCTCGGTGTGGCACTGCAGGTGACAAGTTTAGGACTTTTCTGTCCTGTTTGTTTGTGAAAAGGATCCCTTGGTTACAGCTTTCTTTTGTACTTGAAGTCAGTGTCATAAAGACACTTTAGGCTTATAATGGGTTGGATAGAAATGTGGCATTCACCTTCGTTTAATGGAGGGCTGGTTTCCACAGACTATACAAAAAAAAAAATCAGGAATTAATTTATAAATATTATACTGAAAAAGTTAAAAATTTATTTTATCACTTTGGCTGCCATTCATGGCTAAAATCTATTCCTTTAAAGCTGAAAAATTCAAAGACTGCTCAAAAAACCCGGGTGTCTGAAGTAAAATGAACGATGAACAACATAATTTAAAGATTTGGCTGTTTGGAAGAAAGAGGATTTAACACAATATAAGCACACGGCAGAAAAATTTGCAGGAAAAGTTTGGAGGTTTTAATGACATTCCCAAATCATTGTTTGAGAGGAGACAATTGTGTGTGGTTTTTGTATTGCTGCCCTATAGGGACAGAACAGTCAAATCCAGAGAATGGGAAGTGCAAAGTTCACAGCTCGGTGATAAGGACATTCCCCCCTTGTAGTACTTTTCCATCTTCTTGCCCTTAGGAGCATTCCCTAAAAACAAAACAGGCAGGAAACCCTGGTACTTTGGGGGGTTCAAAGCCTCTGCATTTTAAAAGAAAGTTCTGAAACGCAGGGGAGGGAGGAAGGGGGTGGGAGAGGAGGCTGAACAAACATTTCACTGGAATCCTTTGAGGCTAAAAATGAGAATCCTCCTCGACTGATAAAAATCGGTGTCTTCCAAATTCCAGGGTCAGCTCCACACAGACAAACACAACGAATGCCTCAGTTCCCCACTCCCTTAATTTAGGGCATTGCAATAAGGCACAAAACTCTGAAGCTACACCTGGGGTTGCTGAGGAGGAGGGATGGAAACATTCCCTGGGCAGGGAGAGGATGCTCTCCCAGCTGGAAGATGGATCAGTCCCCCAGCAGTGACTTCGTGGCTGGAGCACAGGAACAGGAATTAAAGCAGTTTTATCCAGAGTTTGGGCCAGATCCTGGGGACAGGGTGCACTGTTGGAGGGGAGGTGGCAAAGCAATTTGGGATTCTGTCATTGCAGCTCTTGGAGCCATCTGAGTGGATGCCACATCCATGATCTATCAGTGCTGCTGCCCCTCACCCTGCTTACAGCATATTTGGGATTTGGGGCTCTATTTCCTGAGCGTTACTGATCAGGGCTGTGTGGCTGGAGTGGTGTTCCCAGCCTGCCGGTGCTCCAGGATCCCAAAGGAGCCGGCAGGGAGGGCTGGGCTGGGTGGGGATGGCTCCTGGAGCACTCAGCCACCCTCAGCAGGTCCTTCCAGGTCAAGCGTGCGTGCAGAGCCTCACTCTGCTCCTCCACACATTGCTCCTCCTCCCTAAATAAGGGTCCGATTTAGTCCTGGGGAAGGGGAGCCACCACTTTCCACAGAAGGGAAATTCTCTCTGCAAAGAGGAGCTCTTTATTCCCAGAGCAGACAGTGGCTCTGCAAGGCTTCCTCCTGCACCAGCTCCAAGTTCCGCCCTATAAAAGGGGTAAAGATCCACCCTGTCCACAGCCAGACCAGCCTGAGCTGACCCTGGCTGCAGGAAAATTCACTGGACTATTTGTAATGGGTTTGGTTGGTAGGAAAAGGAAGATCTCTTTATCTTGGCAAGTGAAATTAAGGGACATTCATCAGTCCCTGAGCCCTCAGACAAAGGTGTGTTCTGGCAGCAAAGCAGATCCTTTCTCTGGTCAAAACATGAGCTCATCAGGCTGTGAGACCCTGTGATGCTGTAAATACACAGCCACAACAGATCTCTTCTTTTCCTCTAATAATATTCCCATTTTCCTTTCTTGAACCTGCAGACAACTCACCCTCTTACTCCCCAGCATGTTTTACAGATGGATATAACCATATTTAGCAGGAAAAGATGCATCCAGCCCTTGCATCATGCCAGAATATCATTGCCTTGCCCTCATCTTATAATTAGAAATCTGATTTCTGAGAAGCTTCACTGCAGAAGCATTACTGGCTAGCTGAGATTGGATATTTCTGCATTGTGGAGTAATTTCTTAGTTATTTTACCACTTTACAGAAAAAGCCAGGTTGGACCAGGCCTGGAGGTGGAAAGTGTCTCTGCCCATGGCAGGGATTGAACAGGATGGGCTTTAAATTCCCTTCCAACCCAAACCATCCTGGGATTCTACAGTCCTTAAAATTTCCCCTTTTCCCCTCAGGATAAAGCCGTTTAAGAGAAAAAAGCCCTATTAAATCAACCCCCTGCAGTAAATAAATTCAGGGCACAGATCCCTCAAGGTCCCAAACAGGGATTTTGTCCAGCCCCATGGACAGACTGGCCCAGCACCCAAAGGAATCCAGACAGCCCCTCCAGCCAGGCCATCTTGCCAAGGTGAAATTGGTGTTTGTGCTGCTGTGCTGGCACCTTCTTGGTGCAAGGCAAGGCCAAAACAGTCCATAATTTCTGAATTATGGAGGAGAAAGTTCAGCTCTCCCATTTCAGCAAAGGGAGTGCAGAGCATCCAGCCCAAGGGAATGAGGATGGGGTGACAGGAGGGCTCCAGGTGGCTCAGAGGAGCTGAGGAAAGGCAACAAGGAGCCAAAAAGCCAAGGAATGGCTGAGGAATCACTGGAAATTGTGTCAGGGAAAGCAAAGAAAGGCAGCTTGTTGGGCAGGCTGCTGACAGGGAACCTTTTGGAGCTGTGAGCAAATAAACCCAGGCCTGTTGTTGGAGTCCCCAGTGGCTCAGGGAAACAGGAGTCTTATTTTTTATGTTGGGTTTTTTTTTTTTTTCCTTTTCCGTAGCCACACTTTGTAATGAACCAGAGCTACATCAAGGACACGGCAACCTCTACCACAAACATTATTCCTGGGTGAAAACAACCTGGTCAGACAGGGTAACTTTGCTTTTCAGCACTTCATCAGCTTTTCTTTGCATCTAAATCTTCTCTATTGAATCCAGCTCTGCCATTATCCAGCAATCCCTGGGGCTCCAGACAAGCAGCATTCCCGCACTCCTCCAGCACCAAAGGCCGAGCAAAAAGCCGCTCTTACAAGTGTTAAATAATGCAAACTTCGCCGAGAAGTTTGGGGTGAATCCCATCGCTTCTTGGCTGCGGCCCAGCCCCTCTGGAGGCTGCTGGGATGGGGAAAGGCAGAGCACGCCAAGGGTTAAAGGGTGATGTAAATGGAGAGAGACATTCTCAGTGCAAACAAAAGGAGAGTCATGCCCTGAGGATCAGTGGCTGAATATGGGGTAAGGCAGTGCGCGAATCTCTTCTGAAGGAAACATTTTAATTAGCTCAATCCAAAACAGATACAGCCCAGAGAAGGCACCACGAGCAGGAAATGCTTTGTAAGTCTCAGAGGACAGTGAGGAGACAACGGCGGTGCTGAGCAATTAAAAACAAAAAGAAAATAAGGGTAGATAAAAGGAGAGCGCCTTTAGGGTTCGGGTGGAGAGTTTCAGGTTTCCTTCCCTGCTCCATCCTGGAGAAGAATGGAAATCGGGGTCCTGCTGCATTCGTGCGCGACAGAAAGGAGCTGCTGAACTTGGGGGGTGTGGGGGTCCCCAGGAGCCAAAGCCAGCTCAGAGCAGGGGACAGGAGCGGCCGGGGGCTCCCACCTCATCCCTGGATGGATGCCACCCCAGGCAGCCCCACGTTTCGGGTTTTTCTCTGAAAAATCGGCTGCTGAAACCTGCCTGAAGCGCATCACTCCCAACCCCAGCTTCCCGCAGGTACAGGAGACGATGTCGCACCCGCAGCAAGGTCGGGTGACACTGAGCACAATAAGTGTCAAAGCCATGAATAAGAGCCTTCCTGCCCTGTTTTTTAGGCTAATCACCCGCAAACGTCCCCATTCCCCGGCATACCGGCCGGGCATTCACTCCGATAAACCAAAGGGTAAGAATGGCTCTTTGAAGCTCCACAAACCTCCACGGACTTCAAAGTGCCACTTCTGTCTGCTCTTTTCCCACTGTTCTCCAATACATCACTTAGGATTAGGAAATGAAAGAGATTAAAGCGTTTCTCCTTGCCGGCGTTTGGGATCGTCAATGGAGCTTTGTTTACAGGCAGCTGCTCCGCTTCCCACCCTCTAATCCCGGCCTTCCCTTGCTCCTACCGCACCGGGGAAGAAAACTGGGAATCTGCCAGGAGCTCCGGGGAGGATGGAGCACTCACAGCCACTCAGCGAGCTGAGCCCAACCCCAAAATTGGTGTCCCAAGCTATTTCCCATCCCTACATCTTTCTCTGGAGAAGCCAGATCCAGCATCACCTGCTCCAGCTGGTCCAGCTTTCCATAAAGCCACACTGCTGGCGCTGGGAAAACAGACAGCATCACTGTGCAGCACCAGCTCCTGCCCTGGCAGCCTCCAACAGGAAAAAATCAGCCACCAGATTGCCCCAGACTGGAGGTTTGTCCTTAAAGCTGCTGCCAGTTCACACTCTCAGAGCTCTCCCTGAACAAAACCAACTTTAATTGAAAAAAGAAAGTAGAAGTAAGCAGAAATTCCTTTGCAGGAACTGAGATGTTCGGTTTTTCAGGTAGAAGAATGTTTTGCTTATATATTAGTTTTGATTTTATCTATTCAAACAATTGCAGTTTAATCCTATTTTATCTATAGCCACCAGTCTGGAAGAACCCAAGTCTTACAGACTTACACAGAATTATCATCTCTGAAAAAATCTGCCAAAACCCCAAACATTTCCCCACAAAAAGACCTTTATTTGTACCTTCTGCCTAATTAAAGTGGAACAAAGGAAGGAAATAAACACCAAGAAGCTGCAGAGCAGAGTTTGCTGTAAAGCTGTAACCCTGGGCTCCGTGGTGGGAGTAAGTTACACATCCCACAGGCGTTGTAGCAATGGGGTGAGGAGCAGGGAATGTAAACCCTGGAGTGAATGGAATTCTTGTCAGGAGAAGGCAGAAATAAAGCTCTTGCTGTGCCCCAGGAAAATCCCTATTTATTTCCAAGGCCGGGGCTGAGACCCTATCAAAACACAAGAAGTGGTGCCATAACCTGGGACAAAACCCAGAGAAACCTCCCCAAACCCCACTGTCCTGCAGGTTTTGGCTTCTCTACCTATAAACCTTTGTTCCTCAAGATTTAGGAGATAACCTGAGTACACACCATGATAATCCAGCAAAGATCCTCCAGCTCTGGGAGGTTTTCCCATCAGGGCTGTGCCAGACCTCCCAAACCCAGAGTTCAGTTGTTCAAATGAACACACAGGGTGTCCTTCACGTCCAGACTGATAAAGTTCCACTCATCTGACATCTCACATGACTAAAAGAAAATGTGATGACGCCAAAAATGCCAGCCCCGAACTTCACGCTGGTTTTTTTCTGACCTCAGCTCGCTGCACATGTGGAGAAGGGGACCAGTGCGGAGCAGGAAGAATGGGATAATGGAATGACAGGGGCTGCTTTTAAATTTGTTTTTTCCCTGCAGTAATTCCTTTTCTAACAAACAGCTCCTCTGGATGGAGCTGCAGTCTGTCAGTTTGGAGGTGTCTTGGGGTGCTGGGAGGAGGAAATACAGGAATTGTAAACAGGATACTCAGGCACCATAGGAAGTAACACTAAGATTTCCTCTCTTTTCAGTCCATGGAGGATGGGATATTTCTACTATAAAAGAGAAAAGCCTGGAGCTAACTCTGCTGAACCTCTCTTTGAATTACAGGGTTTTGTAAGGGATGGTTGCTGGAGGTTTGCTGGTACCATCCTTGCTAGGAGAGACAATATTCTGAATTTTATCACACTAAACAGGGGGTTTATTCCATTACATTTCTCCCCTCCTAGACTGACCCCTAGTTGAAATATAGGATTTAAAGCTTTGCCCTGCCTGAAAGATAAAAAAACCTACTTTGTCATCCTGTATTTACTCAGCTTTTTAAAAATAGATTGCTTTATTTTTTCCCAGCAAGGCAACAGCAGTGGTGACCGTGGTGTCCATGAAGAGCATCCCACTGCTTTAATCCATAGTGGAAAGGAAGGAAAGGGAATTTTACACTTGGAAAACTCAGTCTGTGGACTCATCCTACAGAATTTAAAGCACATGGCTGGGTTTCAAAGCCACTTGTCAGCTTGTTTAAACACCTCAGGGTTCAATAGGTAAACAAGGCAGGCTGTATTTTAAAGCCCATAAGTTAACTAGACAATTGCTGGCAGGCAATTCCCAGAGATTAGACACTGGAAAAAAACGGGATTTGACCTTGGGGCTGTCTGGAGCAGAGCAGGGAGAAAAGAGTCAGGTGATGGAGCATCTTTTTTCTTGTGTGAGGAATATCTGGGTCAGGCAACAAGCACTTGGTCAGCAGCAAAGGTGAGGGTTCCAAAGGCACCTTTCAAACCCGGGTCTTGAGGAACTGCCAAAATCCAGGTCAGGTTGGAAAGTAGGATTTCCACTGGGCTCCCAGGCTGTGTAAGGTTTCCAAGGACACCCAATCCCTCTGAGATCTCCACAACAGGACCCAGAGTGGACCCTGAACCAGGAGAGTGTGGCACACCGGGGCTTCACACACCCAGGGAGTCACATTCCAGCAAAAACACGAACTCCTGATGGAGATAACAGGGAGTGTCTGCACTGGGAGGGAGCTCCAAGCCAAGGATTTAATGCTTTAGGCTGAAGGTTAAGCCAAGGCTCCGCTATTCCTGTTGGGGCCATGTGAGCTTTCCAATCCAACCTAGCTCTTGCTCAAAGGCATTTGAACTTTCAGCAAGACCTTTCCTTTTTTTCCTTTTACCACAGATCCAAAGAAAGTGAGTTGAATCCCACATTTGAGATTTTATTCCCATCCTTCCCATAAATTTAAATATTTGAAATCAGTTTTTTAGCTTGTTTCCCAATAAAGCTCATTTAACCATGAATTTAGCAGGAAAAACATCTCCTCAGGAGAGACCTTCAAGTTCCAATTCATCTTTTTGGATGTCAAAAGGACGAAGTCATCTGGGAAGGTAGATCTGGGCATCCTCCTTTCTTGCTACTTTGCCAGGTGCAAAGGTGAGGTGCTGCCTGCTCCTAGGGTCACAGCGCCAGTTTTTGGGAAGCCTGTGGTTCTCCAGGCATTCCCAGGTGAGGAACTTGCCCCTTCCACCCAGCTATCCCAGCTTTCCCAACATTTCCCATTTTACCAGCAAGGCTGACAGCTTGCATGCGAGAATGCCCAGGAGGAAAGCATACAGAAAACATCTGATTTTGATCATTTGCATCCCTAAATTGTCTTGAAAGCATGACTTGTTTTCAATTTTATTTGTTTATATGTTGCCATTGCAACCTTTAACACAACTCAGTGACAAGTTTGGAGCTGGAACTCCTCTGTCAGGGGTTCACTCTGGAAAGGGTCCCACTCTTCACAAGGGTTTCGCCTCCAAACTACTCCCAGTTGTAGCTCCTAAATTTCTTAGATTACAAGGAGATTCCAAACTAGTTCTTATTTGGTTGGCTGGGGTTTGTAAGGAAAAGGTCATTCCCTTCATGACCCAACTTTGCTCCACATTTCCAAGAAATGCTGGTGATCCAACTAACAAAACCTCCTTGCTCCAGAGAGACTTTCCTCAAGGAGACTTTCCAAGGGATTATTCTCACTGGCATTAAAAATACTTAAAATAGTCAGGAGAGATGATTCAGGGAGTTCAGGAAGCACCTCTGTCCAAGTAAAAACATGCTCACTTCACGTGTCTCCAAAGCTTGTTGAGTTGGGACAAAGTCTTACACGAGTGTAGTACATGAGATTTCCCAAATTTCACATTCCAGACCTCAACAAAGAATGGGAATGAAAAGCAGCTGTTAGTACAGCTTAGAGGAATCTTTCTTGGGAGAGTTTTACACTTGCAAAAAAGTTCCTTTTGGAAGTAATACCATATTTGCAGACATTTTTAAGCAGGGGAAAAAAGGGAAACATGGCTTTCGGAAGTGTTTTTGCTAAATATTTCTGAGCTACAACAGTTTTCAACTTTGGAAAACATGTGTAAGGATGCTCCTATTTTCAATTAGAAAAAAAAAGGCAAAGCAGCTCTTCTTTGTCATAAATTTTAATGCATCTTTTAAATACTTTTGCATCAAAAAAGTTTGAAAATCCATGGAACTTGCCTTTGTGCACAATTTAAAGCAAACACTACAACTTTCAGCTTTTCTCCTCCTGTTACAGGTTTAGGGCAAAGTTTCAGATGTTTCATTCTGTTAGATTGATTTCCAAACATACTGGGCCAATTCCATCTCAGATTTTAAAGAAAAACCTTTCTAAGGGGAATGTTGGAATGATCATAAAACAGTTTGGGTTGAAAGGGACCTTAAAGCCCCTCTTATTCCAACCCCTGCCGTGGACAGGGACGCCTTCCATAGACCTGGTTGCTCAGAACAATCACTCTCCTTCAAACAGGAGGATGGGGGAGTGCTGGAAGGAAAGGAAAGGCTAAATTCAGTAAATTCTGTCTTCAACTGTGAAAAACATCAGTAATAGTGGAATTTGTAACGACTCGCTTAAAAATGAATTCCTGCTCTTGTTTGCACATCCATTAATTTGGGAATTTCTCTTGCACAGCCACTTGGGTTCAAGACTGATGGCAGTTCTCTCTCCTTTAGGATGAAAGGATCCATGAGGGAGATGCGGTAGGAAGGAGTCCAGCCACCTCCCTGGAATGTGTTCCTTTGGGAAGGGACGAGCTCCTTGCCTTATTTTATGGATGTCACTGAAGTAGACTTTGAGGCCTTTGGAAGCCCATCCCAGACTTGGCATGGGAAACCACAGCAACAACCATACCTGCCTGACAGATGATTCCTTCAAGTACAACCTGTACGGAGCCGTGTACAGCGTGGTCTTCATCCTTGGCTTGATCACAAACTGCGCCTCCCTCTTCGTTTTCCTCTTCCGGATGAAGATGCGGAGCGAGACGGCCATTTTCATGACCAACCTGGCGGTTTCAGACTTGCTTTTTGTGTTCACTTTGCCCTTTAAGATTTTTTACAACTTCAACAGGCACTGGCCCTTCGGGGACAGCCTGTGCAAGATCTCGGGCACGGCGTTCCTCACCAACATCTACGGGAGCATGTTGTTCCTCACCTGCATCAGCGTGGATCGCTTCCTGGCCATCGTGTATCCCTTCCGCTCCCGCACCATCCGCACCAGGAGGAATTCCGCCATCGTCTGCGCCGGTGTTTGGATCCTGGTCCTCAGTGGTGGAATTTCAGCCTCGCTGTTCTCCACGACCAACGTGTCCAACACCAGCACCACCTGTTTCGAAGGGTTCTCCAAAAGGATCTGGAAAACCTACCTGTCCAAGATCACCATATTTATTGAGGTGGTGGGATTCATCATCCCTCTGCTGCTCAACCTCACGTGCTCCTCGCTGGTTCTCCGGACTTTACGGAAGCCGGCCACCCTGTCCCAGATTGGGACAAACAAGGAGAAAGTGCTGAAGATGATCATTGTGCACGTGGCCATTTTCGTTGTGTGCTTTGTCCCCTACAACTCCATCCTGTTCCTGTACGCGCTCGTGCGCTCCCAGGCCATCGCCAACTGCTCCCTGGAGAGGTTTGCCAGGACCATGTATCCCATCACGTTGTGCATCGCCACCCTCAACTGCTGCTTTGACCCCTTCATCTACTACTTCACCTCTGAGTCCTTCCAGAAGTCCTTCAACATCAAACCCCAGATCAAAATGGATTCTCTTTTCAAGACAGAGATGCCGCTCACAAAGACGGCGCTGCCGGCGCCGCAGGATGAGATCAGTGACCAGGCCATCACCAACGGAGGGGATCCCACATCTGAATCCCATTTCTAGGGAGATGTTTACACAGGGAGTTACCCCCCATTAACTCCTGATTAACACCACGTGGCAAAGAGCAGTTCCAGAAAATGGGGGTTCACACGTGGGGTTAATGAAGAAAAGCTGCTGGGGGACATCAGATCCTCGCACTGGGATGGTCCCATCATGTTCCACAGGTGAACACAAAGTATGAAAATCCCAATGGATCTCCCTTTGGAGATTATGGATAGGCAACAACACATGCATCAACTCAGGAGGGAACAGAACAGCTTCTTTAACCAGAAGATGCCAATATTTGGCATTTTCCCCCCTCAGCAGCTGACATGGGACCAGTTGGGAAATAGAAAATTTCATTTTCTTAGAGATTCCTGCCAATATTTCTGCCTTCTGCAGGTGCATCCTCATATGTTAACTCAGTAACTTCCCACAATATGTATGTTTGCTTACAAAGGCATAATAAAAGCTTGTGGCTTTTCCTTACTCCACTGCCAGAGTGCAGAGCCTGGTTTTCCTAGAGACTGGGATTTATGGAGAGATTTGAAGTGTAAATAATTGTTTAGCAATTAGGCAAAAGAGCTGCTTGGTGACAGAAAAGATAATAAGAGAAAAACATAATTATTGTTAAAGTTTTGAAAGATTAAGTTTCATTTTTATCAGATTAAGCTGTCATTTAATTTATTTGATTATTTTTAATGCCACATCTGGGGAGGAGTAAAGAGCTCATTAATGATCTGTTGCACCTGGGCTTTTATATCCCAGGGGACTATATGACTATTTGTGGGAAGGGCTGGACTGTAAAGTCAGCTGGAGAAGGGCCTGAAACCCCAGAGTTCTTCCAAGGGCACAGCTCCCGTTCAGAAGCTGAGGTAGCTGAAGGCCCAGGAGTGCTGATCCCACTGAAATATGGACAAGTGGTGTCACAGCACCCAGCTAAGGGAGGATCTGTGATTGCTTAATGGGTTTTTAGGGTCTTAAGGTAACTCAAAAACCAATTTGCTGCACTCTTTTCTTAGCTGGTTACAGCAATATTGTCTTGTTTTCCAATTAATTTATTACCTTTCCTTTTATAGATTACGGAAATATATGGAAAATTAATTATTTGTATGTGTTGCATTTTACCATCTGGTTCCTTTCTCCAGCTCTTCCCAGGCTGGTTCATTCTTAAGTGTAAGACACAGAAATGAGGAGAACAATTTCATTTGAAAAAATATAAAGTTACAACTTGTTAGCTCAGCAATCTACATTACCATGGCAAAGCTATTTCTAGGGAATTATTGCCAAAAAAAGAGACAAATTATTAATTGAGCAGATGTTTTCCACTCAACTCTATTTTAAGTCTCTCTGATGAAGCCTCGTGAGATACAAGAGCAGCACCTCAAATGTGATCGTTTAAAGCAACAGAGGTGTAAGGGTGAGAAGAATTCAGCTGTAAAATGTTAATACTTCCAAGGGAATATTTATTTAGCACTGCATTCACTTTGAATAAAGAAGTCAGTGGCTAACCAAGGTTGAGAGACCCCAAAAATGATTCTATTTCAGCCCTAAAATGTCAGTTATTGGAGAAAAGCATATGATCAACTCATTATACACAGAGAGTATGAGAGCAGCCAAAAATATTCTATTTCAGCTCTGAGTTACAGCAATGTTTACTGGAAACTTGCATACAGGACTGGCCTGGGAGGCTTTTCTGGAGATTAAACTGTCAGACAATTGCACTTTGGAGAAGAAGAATGTGAAAACAGGGAGAGATCACTGAAAAAAGTTGGTGGAATGAGGTCAGTGTGGCAGGACAAGGGATAAGCAAAGACAGGGAATTTGTCAGCAGCTGGGAAAGGTTTACCTCCAACCCAAGGGATGAACTGGGCTTTAGGAAGCAGCAATATTTGCCATTTAACCAGTGCTTTGACACTTTTCCTGCTTGTCCCCATTTCCTACTGTACCCAAACTCTTCACAGGGAATTCTAAAATCCCTATTTCCTTCGGCTGATCAGCCCATCTCAACCCTTGCCATGAAATGTGGGCATTTCAGAGGAGTGGTTCCCTTCAGATCAAAAGGCAAAGAGAGGGATTTGCCAGGCTTCCCTACAGGCAGAGTTCTCCCTGTGGAGCAAATCCTTCATCCCATGGCAGAGAGGAGGGTTGGGGAACCATCAACAGCTCTGACACACCCCAAACTCTGTGAGAAATGGGGCACCAAAACCCTGCCAGGAACTGGACTTAATGGGACACAAGCTGCATTTTTTTAGGGATGAGAGAGGGAAGGAAAAGAGCAAGAAGAATTCATTAACAAGCTTCATTTCTAGGGGTGGGAGAGAGAAGGAACAGAGCAAGAAGGATGCACAAAAAAACTGAAGTGTGGATTTAGAACCACAAAATAACCCGAGCTGGAAGTGACCCACAAGCATCATGGAAGTTCAACTCCTGGCCCTGCACAGGACAGCCCCAAGAATCCCATTCTGTGCTTAAAAATATCTTCCTACTTGCAAGAAAAATATTCATAACATAAGAAAACGCTCTTCTCTGAGGCAAATCCCTGCTTAACTCAGATTTACAGAGATGAAAAACCTGTTTGCACTCAGCTTGTTCTCAGTGGGCAACATCCAACTGCCAGCTTGGAAATCTTATTTTAAAGCTGCTGCTTTACACTTGCAAAGGAAGAAGAGATTGCAGAGTTTGTGGGGTTTGGGAGCTTTGTGGTACAGGGCTGTTCTCATGTCTGGTGGCTTCAGAACCTCTCATTTCCAGAGTTCTGAGATACCTCCTGCTCTGGGTGTGCTCCACAGGCCTTCCTGGTAAAATCCAAGGGAAGAAAGAAAAATCCAGGCTAGAAACCACTGTCTGGGCTTCTGAAGGAAATGGTAAAAGAGAGGAGGGAAAGAACTGCCTGGGACTGGACAAGCTCCAGGCTCCACATCCATGGCCTGCCTGTAATCCCAGCATAATGGGTGTCTTTTTGGGAGCCAAACCAGTGCCAATGCTTACAAATTTCTGTTTGCAGTTTTATGGGGCAAGAGCTGTGGTGGATATTCTCACATAAAATGTAATTCTATCATCCTGTGCCAAAATGCCAACTGAAAAGATCCATTATTTTGTAATTTAAGACCTCATAAATTATATGCAGATCACGTGATGACTGACACATCTGCTGGGACAGGTCTTGACTAATCTGGTTTTTTCTAGGTCAGGTACACTGAGTACACACTCCATGGTTTGTGGATAAATAACCAATTATGCATTCAGAGAGAGGAAAAGTCATCTTTCAGATGTCAGCAAAGCCAAGCTGGCAGGAAAGGGTGGCAGAAAAGTGGATTCCCAGTTTTTCTGGCTGAGGGGCAGCTGAGTGTTCCTGCCCCCGACAAAGAGCTGCTGTCAGCAAAGACAACAACACGACTTCAAGTCTAAAAAGAAAATCAAATTAATTAAAAGTCACTGCCTTTAGCTGAGGCTGAGGCAGGACCCAGAGATCCTAAACAAATATTAATCATGGATTTCCTTGCTCCCAGCCAGCTCCCTGTTCCCATTCCCCAGTCCTCCCACAACATTCATTCACCAGCTTTGCAACCCATTGCCCAGCTGGAAAAGCCGCAGCTCCAAAAGGCTCCTGAGCCCTCTGCCCAGCCCAAACCCACCTGGAGTGCTCCCATCTGGTGGAATTCTGTGCCAATCCAAGCTGTCACCACAGAGGGAAGCAGGGCTTTGCTCTATAGTCCCAGGGAAGCTCCTCTAGGTGCCACCATGGGCCCCATGATGGGTGAAAGGTGCCAGGCCTTGGGTAAATCTTGTGAAAATCTCCACCAGCTTTGCACAATCAGTGCAAACTATCCAGAGCCAAATCTATGAACCACAAGGGCAAAGGGACAGCACAAGTCATGTATAAAAGTCATGGATTAGCTCTTGGATGAGCCAGAGGGAGGGAAAGTTCCTGCATGTACACACCAGCCAGCCAGGTTCTGCTTCTCCTATCCCTGCTCCCTGCATGGATCCAGCCTTGAAATCCCTCTAAAACTAACCCTGGGAAGTTTTTTTGGTGGTTCTCCTTGAAGTTCTCTGTGAATGAGGGAGGGAGGCTCTACTCCTGACCCAAAAAAATACATGGATGACCCAGAATGAATTTGACTGCGCCAGAGAGATACAGCAGCTCCTCTGATAACCTTCTCCAGAGCTCCCCCATGACATTCCATGCCATTCCCAGTGGGAAAGTTTGCTGTCCACAGGCAGGAAATTGTCATTTTGTGAAAGTGTCATTTGGAGTGACCTGCTGGCCACAGGAGCCCTCAGCACAGGGTGACCCCAAAGCTTTGCTGTGTCCAAGAGCTCTTGGGGCAGGAACTGGGGACAGGGACAAAGCAGCCCTCACTTCACTAAGCAGGTTTTGGTGCTCAGCATTAACTGAGAAGGACGCAGGGTTGTTCTCCATGGATTAGCAGCCCAAGCCTTGTTTTTGCTGTAATTCCAGGAAAGCTGTAATGGTTATTTCTGAATGCTGCCCCCAGAGCCCAGGCTGGGTCTGAGCTGTGCACATGCCCTCTGACACTCCAAGGACCATAAATCACCCCTAGAATCATGGAATTAGGGTTGGAAAGGTCTCCAAGATCAAGTCCAACCATCAACCCAGCCCTATCACATTCACCACCAACCCACATCCCCAAGTGCCACATCCACACATTTTCTGAACACTTCCAGGGATGGACACTCCACCACTTTGCTGTTTCAAGGCTTGACAACCCTTTCTGTGAAAGAATTTTTCCTGATATCCAATCTAAAACTCCCCTGGCACAACCTGGGGGGACCATTCCCTCTCACCCTGCTGTGATATTTGTACGTATCTCCTGTATCTCCTTGAAATTCCATGCCATGGATATGCCACTTGGAGAAAATCAGGTTTGTGGGAGGTTCAAGCAAGTGAGGAAGATCTACCCAAAACATCTTTGCTTCTCACAAGGGTGGTCAAAGCTCCTTTTTTCCAGGTACAGATTCCAACCATGGGAATATTCTCCCTTTCCTGTTTGTTCTGTCAGGACCTGACTGTGTCTAAAGGCTCGTTCTGCCCCATGTGAAATCCCTGGAAGTGTCCAAGGCCAGGCTGGATGGGGCTTGGAGCAGCCTGGGACAGTGGGAGGTGTCCCTGCCCATGGTCTTTAAGGCCAATTCCAACCCAAACCATTCCATGATTTAAGACAGCGATTTTAAGCCCTATAAAATGTTCACATTTCACAGCAAACATGGAGCTGTTCCTGTATTTTATTCCTCTGGAAAACAACACTTCAAACTAACACTTTAACATCGCTTAAAACTAACATTTAACGCTGCTGGCTGTTCTTGATTTTAATTCTTAAATTTAATTTCCATGCAAAACACCAGGACCTTCACAGCCCTAAACCACTGGGACAAGCAAGGAGTGGGGTGGTTTCTTTTTGGGATCACTTGGCATATGTTTTCCAAGAAAACTGTCCAGTTCCTAAGAAAACCCTGGGCTGGCTTTTCCCTGCCTGAGGGATTTGAGCAATGTAAATATTGTACAGAAATGATCAACGCCCATGTTTTGCACTGTTTGCTCTTTTCTGTATCTCTGTGGATGTGTGTGGATAATGAAAAAGGAAAGTTTTTTCTGGAAAAACAGAATGTGTGAGTGTTCTCATTTACCCTGACTTACATAAATACACAGTGTTAGCTGGAATAATATTTAAATTTCACTTTCTCTGTAGCCCTCTCAAATCCTGGGTACATCCAGCACACACAGGAGATTTTCCTGGAAACCCTCAGCATGGAAACTGGTCTTTCCTTTTTCTTGGTTTGTACGAATCTCCCCGTTTCTTCCATCCTTAACCCAAATCACCTCTGCAGTCATGGAATATTTTCTTGGAACTCATTCCCGAGATCACCTCTAAGACCACAACACACATTAAAAAACAAAACAGTTGCACTGAACCTATTTTAATTTATATTTCCCCAAGTTCTCATCTTTCCTGCACAGGATGACACATTGCTAGAGGAATAAAATTAACCTTAAAAATATCTTTTGAGCACTAGAAGGGCTGTGCTCCTTTCCAAGCTGGCCTTGTGTGTTATCCCTGGAAGTGCCATGGCATAAAAGCCCTGTCAGCACCAGGGAGGGTTGAAATCTTACTCAGGGAGTCTGAGAACCTCATGGGTGACACTGAATTAGCAGTTGATCCCCAGGGGAGGTGTTATTTTATGCCCTTAATCAATGTTAGCTGCATTAGGGAGCTGAGAAAAGTGCTGTGAAAGAGGTCTCAGATCTCCTGCTGCACAGATGAAGATTCTTCGGAAATAATTTACAAATTTTATATAGGTCACACAAAGAAAAAAGAATAACCTGCTTTAGTGGCACTGTGGCACTACTAACATTATAAATTCTGGCTGCTCTGTAACTGCCCATTACACACTGAAAACCTTGACTAAAGCAAACCTCCCAAAATAAGACCAGGCCATAATCCAGCAGGGCCAGGTGTTGATTGTGCAGCTCCAGGGAATATTTTGTTATTTATAACATGATCAGCACCACTCAGAGCTCCAGGTCACCGTGGAGCTGAGAGTTGCTCACACAACTGTGGAGCCACCAGAACCCAAATTTCCAGCATATGGGCAAAATGTCCTCTTAAAACCAAGATGAAGCCTGGCCTGGAACTACCTGACAGGCCCAGGAAGGGATTTGAGACCTTGCCTCATTTTTGGGTTTGGGCAGGAAAAAGGTTCAGGTTTATTAAAGGACAAATTTCAGTCCTAAGTCCAACAATCACATCCTGGAATACCTGGAGGAGGAATTTTCTCTTTCTGGCTTAGGGCTGCTGTTTTCCCCCTGGCACAGGGACAGCTGGAGGCCACAGCCAGGGGCCCAAAGATCCCACTGAAATTCCTGCACTCACCTCCAGATTTTGCATTGCAAATTATTTCATTTGAAAAGCTCCTTCCCTCAGGGTTACTCAGGAGAATAATTTGGCATTTTCCAACCCCATTCCCACCTTGTGAGAGATGACATGGATGACGGAACCATCCCAATCCAAGGGAGAGGAGAATATTGGGGGAATTTTTCATAATTTAAGCAAAAAAAGTGACTTTTTGGCAGTTCAGATTTCTGTCTTTTCCCATCTATTACCTCATCATTCCAAATTGGCAGAGCAGTGAGGGATCACAGGCAGGATAGAGGATGGGGAGATGCCTGTAAAACACTGTCCTGCCACAGCCACTCCTTCCCAAATATTTATCCTACAATTCCCCTTTAAACACAACTCCTTCATGGATACTTTCTAAATCCAGAGCTCTAAATCCAGAGGACATTTGTCCCTCTCTTTTTTGAGAATGGTGAGGACAATGACATTGATTTGGGAGGCTGCCTCGTTTTCTCCTTTTCATATTGCCTTGAGCTGTACAACACCTGCTTGGGCTGGCACATTGTCCCCCAGATCTCTGCAAAATAAATTAAAATTAAATAGAATTCTAATTTCAACCACCTCCCCTAAAAGGAGTTGATTTTTTTTTTTATTCCGGATCTTTTAGCCAGGCTCCTGGGAACATCTTTTTTTCCATTCCATCCCTGTGCTGGCACAGAGGTGCCCATGGAGGGAGGACAAGGGGAATTTCTAACTCAACTTTGCAGCCTCCCAGAGCCCCTCTCCAGGACAAACACCAGGGGGGTGCTGAAGGTGGACTTTTATTTCCATGTGAAATCTTAAATACAACTCCTGAACATTGAAACTCCCTGGCTGACACCACCAGCCCTTCAAAGCCACCTCAACCTTAGAGACCCGTGGTTTAAATCAGAATTAAAGGTTGATTCCTACATTATTTCACCTCTCACTCCCATTTTTGTTTCATTAGCTGAAACTGTTTGGGTTTGCACTTCAGCTCTCGCAACAGCAGAATCTTTCCACTAATAGAGCACTGTGCCCTTGGGAAAGAAATGGAAAATATTGCTAAAAACATCCTTTAGTAATTGGGAGCCAGCAGCTGAGGAGCGACAGTTATCTCTGGATTCCTGGTAGACACAGCAGGGCAGATTGTGGGCACCAGTCACAAGGCAAAGAGGGAAAAAAATAATCAGGATAACCCCTGTCCAGCAGTGAGAATAAGTGCCTGAATTCCTGAGAAGTCCTTGACTTGCCACAGCCTTGATCCAGGCTGGGACTGATGTTAAAACTGCAGAACACTTTGGGTATTTAGGGATTTTAAATCACACATGCATTTGTCTGCTACCAGAACTTCACCAGAAATGCTGTCTGGTTTTCCCATCCCTATGGATGATGGTCTGGAATCACATCCTTGCTGCATCCCAGCCTGGGCTGTGCCCCACGCAGTGCTGGGAGAGCCAAAAGGGCAGCAAAGGAAGCAGGAAGGAGTCCAAGCTAACTCCATGTGCATTTCCAGGAACTAATTCATGGAATTCTAGAAGGAGTAGCTTGTCCTATGAAGGAGGGTGAGGATTTGGGATCATGGTTCATGGTCGTGCTGGGTTAACAGCTGGGCTCAATCCCAGGTGTCTTTTCCAACCTAAACAATTCCATGATTTGGAAGGATGAAGGCTGAGGGAGAGGAGGGAGGCTGTGTGTCAGAATTAGATCATAAATTCCTCCAAATCACTCCTGGGCCTGAATCTTCCACAGGGGTCACCTCCCCTTGCCAAGCTGGCCAGGTGCCCAGCAGCTCACACCTGAACCTGATCCTGCCTCAGCACAGCTCCAGGTTTAATAAATCCAGGATTTCTGGCCAGGGAACAGAGCTGAGCTCACACAGCCCTGGTGTTTCCATTCAGGGCTTGGCTCACACCTGGCCAGCCTCAAACAGAGCAGCCCCAACATCTGCAGGAGCCCCCAGCCCCAAAACCTCAGGTGCTTTTCAAACACTGCAACGGGGTTTTGATTACAAACAGGACTTCTTTTAACCAGAAAAAGCCGGGAACTTGTTCTGCAAACAAGTTTTATTGTCTTTAACTGGAGGTTTTATCATCAACATCTGAGACTGGGGGAGGGGGAAAAAAAATCCCAGGAGGTTTCCAAAGCCATTCCTCCTCTCCTGTGAGTCACAGGTTTGACCCAGCCTGGTGGGACAGGAGCCATCTGACAACAATGGGAGTCTGGCACTTTGCATCCTGGAGTTCAACGAGCACACGGGCCCTAAAAATAAACCCTGCTAAGCTGCTGAAGCTGTATTTTCCTACCAAATTTCCTGCTGAGCTGATCCAACCATCATTTGACCACATGGATAGACCTCCTTGGTTATAGGCAGGGAGATTTAATTAGGAAGGGAGGAAGCAGGGAATTCCTGTTTGGGGTTTTTTTTGGAGGGAGGAGTAGAAGGGAAGAACAAATGAGGCAAAAAGAATTATGAGCAATAGGCACATATTCCTGGCATTGGAGTTGCTGCAGAGTAAAGGATGCTGTGAAACATCTCCTTCCTCCTCAGGGGTCCGTCTCCTTCCTTCCCTTCATCCAGCACAGTTTAAATAAAGAAACATCTGCAGAAACTCCCCAACAGAAGAGCCCTAATTGGGGAAAGATAAATCTGAGTGTCTGGGATGTGTTTGGAGGTGTAGGATGCCAAGGGGCTTTGTGGGAATTGGGTGCCAAGTCACTTGAGCTGCAGATTAGAGTTGGCAGGGATCCCATGGAGCCTGGCCCCAAAAAATGTGCTGCAGCACAGCCAGCCATGGGAATACTCACAGGAAAGGACACACTGAAGTACCAGGGCTCAAAAAGGACATCTTGCTACAAGGGGAGTGCTACAAGTGGATCTAAACTGCAGAGAGATGGAAAAAATCCTGATTAGGCAGAGAAACCTGTGGTGTGTGGAGTGGGCAAGAGCTGGAATTACCCTTGGGCTCAAGATCTCCTCTTGCACGTGGGAGCTCTGTGCAATCTTTACATCTCTGTCTGTATTTAGGGAGAAGCCAAGAGTTTCCACTCTGACAGGAGTTGTTTAGGAACTAAGAGCTGCTAAAACCCCAAACCCAGCCAAAGGTGCTCCCTGGATGCTCCCAGGCTTGGAGCAGCCTGGGCTGTGGAAGGTGTCCCTGCCCTGGAACAGGATGGGCTTTAAGGCCCCATTAATCCCCAGCCAGCCTGGGATCCTGTCAGGGGAACACATCCTCTGCTCCCTGTGGATGTGCCCAACGCTTCCCACCAGGAGAACACAGCCTGTGCACTCCCCTGAGTGCTGTCTCACCCCCACAGGTGAGAACAGAACCTTTCTCTGGTACCAGAGCTCACCCCAGAGCTCTCCCCCTGCCCCAAACAGGAAATCCCAGTCAGCACCACACAGGCTCAGAGTGAACAGGGATTTTTCCAGCAGCAGGATTTTCACGCCTCTCCTGGGCTGCTCTTTCCCTTTGCTCTTCTGCTCAGTATTTCAGGGGGAAAATGGATAACATGGGAGATTTAAAGCTCAGTTTCAGAGCTCCAGCAGGAAAATCTCTGTTGAGGCTGAACAGGCACTTGCAGCTGGAGCAGGGGGAGACCAATGCCTTCACCAGGATCTGTTTTTCCTGGCTTTGTCTCACTTGAGTGCTCCAGAAAGCAACCTAAGGGCTCTAGGCAAGGAGCAGAGATCAAATTTACTTCCTTTCCTTGCAGGGTTTGAAGTGAAAGATCCTATTCCACAGTGCTCTCTTAGGAAAACATATCAAGCATATTTTTACTCCTTTTCTCCCCCAGTCTCTATTTTCCTTTTTGCAATAAGCTCTGGATAAAGCCCAGAGCCAGAGCCTGGTGTCTGTCTGGATCAGTGACACGCACTGGACGAGCCGGGCCTGTCCCAGTTTGAAGGATGCATTCCCAGGAAGAATTCAGCTCATTTTTTGGGCTCTGGGAGAAGCCTGCAGGCACCTCCTGGAGCTGGTGAAAGCTGTGGCTCAGCTTTGTAACACCCTCTAAGCCAGAGCTAAGCGGGGTTTATCACCTCCAGGAGGATTGGGCAGCTCAAGGTCACATCTTGCTCTGCCTGGAGCAGCAGAGCCCAGCTGCAGTCTCACACCAGGGGAAAAAAATCCTCCCATCTCCACTATTACACTATTTTTTTCATCATTTTGTTCTTCCCAAACCTCCACCTGCCCAGATATTTTTGTGACGCTGGAGCTCAGCATCCCAACATTCCACATTGTCTAAAAACAAGTGGGCTCAGAAGCTCCATCCCCACATGAAAATCAACATTTTAACTAAGGAAACTCAGGATAAATTGAAACACAAAGAGATGCAAATAATTTGGGGGTTGAACTGTGTGTTAGCCAGCAAGCCCCAGTGGTATTTTGGAGGCCTTACTAAGAAAAAAGCTGTTTATTCTCAGCTCCATAGTGACCAAAAAATCACTTCTGTGAGCTCTGCTTGTCCTGCAGCCAGCCTGGTGTCTCCAGCAGGAAATCGGGGAGGAATTTTGATTACAAGTGATCACTGCTGAAGATGTGTATTCAGATAAAAAAGGACTTTTCATCCAGTTCCCTTTGTTTCTTGATTCATAGTCAAACTCTAATCCTATGGCAAGTTGGAATTCCCATAGCAACTCTTTTTAAACAGGAAAAGCTGGCAAAGGGGAAAGGGCATTATTTAAATACCTGATTACTGACTTCTGCAGCAAAGCTGCTGCCAAACACCCAAGAACAACCTCTTTTTAAGCTTGGGCTAAAAGTAAAAACCCTTCTAAGGTGAAAATCCAATGTGAAAATCCTTCCTTATAGAAGCTGCAAATTCTTGCTCTGCTCCCACTGCCTGTAGCTCCACACATCACTTAACACTTGAGCTTCCTAATGCAAGAGGAGAAATGGAAATGGAAATCTTTCTGGTGAAGATGCTGTGCAAGGGAGCAAACAAGGATTTATTTTCAAAGGAATCTTTCAGAAATACTTTTGGGCAGAGAAACATCTTTGCTGCTGTACTCCTTGATATTAAATCAGTTATTGTTTGTAGTCACACTGATGAACATAGGAAAGGCCTGGGCAGATTGCTGACAAAAACCTGATTTCCCTTTAAATAATATAGATTTTTTCTGTTAATTGGGGGACTGGAATTTGTACTGATTGTTTAGAAATACACAGAAAAGAAGAAAACCAACCCACACAGCTGCCCAAACTCATTTGGTTTGAACACAGCCCAGCAGTGGCCCCAGAGCTGTGCCACAGGATGTGACCCCAGAGGCTGTGCAGCCACTCCTGAAGCCATCCCCAAATCCAGAGGGATGGAGCAGCCTCGGGGGGCTCTGCTGAGTGGCCCTGAGCTGTCAGGGGATCAGGAGAACTGCAGGCTCACCCCCAGCCCTTCCCCACATCGCAGGTTTCTCCCAAACCATGGAAATAACACAGATAAATTTTCCTTAAAATGACAACAGCTCCCAGACTCGGAGCTGTACAACCAAACCAGAAGCCCAGAGCCTGCAGACTGCTGCATGTTGGACACCTGGAGTGCCAAACCACCCCTGCACCTGCACAGGGCTTCTCATGGACACAGTGGTGACAGGGCTGTTCTTCCCCTCCAAAAACCCAGTTCAACAGCCCAGCGGTGGGAAGGAGGCTGTGAACATCCAGCTGTGCCCTGGGACACTTTGGGTGGCCA
Organism: Taeniopygia guttata; assembly: GCF_048771995.1. Lineage (NCBI taxonomy): Eukaryota > Metazoa > Chordata > Aves > Passeriformes > Estrildidae > Taeniopygia > Taeniopygia guttata. The sequence continues at coordinate 4,994,459 of NC_133029.1, read as the reverse complement.
CTGACTGAACCACAACCTTCAGCCTGCCTGGTCTTGGGATGCCAAACCAGCACTGCCACGTTGGATTTGGTGTTGGAGCTCAAGACAAAAGTTCTGAAATTATTTCAAAATAGCAAAAATTTGATTTCTAGGCACTCTCAGTGTTTCTTTTTGGGCTTTGATGCTCTGGTGCACATTCTAAGTGCCAACTGAGGTTAAAATACCTGGTGTAGAGCTCAGGGATAACTCAGCACTCTCCTGTGTCCCTCCACCATTTCTCTGGTGTCCCTGGGATGGCTCAGGAGACACCACAACAAAGAGAAACACATATTATCCCATCTCAGGTAAGACTCCAGCATCCACCTGCCCCTGGAAATCCACCTGGATATTGCCTGGCACCTGCTGCTCCCCAAACATCTCCTCAACCTACCCTGAGCATGGTTTTACCTGTTAAACGTGATACCCTGTGGGAAAATCAGAGCCAAGATGGGCTGAAAGCTTTGCCTAATTAAAAAATAGAGGAGACAGTTCAAAGTCCTTCTGTGATCCCATGGGAATGGAGGATGCAAGGAATAATGGAGAGAGATGAAAGGAGGATGTGCAGACAACTGGGGGAAAGACATGAAGAGTAAAAATAAAGAGATTAATCAAAAGGAAGCCTCTGACAACTAGAGGGAAGGACAGAGCTGGCTGGAGAGCAAATATAACAGGGCAGAAGAGGAAGGTGATGTAGGACAGATAGGAAAGGAAAACCCTAAACAAAACATAAAATGTAAAATAAGTTAAACCAGCATGAGTCACTTTGCCGTAGTCAGCCCATCTCTCACAGGCAGCACGCAAAGGGCAGAGGCTGAGAGGTCCAGAGCCACTGATGGTATCACCTCCCACACAGACATTTCTCACCCAAAAACACCCACACCCCACAGCCCATCCTGCTCCCTGCTGCAGAAATGACTGTGCAGGAATGAAAACCACACCAGTGCCTGTGCCAAGAGCTCAGCAAAGGGCAGCAGCTTTTGGGGGGCTAAGGGGGCGTGCAGGAACCTCCCAGCACTGCTTGTCACAGACACAATCCCTAAATAATTGCCAGGCACGAGGCAGCGAGAGCCTGGCACAGCTCTGCTGAGCTGAACACTTCTGAGCTGCTGCTACTACAAGTTTACAACACCTCTCCTCATTGGACTGCTGGAGAGCCCAGACTCCCCAGAGCAGATTGCTGGGGGAGGCAGCTGCAGATTAACTCGAGTTTAAAACTGCTGATTTGCTCTGAGCTGCTCTGGAATCGCTCAGGGCCCAGGCAGCATCCCCAGATCCCATTTTCTGCTTTTCCTGGAGACTTTCTGGTTGCTGTGCAGCCCCAGAGTTGTCCCAGCTCCAAACTCCTGAGGATCCATCAGCATCCAGATCTCCTGGATCCATCAGGAGAGCTCTGACAGCCAAGGATGGGTGAGTGACTGACTGACACCCCACTCCCACCCAAACCTCATCTCGCTGCAGCTCCCTGAGACCAGGGATGTGTTCCCAGGGAGAAGGGGCTGCTCCCTCACCCCAGCTCCTGCCAGTCCCCTCTCCAAGCATTTTCTCCTATTTTCTGCTCAGCAAAGCTTCAGGAGGTGACAAGTCACAATCCCACTGCTTGGAGATTCTGATTTCCCCCTCCCTCCTGCAGTGTGCAGGTGAGGGGTGCACCAGTCCTAGACTTGGAAAAGCAGGGATTTTTCAGGGATGTGTTCTGTGCTTTGCTGCAAATCAAACTCCTCTTCTCTGAAGTGCAGCATATTTAATTCACTGATTAAAGACCGAAACAAGAAATTAACATTAAACCTTAGAAACCAGGACTCTTTGAGACCCCTTTCAGCAATGCCAGAAAGGAGGTTTTGGCAAGTTTCAATCGATATTTTTTCCCACCAGGGGTCTGGAAGGTGGCCAGGGCTCTGTGGGAGCACTGGGGCTTTGTTTGCCTCAATTCCCAGCAGGCACAAGTGCCTCGTCCCCTGTCCTGCTCCTGCTGCAGGAATTCTGTGTCAATAAACTCCACAGGCTGGGAGGGACTGGGAGCTCTGCCCTCACTGTCATTAGGACTTGGATTCATTAATTAACCTTTTCAGGGTGGAAAGTGCTGTGCTGAGACCTGGATTTCAACATCCTGGGGTTTTCAGGACTCTCCCCAAGGCAGGCACAAATCCCTGCTCCCTTTCCCAAAGGACAGCTTTCAAAACCCCGCTGACCTTTCCTTTTCTAAGGCATATTTTTGTAAAAATCTGACCCCTGAAGGTGCCAAAGGATGCTCCTCACTTTTATCCACGTCAAGATTTGGGTTCTGAGCACAAGGAGAGCTTTCTCCAGTGGTAAATAATTCTATCCACCCCATTAGTCCTTCTCTGGGGCTTAGAAAAGCAGGAATATGCTCGTTACAGAGTTTATTTTCCCACTCTTCTCCTGGAAAACATTATTTATTCACAGTTAGGTGAATATGTGCACTCAGGGACAAAAATCTCATTTTTAAGCCTTGAATGTCACAGTTTTTTTGCCTTTCATTTCAGTCTCCTTGAAAGGGCAAATCCAAGGTGCTCCCAAATTCCTTAATTTGGTTGCTTGGCTTTCTGGACCAAAAACATCATGCCACTCAAGGGAACAGAGTTTTAATTGCTGCATAATTAAAGAAAAGGGCCACTTCTTGTGGGTTTTTTTCCTGTGTGAAGTACAGTGCACCACAGAAGTGTTATATATATTAAAAAGATGACAGAAATTAAAAAGAAATGGTAAATCAGAAGGAAAGGTGTGCAGAAACTGTGAAGCATTTAGTGAAGAACACAAATGTAGTTGTAAGAAACCACATTTTAGCAAAAAAAAAAAAAGGATCTGTTATAACAAAATAGCACCTTCTTTAGGGACTGTCCATTAAAGTCCTAAATTATACTTTCAAATGCAGTAATGGAACAAGAGAAGCAACATGAAACAAGCCCTCGGTAGCTGCAGGCTATGAAATCCCGATGAAAACGTGCTGAGTGACACCCAGGGTCCTGCTCCGGGTTTAGAGAGCACCAGAGGGCAGCCGTGGAACACAAAAAAATCTCCCTGGAGCTCACAGGAACCAGGAAAACACAGCAGAAAGGGCTGCCTTCTGTAAATTCATCCCCTGACAGAAAAAGAATTTAAAAAACCCCAAAAAACTGGGGGTGTTTTGCAGGAAAAACATCCACATGAGCCCTGTAAGTAGAGGGAAGATAAGGAAAAAAAATAAATTAATGAGGGCTCTTCAAAACCAGCTCATGCAAAAGCTGCTTATCCAAGGCAGCCTGGGATGCTGCAAATCCTCTGCCATTTATTCACATTTCTCCCTCTCCAGCTGCTTTGAGGGTCCTGTTCCCCTGGGACATCTTCTTTGTCTCATACTGACAGATCCCTTTGATGAAAGGTTTGTTATTCCCGTGCCAGGAAGGGTTTTTGCCACGGCAGTGCCCAGAGCTGCAGGCAGTGGCAGTCAGAGCCACATCTGAGTTATGTGACAGGGGAAGCCCCATCCTGCCCAAATCCCACTGGGATTCCAGCAGGCACAGCCCCAGGAGGAGGCTCAGCAGTGTCAGGGACAAGGGCACAAATTCATTAAAGGGGGAAAATGAGGGATGGATTGCATTTTTCTAAGGGAAAGGGAGAGATTTAGGCACAGGGGAATAAATCCTTCATTTATCTCCTCCCAGCTACTGCAAAGGATTAGAATTAGAGATTCCTGGAATGGTTTGGGATGAAGGGACCTCAAAGCTCCTCCAGTGCTTTGTCACTGCCACTGTCATGGGCAGGGACACCTTTCACCAGCCCAGGTTGTTCCAAGCTTCATCCAACCCAGCCTTGGACACTTCCAGGGATCCAGGGGCAGCCACAGCTGGGCAGAGCACAAAAAAACACCCAGAGCTACCCTAAATCCAATTATTACACCAGTCATCACACACACTCCTCTTCTCCTGCTGTCCCCACCCTGGTTCTGACCTGAGGATGAGGCTCAGGTGTGGAACAAGCCCCTGCTGGGCCCATTTTCCACCCTCCTCTCCCATGAGGAATTGCTCACTGATATCAAATTGCTTCAAAACTGCAACTCAGAGTCACCCCTTGGCACTGAGACAGCAGAGACACAATCCCAGAGGCAGAAATTCTGGGAATTAGTGTGAGACCCTAAAAATACAGGTGCTGGTTTTAGTGATTCTCCTCGTGAATCCCTTTATCCAGACCGTCCTTGCCCTCAAAGGGAGCCCAACTTCTCTTGGTCATTGTAACAGATTTTTCAAACAATTAAAAACAGATTATGGGCATGAAAAGGCTGAACTTTTGCTATCTTCATAATTCCACAATAAATCTGCATCCCTGGCAGACACAGCCTGAAAATCATGTCATTTCCCATGGACACACTGACCTTCAAAGCAGACACAGCTTTGAAGAAGTGGTTAAAATTACAAAAAACCCAAACCAACACACCAAAAACACCTGTTAAACTGTCAGCCCAAGCAAAGCTATTTCTCCCTTGAGGTTTACAGAACAAGACTCTGTCTCCTCACCACTTTCACACCCTTTGGAAAGTTATTTAACTCTAAATTGAAAGCATTGATAATGACATTGGATGTCCCAGATAAATTCTGGGAAATGAAATGTGTCACGGACTCTCCTGGGCTGGAAAAGATCCCGTTATCAGCAACCCTCTAAATCTATTTTTAATTAAAGATAAACCAACAGCTGCAGAGAAGAAGGAGAAAGGGAAAATGAAGCACTTGCTGAAGGAAATATTTCCTTAAACCCCCTCAGGTATGTATTTGCTGCGAAAATAAATTCAGGTTGGATGGAAATGTGTCAGACCAAAAGTGGTGAAAGAGCTTTGTATGAAAATTTCATCAGGTTCCTTGTTTCAATAAAACATCCTTTTCTCCTCTCAAGTCCTCTTAATAACAACTTCTCTTTCCCTACACCTTTTCATCTTGTTTTCATTTCAGCTAGAAAGCATTAAAAGTTAATTTGAAACTAATTCAAGTAGAGGGTTTTTGTGATTATTTTGTTGGTTTTGACATTTTTAGTAATTAACATTTTCTTCTATTTCTTCTCCACCTCCATTTCATTCCCAACTCCACATCCTTAGACTCCTGCATTAAAAACTCAAGACAGGATCCAGCTTTTAACAGCACATTTGCAATATTTTATGTGGATAAATTCCTTCATTTCATTGCTTTTCAGTAGCTGATACCTTCCAGCCTGAGGCAAATAAGGGCTTACAGAAATTTTACTATCTCAAGTGGAACTGAAGCTGATTGTTACAAATAGTCCCATAATGAGGTTAAAAGGGCCATAAATCTTCACAAAGTCAAGTTCCTTCCTGCTCTGAAGGCACATTTGCAGCAAAGGAAAGTCTATTTAGGCAGAGCTTGGAGCTGAAAAATAAACTTAAAAGAGTAAATCAGCCCAAGAAGCTAAAAATCATTGTCAGAGAAATTATTTACCCTGGAAATACAATTGTCTGAATTTGGGATGAACTCCGGGGAAGCAAGAAATGGGTGGCAGGGAAGAAGGGAGAGCCACATCACCCCATTATGGGGGGTTTTGTGCTTGAAAGGAAAAAAATATACAAAACAAAACCAGAATAGGCCCTGGATTGAAGGAGAAGGGGCCTGGCTTTGACTTTCATGCAAAATGTGACAGGTGAGAGCCTAAAAGGATTTTGGCAGCTCATGGAAAGGGAAATTAAGGAGCTGAAATCTTAAGATATTTTTCTTTTCCCTGGGAACACATAGGAAACACCAACACCTTGTCAAGCCCTGCACCCACTCCAAATCCTAAAATTTCCCCCTCTAACACAGCCTTGGAATCCATGTTTTGCTCCAAGCACTTTCTTTGGGAGGCAGCAGCTCTCCAGGCACCCTCAGGGGTTTGGGTGCAGCCTTGGGCTGAGCAGGAACCTGGGATCCAGGGATAACCCCAGCACAGGGAACACCCTCACCCCTCCCCAAAACCCTCCTGGAGGAGCAGCTCAGCCCCTCAACAATCCCAGGCAGGACAAGCACAGCCCAGGCTCCAGCCAGGAATTCCAGAATACAAGAAGACAGGGCCAGGATTGGAGACAAGCCTACAGCAAGACCCCAAAACTTCCCTCAGGAGCCAGGATCAACACCCAGCCTGGAAATAAATTAAAATGTGCATCCAAGGGTTGATCCCAGAGGGAAATTACCTGCTGAAAGGTCTGTGCTGGAGGCAGGCTCAGAGCTGAGTGTGCCCAAGGCAAGGATGGGAATGAGGGCAGAGCTGAACTGGAACCGTGAGCAGCCGTGGGGAGCCCCGGGTGAGGCTGCTCAGGGCCATAAGGGGTGTTGAGGTTGCAAAGGTTTCTGTGGAACCACTGCTGACTGTCCCTGCTGGGAGATTGGGGTCTGGGGATGATCTGCAGCTTCCAGACTTTTCCACAAGAAGACACTGAGTCTCTCCCACTCAAATTTCCTTTCTTCCAGCAGCCCCCTAAAAATCCTCTTTGCTTTTCCTACAAACCCATGTCCCATCTGCACAGTTGAGGCCTCTTTCCTTTCCTCACCACCACCCTGAGTGCTGATTCCAGACTGGGAATGTGTCCTGTGGGTCCAGGACTGGTCCTGGTCCAGGATCTGTCCTCCAGCAGGTCCCAGCTGGGCTCCTCCAAGCCCAGGGCAGGATGTGCCTGGGGATGGGGCCAGGGACTGAAATTTGGGAGAGCTCTCAGGATCCATCCCTGCTTCCCTCTCTGGATGGAACAAAGAACAGATTGAGAACCTGCTCCTGCTCCAGGGGCAGGGATTTGGGATTGCTGTGGTCTTTAGGAAGGATAAAAGACCCTAAAATCCATGAGGATGTTCTGGGGGCTGTGGTCTGGCCCGTGGCCTCAGGGAGGGTTCTCATCAGGACAGGCAGCTCCAAAGCAGAGCCAAACCAACAGTGACAGGGGACAAAGGGACCAAGCCCTACATGAGAAATTCGAAGAAGAATTAAGAAATCTCTTAGCTCTTGCTGTTTCTTGGTCCTCTCTGTGAAACAGAGCTCATCCTTTCCGTGCAGACTGAGCTCATGAAAGGCCACGAGGTGCTCAGATAATTAATCAGAATCTTTATCTAATGCACAAACACTTCTGTCACAGCTCAGTGACCTGGGGAGCTAATGACAGTTTGGCCACAGCTGCACAAAACCAGAAAAGGCTCTGAGCTGCAGAAATGTCCCCACACCTCCTGCTCTGTGTGCTCTTGCAGCCCCTGCTCAGTGCTGAACGCTCTGAGGTTCAAAAGGTTCTGCAGCAGCTGCAGCACAGGGATTTGTAGCCCATAGAATCCCATGGGATGTGGGATTTGTATCCTGTGGGATTACCCAATACACCAGGGCTGGTTTGGGTTCTGGCCAAGGCAGTCACACTCCAGTCAAGCACATCAGGATGAGCAGTGGGGAGGAATGGCCAAATTTAAGTAAAGGGACAGAATTCCCAAAGTGGGTATTTCCTGGAGGAATGGGAAACCCCAGGGAATTCAGGCAGGCCCCTGTGCCAGTCTCAGCAGCCTTTTGCCCAAGTTTACTCTTCTGTTTAGAAAAAAGCACCTTCCCCTCCAAGCTGTTTGGTGACCTCTATGGGAAACCCTTTGCTGTCTTCCCTGGTGACATTTCCCTCAGCAAGGACACTCCCAGACACTCAGGCTGAAGCTGGACAAAGGGCTTGGGATCCTTGTGGCTTGGGTGAGAGAAAAACCAACTTGCCAGCAAACAATGAGCATTTCTTGCCTTCAGCTTCCACCTGACTTCACTTGCACCTGACCCTGTGTCTGTCTCTGCTCAGGGGACATGGTGACACCGTGTCCCTGCTGCCACCTGCCAGCCCAGGACTGCTCAGGACAGGATTATCCCTTTCCTACACCTCTCCCAGGGCAGCATCTTCCAGCACTTCTTGCTTTCTGGGCTGGCTGAGCATCCCCAGCCGCTGCAGCTGCTCAGCCTCTGGAATGTCCCTCCTGCCCAGGAGCTGCTGTCCCCCGGGAAGGAGCAGCTCCCCTTCCTCCGGAGCATCTGAGGCTGCTGACAAAAAGCAGGATATCGTTTTCCTGAAGCCCGCTGTCTCTGCCTCTGCAGAAATCTAATTAATGCATGCTAATGAGGCTAATTCAAAATCCCTGATCCAGCGACTGCCCAGTGCTTCTTCCAGGCTTCAGTTCTCCTTCCAGCTAGAAAGAAAGCAAGAAAAAGGAATTAGCAGAGCTGATCTTTGTATCTTGACACTGTTACACAATTTCACTGATGTCTTAACCACAAACCAGCGGTTTCCTTTTTATTTTCCTCCTCCACCTGTACAAGAATTCTCTCAATAAAATGATTGCACAATGAATTTATGAGCTGCAGCTCTTCCAGATGAGGTGTTTGATCAAGTGGTGGCTACAAAAGTTTTTTATCCAGACACAAAATGATGAGATGTCCTGGGAAAAGCAGCGATGGGGCTGATATCAAGGTGGAAGAGGAACCTGAGAATTACTGACGATTCTGGGAAACAACTGGGTTCTGTTTATGAAGAGAAAACAGGAAAAAAACTTAACCCCAAAGTTTTATGTAAACTCAGCAAGCAAAACAAGCAAACCAGACCCGAACCAAAAAAAAAAAACCAAAAACAAAAAAACAAAAAAAAAAAAAAACACCAAAAAAACACCAAACCCCAATAAATCAGCCTGAAATGAGAAAGGGAAAAGTCCAGTTCTAATTCACAGATGATTATGATTTTCCAGTCAGAGCCCAGTGCTAACTGGGATTATGTATGGCCTGATTTATGAGGGAATCATAGGACTGTTGTGGATTTTTCCACTGATTTCAGGAAGGAAGGGAAAGAAGGACATTTGCTTTTAGTCTAAAATTAGTTGATTTAAAAAGCAAATTCTGAATGGCTTTTCTCTCTCACTTCTCATTGGGATGTTCTATGTGTGGAGCCTCCCCTGTGCTCTATTTTCACAACAGATCTGAAAAGTGGAGGAGTTATCCCACCCCAAATACCTCTTCTGAATCTCCTAAATGGAGTCTCAAAGGTTTTCATTTAAAAGCAGCAAGATTTGAGAGTTCCAATCCAATGAAAATGCATTGGAAGTTGATGGGATATTTGTTTTTTTCCAGGGAGGGAGGACTCTGGGATCTGGTGCCTTGAGGAGGTATCTCAGCTGAACTGCAAATTGTTTGGGGATATGTCTGCAGGAAATGCCCTTTAAAAAAAAAACAACAACAAAATGGGATTTTGCCAGTCAAGGTTTGGATTTCACCCCAGTATATTGTGGTACTGGTTCAAGGGGAGTGGAACTGGAAGTTGTGCTTTCCTTCTCTGAGTACAGCTGGAATTTTGGGGAAAATCAATTCAGACTGACTCAAAGGCAGCAAATATTCCTTCTTCCAACTCCTGAATCTGGGAATACATGGTTAGAAACATCCATTTTGAGTAGATCCCTTATAGCAACTGATTAGCAAAGTATTTCCCTGTTTGGAAATACTATCCAAGGAACTGATAGTTTGATGCAATCCACATTATGGATAAAAAATTAAATTCAAAAGCAAAACATTAAGGAAAAACATTGGAGAAATAGAGTACAGCTTAACTGTTGTTTGACCCCAGAATCTGAAGGATTCTTTCTGCAAACACAACTTAGACATGGTTGTGCTGCATTTCCTCCCCAGGTGTCAGAGAAAACTGAGGAGTGAAAGACAGATTTGAAAGAGAAAATAGAAACAAGGAGTGAACCTAAACACAGAGCTACTGGAGAAACCGTCAAAACAAGAAGCAAAATCCAACAGGGCCAATGAATTCTGGCTGCCAAGGAAATCTTGACTTCTCTATCCAAAGGAACTCTTGTAAGAGTAAAGACTTACTCATCCTTTCCAAGACTCAGCTGGATTTACATCCTCGTGGGATGTGAGTAAAGGACAGCGCTCTCCAAATTGGAAGAAGGCTCCAGGAGCTGCTGGCTCCTGCTCTGCTCCTCCCACCAGCTCCAGGAGACAAATCCACCTTGTGGGATGGCACAGCTCCTTCCCAGCTCTCCTTTGCTGTTGCTGAGAACTTGCTGAACTGAAGGTCTTCAGTTGTAGCTCTGGAGGGCAAAAAGTTGGAGTTTGTGACTGGTGGGGTTCAGCTTCAGCAGAATCCAGGCACATGGAGCAGGACTAGGAGCTGACAAAAGTTCTTTATAAGCCAAAAACCCCCAAGCAGATGGTGCTGAGCTAATGTTTCTCAGGAAGAGCTAAAATCAAGCTGTTCTATCAGCATCTGCACGCATCACTGCACCTCTGCTGTTGGGCAGGGAAATTAAACCAGCTCCCAGGACTTTGTCCTGCTCGTTTAGAATTCTGGGAAGCAGTGATAGAGCAAAACCATCTCGTGGCTTTTCATTATTCCAGTCAGCAAGTGAAATCTGGGCTGTAGCTGTTGTGATTTGTATGTGCTGCCAGTGTTTCTAATCTTATTGAAATGATAAAATGTCTCATCAGGCTGTTTTCTCCTAGGAATAATTTTCCTTGGAGTCCTTCCCCAGCCAGGAGCACCCAGAGCAGACCTGAGGCACAACTGCTGCTGTTGATTTCTTGCTGTCAGTTGTTGATGATGTAGAATTAATTTTTCTTTCTGACCAGATTTATATCTTAGGCCCAGGCCTAAGCCTGTGTTCATGCTTGTAAGACACCCCACACATGTCCTGCATGGCACCTGACGGCTTCCAAATCCAGGCTGGACAGGGATTTGAGCAACTTAGTCTAGGTGGACACCTGGAAAGTGTCCCTGCTCATGGCAGGGGGATGGAATGAGATGAGATTTAAGGTCTCCTCCAACCCAAACAGTCCTGTGACAAGAATGAGTCCAACCTGGACACCTCCAGGGATGGGGCAGCCACAGCTTCTTTGGGCACCTTGGGCCTGGGCCTCCCACCCTCACAGGGAAGGATTTCCTCCCAATATCTCATCTTAAAGTCTCCTGATCTTTAAATGCAATCAAATTCTCTTTGCTGGAGTCTTTGGTGCTGTTTCCAAACGAAGTGAAAGGGGAAGCAGAGCCTCATGAAGAAAATGTGATGAAGAACATGACCAGGGTTGATCATATTTGTCGGGAGGGGTTTTTCCGGTCTCGGGAATTCCCCATGGAGTTCATTTGGGTTTGTCTTCCAGTTCTCATGAACATTCTCACCCTTCTCCTTGCAGCCTTCATGGGGAGGCTGCACCAGTGTCACAGACAATATGTGGGACATTGGCTTTTGGATCATGGAATCCCAGGATGGTTTGGGATGTGTCCAAACTCACACCATGACTTGTCCTGCCTCTACTGAGGGTGAGTCACCTGTGGGTGAGAGGTGACAGAGTTCCAGGAGATACTTCCAGGCTGAGTTGGTTCCCTGAGGCTGATGTTCCAACACCAGTAGCTCTTTTTGCTGGAAGCTCTAAATTAACAAATTATAACCTTTACACTAAGCTGGATCTCACCAGATTGTGCTGGCGATTCTCCCCCCAGGAAAATGAGAGCAAAGGCTTTAGCATAAATCTCCAGAATGAACACAAACAATGCACTCAATTCCCTGTGCACATAAGGAAAAGGAATTTCATGTGCCAGCTTGTGGCAGCTCCTCCAGGGGAACTCACCACTACAAAGACCCCCTTGGGAACTGAACTTTTGTAAAGAAATTAAACTGGGCAAAGAAATTAAAACCTCCACAGGCAAAACGAAGACTTCATTTTCCTCCCAAGGTCCCTCTCCCTCAAAATTTTCATTTATCCCCTCCAAAAAGGCTGCTGCAATCTGTCTGTCAAGGGATTCTGAGCTGCAAGGGATGAAGAAGTTTTCAGCAAAGAGAACTAATGATTATTTTTAGCATCAGCTGCATGGAAAATACTTCTCAGAGGCTCTGCTTGTTTAGAGGGGAAGATACATTTTCTCCTTTTCAGTTTCTGCTAAAAACCCAGCATTTAGGAAGTAAATGGCTCTGACAAAGAGCGATGGTTATGATGGGCAAATCCTTGCGGCCAGCACTGGCAAACCCTGGATCTCCCACTGGAAAAGCTGCTCAGACTCTCCTCCAGCTCCAGGGCTTCAAGCTGCTCAGAATAAAATCCAGGGCGAGCTTCCAAGGGTTTGGCCACCAGCATTTCAAGATCTCCTTTCTCTTTCTGTTGTCAGGGAGGAATATTTGTGTTCCTGTAGAGAGCCTTGGTGTGTGTTTTCAGTTCCAAGCGCCCACGGGAGGGAACGGCTGTCGTGGGACACAGGGATGGGCTGAGACACAGCTACCAGGCAGCTCTGTTAGGAAAAGCTGCTGGTTTGAATTAAAAATCGATTTCTTTGGAACAGAATCAGCCTCTCTTTTGGACAGGAGGAACGTGTGTGTCTGTACTGGGGGCAGAGGAAATCGTTAACAACGTGGTGCAATTGAAGCTCTGTAACAGCAGAGAGAGAGGCACTAATGAGCAATGATATTTCAGTGGCCAGAAAATGTAGGTAATTAGAACTTATTTCTCACAGAACACCCCGTTCTGACTTTTTCCATGTGCCTCCTTGTCCTTTTTGTTGCAAGAAAAACAATTTTATCAGCTTGAGGCCCAAAACCAGAAATAAAAGGGAAGAATTTTTAAATGCTTGTCATTCTCTGTTCCTCTTTCTCTTATCTGATATATTAGAGTAAACAACACCATTATGTAATGTAACCTCCACATATACATTTCACTCTCCTTTAAATAATCCTTTAAATTCTCCATAGGAAGAATCACTGAATCAGGATACAATTATTTATTTTCTCCTTGTCAGAGTATAACTATTGACCAAACTTAGATAAATTTCTTGGTGTGATCTTTTGTTGAATGTCTGCTTTTCTACACCCCAAACACTTGACAGCAAAAAAAATTTGACATGAAATCTAAATCTTGATGTTATTTATTGGCTGCTCCATCCAATATCATTCTTATTTATTGGCTGCCCCATCCTTGGAAGTGTCCAAGGCCAGGTTGGATGGGGCTTGGAACAACCTGGGATAGTGGAAGGTGACCCTGCCTATAGAAGGGGGTGGAGCTGAATGGATTTTGAGGTCACCTCCCATCCAATATCCTGGGTTTCTGTAATTTTAGAAAAAAATGTATAATTAACACTATTATGAATATTGCTATATTAATAATTCTATACAATGTACTATATTAATGTTTTCTATACACTAAATAATACATTTTCATAAATTACATACCTATCTCAGTAATAGCTTAGAAATGCAGCTGCTTTTCCTCTGGTTCCCACTGAAGGGCTGTAATTTGTTTTATGGGAGGGTTTTTTCCTTATTTGATTTCTCCCCTTATAGATGTGGAAAACCTCTGAAAAGCCAGTTACAGTTCTATGGACTAAACCACAAAAAAGCCACAAAGCAGCCACTTAATTTTGGATTTGGGGAAAAAACTTGGAAAGGAAACAGAAGTATGGAAACTTCTTTCTATTTGGGATCATTGCACATCAAACCCAACTCCTTAACACAAACAATCAAAGCTGGAGCTATTTTTTTGGGTTAAAACCATGTGATTGCTCAATTATCTGTCACATAATGATGGCACTGAAGTCCAGGTGGCCTTGCAGGATCCAAACTCCCTTTAATCCAGGTGATTATGGTAATGAATATTTCTTGGAAGCCATAACCAAGAGGAGGAAGAGTCTTTACGCTGCACAAACCAAAGTTTTACCTTCAGAATGAGGGCAAAGAGCTCTGTAGGGAAATTCCATCGGACCCAGCATAACTGTCTGCAAAATCTCCGGGCAGTTCTGGTTTATCAGCAGAAAAAGCCACTTCCTGAGCCCCTGTCTGCAGGATAACTGATAAACCACCCCAGTAAACAGGGTGCAGATCCTCTGCAACTGTACTTACTTAAGGAAGAAGAAATTCAGCCGTATCTTCTGCAGGTGCAATAAGTTGCATTTTTAAATTTCCTACCTGGTTCTAAAGGTCTCATGTAACAACCTGCCCCAAACCAGGGCCATGGGGAAAGGCAGGAACAGCAGCTGCATCTTTTCCCTCTCCTTTTTTCACAAGGACTGTGGCTTTTGCTCAGATCAGTCAAGCCTGTCCTAGATGGAGATTCACGCAGAGAAGAGCATCTGCAGAAGAGCTGATAATGAGGGTGGTGGTGCCCTGGCACAGGTGCCCAGGGAAGCTGTGGCTGCCCTGGATCCCTGGAAGTGCCCAAGGCCAGGCTGGACAGGGCTTGGAGCAGCCTGGGACAATGGAAGTTGTCCCTGTCCATGGCAGGGGGCGGAACAAGATAATCTTTAAAGTTCTTTCCCTTCCAAACCATGCCAGGACTCTGTGATTCTCTGAATGTTTGTTGTCCACAGATGCTGGTGGGGTCAGTCAGGGAACTGCTGTTCCCAAATTCTCAGCTTGCCAGGCTGCAGAGTGCGGTGATTTTATGTGAAAGCCAATTTTGTGATTGGGTAAATTCCATCAAATATGTTTCCATCGCTGAGGAAGAAAAAAAAAATCAGCTAAACAGGATGTGCTGATAAACACTGCAGCACCGGCCAAAACCGCACTATTGCTTTTCACAAGGTCCATATAAATAATTTTAAAATAAACACCTGGCAAGCTCCCAGCTTCTACCAACCTCCTTTGACAAGTGATGGAAACGAGACTGTCTGGAAAGAACAGCACTGCACTTTAGGGGGTGCTCATGTGGAATTACCTGAATGAGCCAGCAGTTCTGGGTTTCTGAGGTTTCTGAGCTGTCAGACGTCAACTCTTGCGTTGTCCCCATGGCAGGTAGGAGCTGCTGTGATGTTTGATTTCACACACTCAGACCACGGCAGAGCAGACAGATTGCAACTGGTGACAGCTGAGTGCTGAGAGGCAGATCCCAGAGAGGCAAAACAGGGCAGATTCCTGATGGCTTTCTGAAAATCCAAACGGTGAGATCCTCCAAGGGGGTGAAGCTGTAGCCCCAGCTGTGTATTCATCCCCTGGGACAAGGTGAGGCTGGATCTGTGCCCGTTCCTTGAAGCAATGTCAGAAGTGCCACCCTTGGCAGGGAGATCCAGCGAGTGTAAACCGAGCTGGGGACTTATTTAGTTCAGGAGAAATGTCAGGCAAAGCTCACACTGTGCTAAAAAAAGCCATTGGGAAGTCAGACTTCATCCGCAGGAGGACTGAGCTGGAGCAGAGCACCCATCAGGTCCTCAGGAGCAGGAGGGGACAGCAGAGCTGAGCTGCCAGGCAGGAGAGGCCAGAAAGCTCCGGAGCGTTTCCATGGTCTGCTCAGAGCTGGGCTTAGAGAGCAGGAAGAATTGGAGGGGAGGAAGAGTTGGAGAGGAGGAAGAGTTGGAGGGGAGGAAGAGTTGGAGGGGAGGAAGAGTTGGAGGGGAGGAAGAGTTGGAGGAGAGAAAGAGCTGGAGAGGAGGAAGGGGTGCTCTGCACCCAGTTCCACTTGGAATCTTCCCAGTGGGTGCCCAGCCAGCCCAGCAGAGCCACAGGACAAAGGCATGTAACCCCATTTTGGGGTCTTTGTGGGGACACCTGAGCAGGACTGAGCTGCAGGGCTGGGAGCAGGGTTGGAGCCACAGCCAAGCACCATCAAAAGCAGCACCTTTTGTGGCACCTCCTGATGTCACCCAGGTCCCCTCGCTCGTGTAAACAGTGGTGCAGGGGACATTCCACTTCCTCCTGAGCACTCGGCTGCGCTGAGCACGGCTCTGCCCGCCAAGGTAAGGCTGCTTGAAACCTCTCCTTGGGATCTAGAACTGCACCCGTGCTGCTTCCTGCAGAAACCTCCTTTTCTTCCCTCGGGCTTTTCCTAGGGGGTGGCTCTTGCCAGGAGGAGTTTTGTGCCACTTGGAGCCCTGCAGCAGCAGCAGCAGCAGCTGCTGCTCTCCTCGTGTGCCAATGCTCTGGGTGAACACATGGAGGAGTTCAAACAGCGGCTGCTGCGCCTGCAAAAACAAATGTCAGGCGTGGGTTTAGCGGTGCTCCAACTGTTCTGCAGCGTCGTTAATAGGGATAATTTCTGTCTCTTGCCTGATTCCTCTGGGAATATATTTTATTTTAAAGTCATCCTTGACAGTAAGAGCAAAATGCAAATCTGTTTTTTCCAACGGGGATTTATAGTGCCATAAAATAAAATCCATGTGCTGCCCATCTTTGTGCCATCTAAGGCTCTGTGAGTGAGCAGCAACAGGAGGAAATTGATAATAGTGAGGAGACACAAGATGACAAAAATAGCAGGATTGCTTGGACTTGCATTTGCTAATGAGAATTCTGAGGTGGTTTTAATTCCTAATTCATGCTGTAGTCACTGCTCTGGATTAAAACTTGATTTCATGGGCTAAAGATTTTAAATTTAACTTTATGGGCTGAAAGTTTTAAACTTAACTTCATGGGCTGAAGGGTTTAAACTTGACTTCATGGTCTGCAGGTTTCCAGCTGTACTTTGTAAAAGGTGCTTTTCTGCTGGCTTTGCTCTCACTTGCACCAGCAGCTCAGCTCTGCTGGGAGCCCAGCAAACAGCCCGTGGGATGGTCACAGACAGGATTTAGAGTGGGTGGCCCCTGAATCCAAGATTTCTGCATGTGGATCAAGAGGGAATCTCACAGAAGGTGAGCCAGGATGTTGGGATCTGCAGGAGGGGATTCCTCAGCAGGCTGGAGCAGGAGCTGTGCAGGGACAGTGGGGTTCTTTTCAAGGGTATATTTTTGGTGTTAAGTGCAGGGACTTTGGCCCCAGTGCCAGCATCATCAGCCATGGGAATTCCACCCATGAGGGAAGTGCATCCGTGGGACAGCCTGGAACCAGTGCCCCGAGGGGGATCTTGCTCTCTCTGCTGCAGCTGCAGGAAGGAGTTCCACCAGTGCTGCAAAACGAAAATACAGCAGACAGCCCAGACCTGCTCTTTTTTCTGTGAAAGAAAACCAAAAAAGCCCCTTTAACTGTAAAATGTTCCACTCGGAGCGCAGAGGTTTCACTCTGGTGTCACAGCCACGCACTGAGGGCAGAGCGTGGAGATGTTTGTACCCAATCAAATCAATTAACCTGGCTCTGATGGGCACCTTAGACAGATCCAGGGCTCTGGAATGACATCCCTGAGCTTCTCAGCCTATCCAGATGAACACCTTTTGCCTAGGAATGCTATGCTTAGTTTCCAGTAGTAACATGTTCTCATCTTATATCCTTATTGCAACAGCATCAGGGATGCAGAATCTCACAAAAACATAAAAAATAGTGGTTGGATCTCAGTGTGTTTATTTGACACTGTTTTTTTTTAAAAAAAGAATTCATATTCTGAAAGCAATGTTGCAGTGGGACCCACCTCTCTGTAAGATGTAAATGAACATTGCTGAAATCTATTGGTGATTTCAATTTTCTTCAGCCCCTGTTGCACACTCACCATGCAGTAAAGGACTTTGGAGAAGTAATTTTAGGACCCTCAGTGGTATCTCAAGCATTTGCTTTTGTGCACAAGTAGGAAGAGAAGGGGTTGGTGTAGGATTAGTCTGAGCCAAAGTGGGAGGAAAGGCAGAAATGCAGAAATTTTGTAGTGCACTGTGTGTGTCTGGGTGCATTTTGATTAAAAAGAAGGCTTAATCTTGTTATGTTTTTATGGTTTTGTAATGAAATTCTTAATCCTCAGAAAGGCCCTGCTGATGAGCCAGCAGACACCACCTCGTGCATATTAATTGTGGTAATGTATTAATTGTGTGCACTGCCAGCCAGGACACCCTGCTCAGACCCTGAGCTCCCTGATGCAGAGAGGGATTTGCTGACTCCAGGGCATCCACCTCCTCTGAATTAGATCTCCTGGGATGGTGGGGCTGGGACATCATCTGCAGGATGGGTTTTATAACCTCCTGGCTCCAAGGTTCACCACAGCTCCATGATCTCCACCAAAGTGCAGCTTTTCAGGATTCTTCTACCTGAAAACTGAATCATAGAATCATTTAGGTCGGACAAGACCTTTAAAGATCATCAGAAAAGATACCAGCAACCAGGCCCACTCCTGGGAACAATTTTTTCCCCTCATATCAGTTATTCAGCAGCACTGGATGTTTTCAGTTTGGGATCCTCCTAAATGATGGCGAGGTGGACTCATGAGAGCTCCCACTGCTGCCACTCAGACAACACTTGGGGTGAGAATAAACAGTTTAGAGAGAGCCAAGAAATTGAATTTGGATGAATTCTGACACCTTGTGGACAATTAGCAGATGAAGGTGATGTGTGAGGGGGAAGCTCTCCATGCTCTGGGCTCTTGCCTGGGCAGGGTTTGTCCTACCAGGAAGCCAAGCTGAGCTCTGGGATGGAGTGTGTGCCCTCAGCAAAACCCTCGTGGTCCAGGGACACATGCTGGACACAGCAGTTTGCCCTGAAGCCTCTGGTCTGAGCCCAGTTTGAGTCAGCATACCTTCACCCCATCACCCCAGTTGTCCTTAGTGTCACATGAGACCTAAGTCACAGAATCACAGAATATTCTGGGTTGGAAGGGACTAAACAAGGCCTAGCTGTATTTAAGTACCATGGCTGCTGTAACTCATGGGGCTGAAGAGCACGCACACACTGGCCAGCATTTAATTCCATAATTAATTATAAAAGTGTCTTTAAAATATAACATTTTGCAGTTGTACCTAATCCTGTGTGGTTTTAATGTTCTCCCACCAGCTGTGTCTGGAGGAGCAGCAGGCCAGACCTTCCAACTTTGATATCCAAGGAAAACCAGGCATGTGGGAACTTGGAAAAGGGTTTCTCGGCAAAGGGAGAGGTGACCTGAAGGGACAGAAGGTGCAGTGGGTGTGCTTTTACCAGAGATAAAGCTATGGCCAGCTAGACAACAGCTGGAAAGGGATGAAACCTCCCAAGCAGCAGAAATTCACAGCTGTCCCAGGAAATGGGATTTAACCCACATCCCCCACTCTGAGGGGAGGAACAACCCCATGCTCAGCTCCAGCCCCTGTTCACGCCTGTCCTGGCAACTCCCAGGTGGAGAGCAGGAGGAGCAGGAGGCCTCCATTGCTGCTTCTCAGGGGAGATAAATCCATGAGCCAGATGAATCTTCTACATTTCTGTCACACTTGGAGCCTCTTCGCTCCTCATGGACCTGTTTTGTCCTCGTGGCAGGAGCAAGGCTGTGGTGTCCTGTGATGGGGAACACGGAGCAGAGCATCCTGTCCCAGAGCTGAGTGTGGGCAGGGGATTGGGAAGGAGCTGGAGGGATAAAAGCAGCTCTGAGGGCCTGGGATCCAACATCTTGGGGAAGGAAGGGCACGAGCCAGAGAGC
This sequence comes from Taeniopygia guttata, assembly GCF_048771995.1. Classification (NCBI taxonomy): domain Eukaryota; kingdom Metazoa; phylum Chordata; class Aves; order Passeriformes; family Estrildidae; genus Taeniopygia; species Taeniopygia guttata. The sequence goes on along the minus strand of NC_133029.1, from coordinate 4,975,205 downwards.
TTCCCAAAGGCAGCGCTTCCCTGGTGCTCGGAGCAGCTGGAGCTGCTGAAGATGAGGCTGCTGCAGGAGATAAACACACAGACTTTTCTTTTTGAAGGCTGTGGGAATGTGAGAGAGAAGCTGAGAAAGAAAAGCAAGAATCTCTTTGGGGTTACAAGGCCCTGCTCACTGGCCGTGTGCCATGTGGGAGCTTGCCACATCTGGGCATTTTGGGGGCTGAATCCCACCCCTGCCATGGCAGCCTGGACAGAGTCTGGATGAGCTGTCAGATGTAAGCACCACAATTTTTCAGAGGCTGAAAACCCAGCAATTTGTGCTCTGTGTCACTGAGAGCTCTAAACTCAATGCTTTTGGTAACACGAAGGAAAAAGCTTCAGTAACAGAGTAGGAGTTACTAATTTCTACCTACAGAGACAGTTTTTCTGGCAAATGCCCGTTGCAGGAAATGAGTCAGAGGAGTGAATCAGTGTCTGCAGTGCCACATGAAGCTGATCTTCATCTTTAACCATTGTATTCAACATGAGAGGGAATCACTGTAATGAAAATTATAACCCTGTGAGGAAACCCCCAATAAACCCCAATTCCTGCCTGTGCTGCCTCGCTGAGGACTAGTGACCAAACTTACTGGTCCCGGTTACAAAAGCTGGCAAAAGTGGCCCAGCAGTTCAATACGTGGCATTTTGCTGATGGCTGAGAGGCAGAAATTGGCAGCAGCTAAAAAGTAAAATTATCTGACGGAAAAAAGAGTCAGACTGAGGCTGCCATGGTGATGAGAATAGAAGTTGGTGGCGTGACCAGGTCTCTGTGTGTTCCATCAGCATAAATACATTAACAGAGCACTTCAGGAGCACTGGCTGTGTTCACAGCTGTCACATTTTTCAAGTCCACTCCCTGCTGCCCTTTTGCATGTGGTCTGTGCCCGTAATTCCAGACAAAGTGGGTCCATGAGGTCCTCTGAGGGGCTCAGAGGCCTGTCCCCCACATAATGCCCAACACAGCCCAGCATATCCCTGGAAGTGCCCAAGGCCAGGTTGGATGGGGTTTGGAGCAGCCTGGGATAGTGGAAGGTGTCCCTGCCCATGGCAGGGGGTGGCACTGGATGGGTTTTAAGGTCCTTTCAAACCAAATAATTCCATTATTCAGTGCTTGGCACCCACACTCTGAGCGCTGGGCTGTGACCATGATGGAGGCTGGGATATGCCCACTTTCATCCATGTATTCCTGCCTTGCTCCCAGAGACCAAACCACAGGAGACCTTGAGGAGATGGCCAAAGGATGGGCAGCTTCTCCTCCTGCCCCATGATCAGTGTAGCACAGCTTCACTTGAGCCCCCGGGACAGACACACCAGGAATGGTCTCCCACGCCTGAGGGAACAGTGGGATCTCTGACAGGGCAGCTCTGAACACGATTCCAGGACGTTTCATGCAGACAACATTCCCAAACCTCTGCTTTGTGCTGAACAGCCAAATGGGAGATGCAGATGTGAGCACTGACAGCTCTTGCAGAGCCTTTGCCTTCACATCCCGTTTTTGTCTCCACAGGAATGACCCACCCACCCTACACCGCCACAGCCTCTTCCAGCAACCCAGTCATGAGCCAGAGCAACCAGAGCTGCTCCCGTCAGGACATCACCTTCAAGAGCAGCCTCTACGCCACCACCTACACCCTCATCTTCATCCCAGGGCTCCTGGCCAACAGCGCTGCCCTGTGGGTCCTGTGCCGCTTCCTCAGCAGGAAGAGCAAAGCCGTCATCTTCATGATCAACCTGGCCGTGGCCGACCTGGCCCACGTCCTCTCGCTGCCCCTGCGCATCTACTACTACATCAACCACACCTGGCCCTTTGGGGATGTCCTCTGCTTGCTCTGCTTCTACCTGAAGTACCTCAACATGTACGCCAGCATCTGCTTCCTCACCTGCATCAGCATCCAGCGCTACTTCTTCCTGTACCACCCCTTCCGCGCCAAGGGCTGGAAGCGCCGCTACGACGTGGCCATCAGCGCCCTGGTCTGGCTCGTGGTGGGGGCCCTCTGCGTGCCCTTCCCCATCATGAGGAGCCACGGGCTGGGTGCCAACACCACCAGCTGCTTTGCCGACCTGCAGGTGAAGCCGATCGACAGCAAGGTGGGCACGGTGCTGATGACCGGCACCGCCGAGCTCCTGGGCTTCGTGGGCCCGCTCGTCATCATCTTATTCTGCACGTGGAAAACAAGAGACTCCATCCGGGGCTTCCACATCCCAGAGGAAAACAGCGGGGAGAGGAGGAAGGCCCTCAGGATGGTTTCCATGTGTGCAGTTGTGTTTTGTGTGTGTTTTGCTCCCTACCACATCAACTTCTTCTTCTACATGTTGGTGAAGGAGAATGTCATCACCAACTGCTTGCTGAGCACCATCACACTCTACACCCAGCCCTTCTGCCTGAGCCTCGCCAGCTTCGACTGCTGCTTGGATCCCATCATCTATTTCTTCATGACTTCCGAGTTCCAGGAACAGATTTCCAGGCACAGCAGCATGGCCATCCGGAGCCGGCTCATGAGCAAAGAGAGCGCCTCATCGATGAAGGGATGACAAGAAAGCCACTTGGATGAAACGAAGGTATTTCATGTGAAATCTGAGACTGGTCTGGGATACTCCATTACCAGCTCCATTGTGGGAGATCCTGGAGTTTTGTCCAAGGGAGTTTTGTGGCAGTGGAATTTTTTCAGTATATAGAAGATAAAATCTTGTCTAAGACTGGTATGTCGGAATCTGGTGAGCGGCCCAATTGATGTGACTGTCCCCCTCCCTGTGCCACCCCCACCTGACCTCACTGGACTAGAAAATACACAGGAGGGAGTAAAAAAACTGGTGGAAAAGTCCCAGGCTTTTCTTCTATTTTCCCAGTTGCAGGCTCTATGATCAAGCCAGAGACAATCCCACATTCATACACTGACATCTGCTGAAGGATCTTCTCAGGGAAAACCACACAAGAACCTAAAACTGGCCAGTAGCAACCAAAGGACACTGTGGTTTGTGCAGCGGGGTTTGTGGACAGGTGAAGACGTGCAGGTGGTTTCCACGTGCTCCTGGGTTTGGTGCATCCCACAGGTCACCAGTGACCTCTGCTCCCCCTTTCCACACTCACCCTCCTGCTCTTCTCCTCCTTTCCCTCCTCACCCACCTCTGTTTTCTCTCTAATTGCTGACACATCCCTGAACTTGCACCTGCAGCTGGTGAAAGATGCTCTGCAAGACAAATTCTCCTCAAACATCCAGAGAGTGGCCCCTTTCCCTGCTCCAGGTGACTTTCTTCCCTCCAAGCTGGCAAGGTGGACACGGGCAGGTGGCTTTTGCCTTTGGACCCCTTGGGGAAGGACCATGGTGGTCCTGGGGTCAGTGCAGGTGGGTTTGATGGTGCTGGTGGTACCACTCAGGTTCTCACTCCCTTCTGTGTGTGGTCCAGAGGTAACTGAGATGAATCTGCCCCAAAAAAGCTCAGCTCAACCTGTTCAGTTGATGCATCTTTTAAAAAAGAGAGGATTCTTTGCCAAGGTGATTTCACTGATAGAGCAAAAGTAAAGTTCCTAAACTATTGTGAATTTTTTTTTCCACCGGGTCCGGTCATGATCCTAAGGCTTACATTTTTAGATAGTTATGCAAAGCAGCAACAAGGAAGGATTCATTTACCCCTTATTTTTAATTAGTTACAGCTCTTCAGTCAATTCCACCCACTCTGTAACCTCAAGGGTATCTCATGATACCTGGGGATGGATTTGGCTGAACAGTCACCAATTTATTGCCTTTGGAAATCAGTATATTTTCAAAAGAATGTGAACAATTTGTACAGTCTTGCAACAAAACCAGAAGAAATACCAGAAACACTTGCTATGTGTATTTTTACCCCAACCACTCAATTTCATTTAATTAAAATGTAACTCAGCCAAATATTTCCTTATATTGTGTTTTCCCACTTCTCTGTCGTGCAAAAAAAAAAGGAAAAAAAAAAGAAAAAAAGAGGAAAAGTCAAGAATCAGGGTTTAAACAACCATTTCCCTCTAAAAGACAGCAGCACTGATGAAACACAATAAGCTGTCATAGTTCTCCTCCTAGGTGTGAGAAGATGATTTTGAGCTGAGTAGGTGGCACTAGGGGTGATGGAAATGTTCTCTCTGATGGCACTGACACAAGAAATGTTTACACACTGCAAGGAGCCCCCTTCCAAAGGGATGGATGCTCACGGGCAGAGCTGGCCTCACACAATTCCACAATTCAATTGTCAGTTCAGCAGTCTCTCATAAGCTACACTCTGTATAAAGTTGTCAGAGAAGGAGAGTTCCATCTCAGTGCTTGTTTTGAGGATTTTTATAGACCTTGCTCAGCCTCCATGTGACTGGGAGCTGTTTCCTGTCCCTTCACTTTCGCACCCTTCTCCCTTGATCAGCTTGTGAAAACAAACTGAGGGCACTTACGGGAACTCTGTAGCTCCTTCTGTGGGTTTTTTGAGCATCAGTTCCTAAGAAAAAAAAAAAAAAAGAAAAAATAAAGGCTGTTTTGCAAACATCAGTTGAGTTTTGTAGTTATCACTGGTACCTGGAAAAATGTGTGGGATCAGCTTCTCTGGGATCAGGGTTCAGCAGAGGAGCACAACTTTTATTATTATTAAACAGATTTGTTGCTTGTTTTCACTCTGGATAGTGGTTATTTATTTAATGTTTGAATCTACCACACTTCTAATAGATTTAGAAGTATTTTGAGGATGGGAAGGTATCCTAGGTAGTGGGAGATGGACGAGGCATGGGAATACCTGCTCCAGCTGCTGAGTGTCCAGGAGTGACAGTGGCTCTCCTGCCCATAATCTTAGCAAGGATTTGGTGTCTCCATCAGGGATAACATTCTCCATCTCCATGGTGGCATCCCCAAGCATGTGAGTTCCCCACATATTCCTGCCTTCACCCTCTGAACTCCCTTAGGTTCCCCAAAATGCTCCTGTTCCATGCTGCAGCCCCAGCCTGTGAGGAAAAGCCACACATTCAACCCTTTTAATCTTGTGGTGTGCAGGGGATCAGATAACTCCGATTGAAAGTCTCTTCTGGTGTGGGGGAAAGTGCCCTGGTTTTGGCTGGGGTGCAGGTAACCACCTCTGTGGGGTTCAGCTGCCAGATGGGTTTAAACCACCAGGGAAAGTCAGTCAGGATGGACCAGCCTAAAGAGCAACAGCTCAGAGCAGAGATCAGGGAAAACTTGCACTTTTCTGAAAGTCCAAGACGATCCATTTGGCCTCCACAAACCCATGCATGATATCCAAACCCTTTTGTCCAGGCCTCCAAAACCTCAGTGTGCATCTCAAGAGAAGAAAACAGGCATTCCAGTGAGGAGGAGAGTATTCCAGCTGCCTTCCCAGCTGCCTGGTGCTGGATCTGACCCAGGATCTGGGCTGCAGGGGCTGCTTTGCCTCACACAATCAGAGGCACAACAAGCCTGGCTCAGGTTCCTGTAATTCACCCCATTTCCTGTGACCAAAAAACATGTTTATTATTTTGACAAGAGGAAATATAATTTCATGATGCTGCTCCTGGATTTTCTCTTGTTCTGGTCCTGCTGCTCAGACTCACAAGTAGAAAAAGACTTTTCCTCCTTCTTGGGCAGACACAAAAAAGCTGTTTTAACAGACATGCCACAGAAAGGCAGACTTGAACCAAATCAAGAGGTTTGGTGCAGCTCCATATGGGTATGAAAGGTAGATCTGAAGGGCTCCTGGGGTTGGAGCATCTCACCCTGAAGGGAACTGCTGAGGATGGAGATGTGGTGAGGTCTCCAAGCCACCTGCACTGGCCCATCCCCAAGGCACAGCCCTGGGCAAACACATTTCTTTTCCTCTAGAACATGAACCATTCACCTTTTAGCAAAAGCAAATTTTCTCTGCAGAGCCACCCCATCCTAACCAGGAGCAAATCTCTGGTACCTCCCATCCTGCTTGGAAGGGCCCTCCCATGTATGAGAACATATATGGAAAAAAACTCCTGAGGATTTAAAGCCCTTCTGCAGCTTCAGGTTCTGAGCTGCAGAATCTTGCAGTACCTCTTGCTTCCCTTAAATGAGATTACCAGCTCTCTGCCCAGAGAAAAAACAAAATATGCTGGAAATGCAGCATAACAACCCCACAGTTCAAAAACATGAAACCACTTCATTGCACTTAAAACATTTTGGGGATGACTGGTACGTTTTAACCAAAAGTGCTGGGTTTCTGGATTGGACAAAGGCTTAGCCCAAAAAGTAAGGGAGCCATTGACAATTAGTTGCTGTAAAATAAATTAGAGCTCCCCAAAATGCTGTCCCTGCAGAGAATCTGTGTGGCAGCGAGAGGGACAATGAGCTGGGGGCTCACCCAGCCCTGCTCAGCTCCCTGCACAAGGGTGAAGCTGCTTTGTGTGAACAAACCTCCTCCTCCCCCTGCTTTTCATACATCCTTCAGGTGCATCCTGTCAGATATTCTCAATGCTGAGCGCTTGAGAGATGCTGATCATCTACATTTGGCCCCCTGCCCACAGGATACCAGGCTGCAGGAGAAGAGACATTTATCTGGAGACCTTAGATAAAGTCTCATAGTTATTTTAAAAGTTATTGTGAAAGTTCCTTTGTGTCTTCTGCCTTTGAAAGCAGAATGTTGCCAAGTGTGAAAGGCACGTTAGAGTTGGGGATGAGCCAGAGAAATAGAAATACTAAACAAAAACCTGCTCAAGTTGAAAGAAGAATGGAGAGGTTGATCTGTGTGTGTGGAAGGATGAGGCCTGAGGTTTGTCAATCCCTCAGCTTTTCATGGCCAGGTGTTGTGATCTTCTGCAAAAGTTCTCCAAAAAGCCAAGGAGCAGAGGAACGGCTCAGCTTGGTTACAAAACCCTCGCTTGGCTCTGACATCCACTGATCTCTCCCCCCACAGCAGCACAGCTGGAAACAAACACCTAAAAATAGGGCTCAGGGATGGCTGGATATGCTGCTGCAGACACAGAAATAGGATGTTCCAGGCAGGATATCCTGATAAAACAGCCTCTTCACTTTGGGATTAACCTCTGCCCCCTGGAGAGGGATGGGGCACTGTGCCAGCCTCCCTTCTGTGCTCTCTGAATGCTCCACAGACACACGAGCGCTGCTCCTTCTTCCCAGGATCAGCACCAGCTGCTGCAAGAGATGCACAGGAAGAAAACTGGGGGTGACAAACAGCTCTTGCATCTCCCAAATCCTCTGAGATGAGAACCATGGGTATTTAGGGTGCCCTGAGAAGCTGGGGCTGCCCCATCCCTGGAAGTGTTCAAGGCTGGACAGGGCTTGGAAAAATTTGGGATAGTGGGAGGTGTCCCTGCCCATTGTAGGAGTGCTGGAATCAGGGCATCTTTAAGGTCCCCAGTCCAAATCACTCTCAGATTCTGAGATTTCTTGGCACAAGGAGACCTGGCAGCTGAGTAGGTGGCAGAGCACTGGTGCACTCCTGACCCCAGCCCCTGAGCTGGTAACTAGTTTATATTATCTTCCTCCTTTCATTTCTCTTCCACAGTTCTGTTCCAGTTAATTTTGTGAGGTCACAGAACCATTTACAAAACATAGGGTAAGGATATTTCTATTTTTATGTTACCTTCAGGAAGGCAAAGTAGCCAACAGCCAAATTGGGCTGTGAGCTGTGACCCTGGATATCAGGTAAAACTGCTCAGCTGAAAAAGAGGCAGCTCAGAAGAAGTTACACCATGAAGTTGCGCCACTTCTTCAGCCATGCAGAAAGGAAGTCATGGTCAGCAGGCAGAAAAACAGCTAAAAGCTCTTTATATGTGCACATGTATAGGAAGGGAATGAAAGGAATTAAAGAAAAAGATTGGGAATTATGCACGTTATGGGTTTTTTAAACAGCAGTGTTTTGGGGAAATCTCCACCTTAAACCATCACATTATGTCAGGAATAAAGTCCAAACCGTCCTGCAGCCTTGATAGTCTGAGGCTAACCAAGCTTCCAAGAAAATGAGGGAAAATTACTCCCTTCCAGTAACTTACACTGGCAGAGTGCTCGGTTTTCCTTCAGCGAGCACTTATTGGGAGGTTGCTTCTGTATTTTACAGCTCTCCCCGGGCAAAGTGACCGTGGAGAGGAGCAGGAGCAGCCGGAGGGAAGGGCTCCATCCCCTCCCGCAGCCCCTGCGCCCAGCGGGGACAGAAATCCTTGGTCTCCAACCCAGGGCACCAAAGGACGTCATCGCCTTCCCAAGAGGCTCTAACGTCATTAACTGCACACGTTTGGTGTGGAGAAGAGAAAGAAAATACAGGATTTCCTGCTCTGCAGCCAGCGGACCGGGCTGCAGATGCCGGCAGGATTCCAGCGCTCCGAGAACATGTGGAAGTTAAGCGAGGAGGAGTTGGGATTGCTGAGAAAAGCAGAGGGGAAGAAAAGCAGAGCGCTGGCTGCTCCTGCTCCCTAGCACGGCTATGACCCCCCCACAGCATGGGCAGCACAGAAAGGTGAGTGCCATTTCTGCTCTTTTCTTCAGGAGACTGAAACCTGTGCGTTTTTAGCGAGTTTGTCACTTCTTTGTAGTTCTTCAAGAGATGGTATCGGGGCAGGAGCTGGTGCAACATCCTCAGCCGCTTCTGCTGTGCCCACCAATTTATCTCCGAGGGTGGGTGAGGAGAGTCAGTGCCTGGGGCAGGCTGTGGTGTGGGGGAGGACATGGGGAGAGGCTGCTTTAGCCAAAAAAACCTCAATTTCGTCCTCACTGACAGAGGCTGCCATTAGCGACCAGCTCTATTTACGCATTTCCTATTAGTGCTTAGATTAAACAAACAGAATTGTTGCTTACAACCCCAGTGCCAGAAAACTCCACTACTTAAACCAGGACCTCATTTCAAGCCATAAGTGGATTTATTAATTTTTAAAATTTTTTTCCCCAAGCCTCCTTTTCCCTCCAGCATCCCCAGCCCTGAAGGGAGGCAGCTCTGCCCCCATCCCCCAGCTCGGAGGGCTCTCCCCAGCCATGCCTGGAGTTCAGCTTTAGCCTGGGTTGTCCAAGTAGCCCATGGAAAAGATGAGGATGAGTTTGCCAATGGATCGGGAGCAGCAAATGCAGGAACACCCCGGTGGTGTGGGGCTGGGTGGGGCCCGGGCTGATTCACAGGGGCCGGGCTGTTTCCAGCCCTGACTTTCGCCTCCAAGAACACTCCAAAAATCAGCCCCGGGTGCTCTAAGAGTTGCCTTACCTCCTGATTAATTGCAGTTATTTGATGTTTAATGAATGGCGGGGCTGCATCCACAGTCAGTGCTCTGACTCCCGGGCACTGATACTGGGCTCCCTTGTGGAATTTCAGCTGATTAAAACTCAGCTTTGCCAAAAAAAAGCACTTCCTGCTCCTGCCCGTGTTTAAATCCATGTGTGGATGACATGGGAAAATAATCAAAGAACGGCAGGAATATTTTATAGAAGATTTATAAAGGCACTGAACAAAACTGCAGACAGAGCCCACAGGAGCATCTCTGTCCTGACACCACCAGCAAGGCAGGAGGAAGCTGGAGGGGCACGGGACAAAGGGAAAACTGGAAAACAATAAAAAATTTACAACTCCACCTTCCCAGGAATTGTTGTAGTGAACAAGCCTGGCCTGACCCCAGACCAGGGTGGGGATCTCTGCTGCTTTCCTGCCGGTGCCCTCCAAAGCTGTGTTGGGTACCAGCAGTGCCAGCCAAACCTCCTGCCAGGAGCAGGCACTGCTGTGCTCCCAGGGAGAGCCAAAAACATGGAGAAAACCAGCAGGGAGGCTCCCCATGGGAGAGGTGTAGGATTTAGGCTGAGTTGTGTGGCAGGGACAGCGGGGACTCTGCGACCCCTTCCGTGAGCCCACACCAAGTGCCACCTCTGTCACTGCACAGCTGTGACAGGAGCTGAGAACAGCTGCATTCCCCACACTCCCTGGCAGTTTTCCCTCCCTATTTTCTGCAGGGATGTGAAGACAAGTCCTGCCAGCCCTTTGCCTGGGTTAAACAGACTGAGTGCAAAGGGCACGAGTCCCTGATGGATTTTTGGGCAGGTGAGGAGCACAGGGATCCTGCAGGGACCAAGGAGCTGTTCCCCAGTGTTCCCTCAGCACAGATCTCCACTCTCCCCTGCCTTTCCCAACTCAGTGGAGCAATCACAAACCTCTGGCACAGTCAGCAACCGAGAGGTGCCCTCACTCAGCAGCCCCAGTTCCACTGGAAAAACAAGGAAAAGCAAGAAGGCAGATTGGGAAAGGCTCGGTTTGGAAAGCAGGGTGGGAGCCCTGACCCTGCTGACATCAGAGGTGAGAGTGAGGGGCAGCCAGCCAAGAGGCCAGGACTGTCTAAAATATCTATGTATTTTAGATATTTATCTGCACATAAAAAAGTATAAAATATCTAAAATGATGATTTCCTGCTGATCCTGAAAACGTGGTAACCCCACCAAAGAGCTGCTCAGGTGAGGAGGCAAAGGATGGAGAAGACTTCATCCTGTACCTTGAAGCATTGGGATGGATTCGCTCCTGGGAATCCATCCCTGTGACAAACATCAGGCTCTGGGAAACAGCACTGTTGCTGCTTCTTAATTAATTACTGCTGATGAGGGGCTGGGTGACAGAGACAGGAGGTGCTGAGGGCTCTGCCAGCCCCAGCTCCAGGCAGGGAAGGGAAGGGCAGGGCAGGCTGCCCACCTCTCACAGGCTCCATTTCCAAATCCCCTCTTCCCAAAAGAACAGATTATTTCCTATGGGATCTGTTCATGAATGGCAAAATCCATCAACTCTCCAGAGAGCAGCAGGAGCACCTGAACTCCCCATGACCTGCTGATAAATCCTCTCAGCACTGGGTGAGCTGGCATGGGTAAATGGAGGAGAAGAATTTCTACTTTAACTAGAAAGGAGTTGTATTTATCTCTCTGCATGTCCTGAGCAGTTGCTGAAGGATAATTCCTGCTGCTGAGGGATAATTCCCGCTGCTCCAGCACGATGCCTGCACAATGTGCTGGGAGTGGCGGAATTGAGTTAGCAGGACCAGCAGAGCAACTGGCGTGTGTTCGGCCAGTTATTAACTTATAAGTCTAGCCTTAACTCTGGAGCCAGAGCTGATGGATCTGTCTGCAGCTCTCCCCTGGCCTCAGCTGCCTGGGGATGTTAATTATTGCCTTTTCTGCCAATTCACATCAGATCCCTGCATGGATCTGCAAAGACAGTGCCAAAATCCATTTCAAATCCCTATTTATTTACAGTCCAGCTGAAATTGCTTGTAGATGTGGAGCAGCAATTTGACAGTGTGCAATGGGAAACTTGATAAAATAGAAGTGGTTCTGGAAAACCCGGGGAGCTGCAGAAGCTCTCTGGCAATCAAGAGATGGATGTTACAGAGCTCAGGGTATTCATTGTAATTGGGGCATCTCACGAGACCCCGCAGCGCCTCTGCGGGAGAGGGTGGAGGATGTCTGGAATCACTCCTGGGTAGTGGGGTCACTCTTCCCCCCACCCATTGACTTGCACACACAACCAACTCTTCTATCCTAATGCACATTATCTCCATGGAGAGATTTTGGCTTTACAGCATCTTTTTACCCACTCCAGAACCGCTCCCCCTGCTGTGACCACCCCATGAGTGAAGAGACCCGGCCAGGATGGAGAGCAATGTATCCTCCGAGAACTGTTCTGACCCCCAGATGTCCTTCCAGTCCACCCTCTACGCCACCACCTACACCCTCATCTTCATCCCGGGGCTCCTGGCCAACAGTGCTGCCCTGTGGGTCCTGTGCCGCTTCCTCAGCAGGAAGAGCAAAGCCGTCATCTTCATGATCAACCTGGCCGTGGCCGACCTGGCCCACGTCCTCTCACTGCCCCTGCGCACCTACTACTACATCAACCACACCTGGCCCTTCGGGAGCTTCCTGTGCCAGGTGTGCTTCTACCTGAAGTACCTCAACATGTACGCCAGCATCTGCTTCCTCAGCTGCATCAGCATCCAGCGGTACCTGTTCCTGCTGCACCCCTTCCGCGCCAAGGGCTGGAAGCGCCGCTACGACGTGGCCATCAGCGCCCTGGTCTGGCTCTTGGTGGGGGCTGCCTGCCTGCCCCTCATCATCGTCAGGAGCCCAGCTCTGTCCAACTCCATCAACAGCTGCTTCTCGGACCTGGGCGTGAAGCAGCTCAGCCCGGGGGCTGCCATCGCGCTGGTGACGGTGGCGGAGCTGTTCGGCTTCGTCATCCCCTTCGGCACCATCGCCTGGTGCACGTGGAGGATGTGGCACTCCCTGCGGGAGGGCCCCACGGCGCTGCAGGATGCCGGCGAGAAGCGGAAGGCCCTGAGGATGGTCCTCATGTGCGCCGCCGTCTTCTTCATCTGCTTCACGCCCTACCACATCAACTTCCCCTTCTTCATGATGGTGATCGAGAACGTCATCCGGGACTGCGCCGTGCACCGGAGCACGCTGCGCTTCCACCCCATCTCCCTGTGCCTGGCCAGCCTCAACTGCTGCCTGGACCCCGTCCTCTACTACTTCATGACCTCCGAGTTCCAGGCGCAGCTGCTGCGCCACGGCTGCGTGGCCCTGAGAGCGCGGCTCCCGCCCCGCCGCAGCAGCGCCTCCGGCACCGACACTGCCCACGACATCCGCCTCAGGAAGAGGAATCTCCCTCGCCTCAAGTTCTGGTCTCTTCCCAAGTTCTTTGGCCAAATAAACAGCATGGACATCCCCACTGTGCCACCTGATGAGCTGCTGCTGGAGTCCATCTCGTGAGAGCCCCGTCCACACGAGGGCTTCTGAGAAATGCAGTGAGGATTGCTCTGCTCTCCAAATCCGTCCGGAATTGTCGCTGTGTGCCGCAGATGCCAGGACCTGATCCATGAGGACGTTGTGATGCCAAAAGATTTGCTGGTTGTGCTGTTGCTGCTGGGGACTGTTGTCTTTCATCTCTTCAAAAGCCATTGTTGACGCCAAAGTTTCCCCTGTGCTGAACTGCAGTGGGTTCAGGTGCCTCGTTTCAGGTGTTTCTCTGCTTCTGCGTATTTTCATTTTTGGGAATCCTTCTGAACCCCGAGCTGTGAGTGAGAGGCTCAGCCTTGGTACAGCTCTGGGGATTTCAGCCCTGATCCTGGGTACCTACAACCAGGAGCATCCACCATGCTCACACAGGGCTCTGCATCAGGACAGCTCATTATGTCCCTGTAAACCAAAACTTTTCCACTACAAAAATCCATCACCTGGGTCCAGTGCAGCCTAATCTGGACTGCAAGACTGTAGCCAAACAAAGAGTATTAACCTATATCACATCAGTGTTGTAAGGGAGGGCTCAAACAAACTGGGCTCAGCTCACGCTGCTGGAAAAGGCACTGAGAGCTGAGCAGAAGGATCCACCTGGCTCCTGGGAGCTGCAGGTGCTTGGCTGATTATGGGGGATCAATATTTGGAAGACCAATTACAATAGATATGCCACAGGCAAGAGGGAGATGTGACACCTCCCAGGGCACATTAAGTCACATTAAGAGCTCTGGTGTGAGTTGCAAAAACAGGGACCTGTCATTGGTGTCTCTTGTGTTGTTCTTGGGAGTCTTGTGTTGTCATGTTGTTGACGTGCGTGGTTGCACATGAAGATGTTATCCAAAATTTCAGTTTTGCTTTGAACACCAAAAACCATCCCAACCTCCACTGGGTACTGAGAAAATTTACAAAACTGACTCCAGTACACCCTGAAAGCTTCAAACTCTGAGGAAATAAAATTATCCTAATGTGTATTTGAGCTGCAGGAGTATTATTTTAAGTGCTTGGAAATAATCTCATTATGCTCCACATCTGCTGTCGGAGCAGTGACACAATTTTGGGGGGACACCCAACTCTGGAGCTCAGAGAATCCTTGAAGAGTCGCCAGTGCAGGGGTTCTGAGGTCTCCTCCTCCCAAAAAACCCTCAGATAATTTTTTAAGTAAGCGTAGGCAGGGAGGGATTGATAGAAAACAGCTTTTCCCATGATTGGATGCACATTTCCACCCCGTGCAGTGTTTCTGGGAAGCAAGGAATGGGTGCTGAGGCTGGATGGGGGAGACCAGATGGGAGACCCAGACAAACTGGAGGAATTTGCTTTGGTACTTAAAGTGTGCCAGAAATAGGCAGAAAACTCCAGGAGCAGGCAGAAAAGCTGCTGCCCTGGGGCTCATTCTGTCCCAAATCTCCTCCTCCTCCTCTCACAAAAAATATAAATAACAAAAGGCCATGTTTTCCTTGTTTGCTTGGTGGGGGAAAAAAAGAGCTTCCAGGGCTGGAAAACTGCTGTTTCAGATGGCCCAAACTCAACAGAGTGTGGAGGCAAAACAGGAAAACCTCAAAAAAAACCTCACCGATGCTGGGACTGGCTCAGGGCAGCTCCCACAGACAGGACAAGCCACACCGGCAGGATCCTCACCAGGACTGTGGCTTTTCCCGGGTGTTTTGGGAATGGCACAACCCCGAGGAGCTGGGCTGGACATCCAGGTGGCCCTGAATGACCACAGACAGGTCATTTATAAGCCCCACCCTGAGCAACAGCAAATCCTGGATTGTGGCTCCGACTTTACTGGCAGCACCAGACCCAGGTTTCCCAGGAGCTCCAGTTCCCGCTGGGACTTTGCCAGTTTGTTTTCAGATTGCTGTTCTGACATTTCTGCAACACAGCTTGCCCCTTCCAAACAGAGAACAGGAAAGGGCAAACCCAAAACTCTCCCTAATGTCACATGGAGACTCAACAGCAAACCCTCCCTTGGCTGTGCCTGCCTCAGGCATGGCAAATACAGAAAAATCCCTTGCAGAGTGGGACACCCTGGGCAGCAGGGATTTTGCTGGGTTCTCTGTAAATCAATCACTGAAGGAACATCCTTGTCCAGTACAAACTGGTGCTTCCCGCTTTTCCAATGCCTGCCAGGCTCCTGCTTTATCAGGTGTAGGATCATCATGGAATGGTTTGGGTTGGGAGGGATCTTAAAGCTCATCCCACCCCTGCCATGGGCAGGGACACCTTCCACTATCCCAGGTTGCTCAAGCCCAGTCCAACCTGGCCTTGGGCACTTCCAGGGATCCAGGGGCAGTCACAGCTGCTCTGAGCAACCTGTGCCAGGGCCTCTCCACCCTCACAGGGAATAATTTCTTCCCAAGATCCCATCTCAACTTACACTTACACATCCCTAAAATTATGCAGTACTTGTGAGTATCCAAGCTGTCCCTTGCACGGCACATTTTAGGGCCCCAAAGGGAGGGAGGGGAGCTGCTTTTCTCCTTGCTAAAAATACCTTTATCCTCCCTCCATGACCACATGCTCCCAGTCCAGCCCCAAAGTGCTTTTGCCTCTGGAAAACCACTCAGCCTCTGTGGAGCCCTCACAACTGAGCCTCTCCTGACTTTTGGCACCGCTGCTGGCAAGGGCAGCTTCTCCTCCCACCCACCTCGTGCTGTCCCTGGCAGGGGAACAAACACCAACAGCTCCAACCCCGAGCACAACCCCAACACACTCAAAGAGAATTCTGCTGCTCCAACGCCAGGCGAGCCAGGGAGCGGTTCTCCAAGCCAGGGAGCTGTTTTACAGACAGCCATGATTTCATCAGACCCCAGTCCAATTTTTTGATTCATGCGCTCAGCCAGCAACACCCTGCAAAGCCCAAGTTTGGGGTGTGGTGGGACAGCACCGTGTGACAGCCCCAGGTGTGTCCATCACCCCTCCCACGCTCCAGGGTCCTGTTGAGGGCACGGGGGAGAGGATTTGGGAATTCTGTGTGGATGCCATGGCAGCGTTCAGTGCTGGGAGGGCGCTCAGCATTCCAAGGAGCAGCCAAAGCCTCATCCCTGCGCAGCCAGCACATCCTTCCTGGCAGATGCTGCCACGCCATCCCCAGCCCTGCTCCTTTTGCAGGGATTTTTTTGGTTTTTAAAGAGAATTCCCTGCTGCAGGCACACAGGACAGGGAAATCCAGCAGGTTTAGCCCACAGCACGGCTGCATCCCTGGCTCCACGTGAGCCCTGCTGATGTCGGGAGCTGCATCCATGGACCTGCGCCTGCTCCCCCTTTCCAGACACGCTCCTTTGCCCTGGGACAGCCCCAGCCGTGTGGAGAGCAGGCAGACAACTTCTTCCCAGGAATTATTTCTGTTAAAGACAGGCAGTGCAGAAGGACCTCAGCTGGTTCTCTCTGAGGAGTTCCTACAAGGTCATGAAGCACAAGATTAGATAAACGGAGAACTTTCAATTCTTGTAAGACACAAAAGTAAGTAAAGAAAAAAATATATAATCAATACAAGAGAAAAATACAATTTAATAATTTTACTTTATGCTGTAAAATAATTTCTTTGTGATTTGATGTCCAGCTCCAAGATCTCCTGATTTTTGTTGGCCACAACTGCAACAGGATTGGAAGGTCGAGTCAGGATTTTCTCTGGGGACAGCAGAACTCAGAGACTGGCACTTGCCTGCTGGTAAAGGCACCCTCAATTCCCACCCCACACCCCAAGAGTGCTCCTGACGTGGTGGGAAATGGGATGGATGCTGGTGGCAATACACACAGAGCATAGCACCAGCAAAACAGGATTTGGGGGTGCCCTGCAAGGTGGTTTTGAAACAAAACACCCCTCAGTACCCTACATCCACTCCCTGCCCCGAGCTCAGGCTCTGCCTTCCCCTAACCTGGCTGACTGCTGTGGAAAAGGCAGTGAAGCAGAGAACCCACCACGTGCTGCAGTGGGAAAAGCAAAGGGGCCCATCCCCAAACCCAGGTGCTGCTCAGCCACGAGGGATTGGTGATTCCTGGGACTGGCCTCAATTTTCTTGTCTAATAAAGTCACTTCCAAACCATCCCCCTCAATCCTCGTGGGAGGCAGGGAGTGCCAGGGTCCCACAGGGGAATGCTGGTGGAGTGGGGCAGAGCCTGGGCACCCCTGGGTGTCACATCACACAGTTTTGGGGAGAGGGAGAGAAAATAAATGAGAGCATGGCAGAGGTAGCTGTGGGAGGTGCTGGGGAGGTTTCACATCTCAAATCCTGCTGAAATTAGAGAAACACCCCAGGACTGACATAAGCTGAGGCAGCATTCTCCTCTGAGAATGCTCAGTGAGACCCCAGCACGAAGGAACCCCCCTTCAGCACTAAACCCCACCCTCCACTGCTGCCAGCCCAAAAATACCAGTCCAAAACCCAGCCCTGCACCTCAGGGATCACTCTGCAGAGAAGATCCCACAGTGCTGAGAACTCTGGCTCCCACGTTAATTAAAGCCCATCAAGTCATCAGCAGCTTCAGAATGAAGCTGGAAGCTTTAACCAGCAGGAGCATCAGCTGCTGGAACAGACACACAGCTGCATTTTTGGGAGATGTGTTCCCCAGAGCCTTAGAAGGGGGCTGGGCCACCACAGGGTGACAAATCCTGTGCCCTGCGAGGCTGTAAGAGCCATTAATCTGAAAACTGCCATAAAAAGGAGTGTAGAGAGCTACAAACCCTAAGTTGGGATTGTGATATGAGTAAATCAGCGATGCTTTAAAGGAGCAGGGGTAATATAATGTATATATGTATGCTGTTCTCCTGGGGAGATGCGTAAGAAAAATGAATAAATACAAATTTAAAAGTTACAAATCACTACAGAACTTATCTGGAAATGATTAGCAAAGTCACTTTTTCAAATTAACCAATGAATAATTGCTCCTTTAACAAGAATTCTTGTTGATGCTCCCTGAGCCGAGTCCTCCCCGGCTGAGCAGGGAGGTGCTGCTGCTCAAAGGCAAAGCGCAGCCAGCTCTGCCCTCTGCCGATGGCCGCGGTGGCCCGGGGCTGCGGCCGTCGGTGACACCGCTTCGTGGCACGTCTGGAAAAGAAGAGCCCTCGGCTCTCACCCTGTCTGCTCCATGAGAGCTGCGGGAATCCCCTGAACGAAATAATGACCGCGCTGCTTTTGGGGAGCCCAAATCTGCCCACGAGCAGCTTCGGAGGGGCGGGACCCTAAATCCCCCCAAATCCCTGGGAGCAGGGGCTGCAAACACCCCGCTGAGAAGGAAAGCTTTCCCAGAAAGCTGGGGAAGGAAAATACTGGATGAATGCTGGCATTCCCTCAGCACAGAGGGGCTCTGCCGGCGGGTCCCCGTCCCCAGGAGCGGAGCTCGGGCTCCTGACCCCACCCCTGGCAGCAGGAACAGCTGCTGGGGTGACACCAACCCCGCAGCGACAGCTCCCAGAGCACCCCGACAGCAAAACACCCTTAGGGACATCGGTGCAGAGCCCGGCGGGAGGAGGAGAGCGGCTGGTCCCGGCAGAGCCCAGGCAGGGACCCCGGAGCACCGGAGCGGGGCCCCGCCGCCCCCGGCCCCGCCGCCCCCGGCCCCGCCGCCCCCCGGCCCCGCCCTGGGGACACTCCGGGACAGCCTCCGGGACACCAAAGGTAGGGCTGGAATTCCTCTGTCCCGGCTATCTTCTGGTCTGTTTTGGGGGTTCAACTCGAATTCTTTTGGTTGTTGTAGCCCTAGATTTGGTGAGGCTCTGCCAGGGGTGCTGAGAGGGGATGGGACAGTGCAGGGACAGCCAGGGGGGTCCTGCCTTCACCAGAGACCTGGTGTAACTCCCGGAGTAAATGGGTAGAAGGGAGGAGATGCAGAGTAAGCCCAGTTATACTCATTTATTGAAAATCCCCCGTGCCATGGGATGCTCTGAGCATCCGAACGAGAGCGGGGCGATGGCTGAAGTTAAAACACCCAGCCTCGACGTTTCAAGCTGTGTTTTCTGCTATCATTGAGTGAGCAGATGAGTTTAAGGATTAACCCCAACTCCAGCGATTCTCAGCCTCTGCAAAGGCAGCACCACCTGGGATGGGACTGGTCTGTAAGGGGTCTTTGAGGCCACGCAGCCCCATCCCCCCTGCACAGGGATAACTGACCCAGTCCTCATCACTCCACACTTCCCTTGGGCTTGTCTCTCTCCCTTTGTCCCAAGAGTTTTCCCAAGTGGTCTGTTCCTCACAAGGGGTACCACGCTGATTTTCCATGGGCCAATTTCCATTTCACTGCTAGAACCAGGGAGGAAGAGGACAGGGTTATCTCAGCACAGGGACATGACTGTGCATCCCTGGGGACCATGTGCTGATGGTTTGGGGGGATAACTTACAACTTTGGTGCCCAAAACATCTTTCAGGGACATCAGGGTGTGCCAGGAAGGGAGAAGGAGGGTGGGGGATTAGGCTGACACACAGCACCGCTGTTTCGGGTTATATTCCCTTCTTAACCAGGATAAATATTAACAAAGGAGGACAAGAGCTTTTGCAAAGGATTAAAAGGCAAAAGCAGAGTATTTCACATGGCATTAAACCAGAGCATTTATTTTTTCCCTTCATATTCTTGGAATTTAGTTAGCACAGCAAGAGGCAACATCGCTCTGATGGAGAAACAGAAAAATCCCAAATATCTACCACGAAACTGCTTAATGGCAGAGAAGGTTCTTCTTCTGTCATTTGTTAAAAGAACAAAAAACCCAACCCCATACAACATTCAGTTTCTGGTTTTAGCATATCTATTTTCAGTTCATACCTTGTAAACTCTATTTCCTGCCAAAGCAGGCCAGCAGCATTTCAGGTGAGCCAGAGAGCAAAGCTGGCAATGGGAGAAGCCCAGGCCACCCCTGGGCCAGCTCTCCCCTGCCCACAGGGCCCCTTTGGAGGGACCCAGCCACCCTCACCCTGCCTTCACTCTCACAGGAAACTGAATTTCTATTTGATGTTTCCCCTGTGCATGTTCTGCTTTTATTTTAGGTTGTGGAGGAGAAGAAGGAAAAACACAAGAGAGGTGCCGGGCACAGCCTAGCCCAGCTCCCCCAGGAGGGTAAGTGAGCAGGGGGCACCAGGGTGCTGCTGCTGAGCCCCTGTCACGGGTTTTTTGTGTTCTTAAAACACATCCTCACCCTGAACACGAGGGACTGAGCACCCCCAGCTCACCTGGGCCAGCAGCAGGGGCAGGGCTTGGTGGAGGATCCATCTGGGGCTTGGTGGAGGATCCAGCCAGGGCTTGGTGGAGGATCCAGCCAGGGTTTGATGGAGGATCCAGCCAGGGTTTGGTGGAGGATCCAACCAGGACTTGGTGGAGGATCCAGCCAGGACTTGGTGGAGGATCCAGCCAGGGTTTGGTGGAGGATCCATCCGGGGCTTGGTGGAGGATCCAGCCAGGATTTGGTGGAGGATCCAGCCAGGATTTGGTGGAGGATCCAGCCAGGGTTTGGTGGAGGATCCAGCCAGGGTTTGGTGGAGGATCCAGCCAGGGTTTGGTGGAGGATCCAGCCAGGGTTTGGTGGAGGATCCAGCCAGGGTTTGGTGGAGGATCCAGCCAGGGCTTGGTGGAGGATCCAGCCAGGGTTTGGTGGAGGATCCAGCCAGGGCTTGGTGGAGGATCCATCCGGGCTCATCCATCCCCTGGCTCTGGGCAGGAGCAGGAGTCACTGGCAGATCCCAGCTCTGAGAGGGCTCCAGGCACGAGGCAGCAGCAGGGACAGCACCCACAAACTGGGCCCAGCACCCACAAACTGGGCCCAGCACCCACAAACCGGGCCCAGCCAGGAGCTGCTCCCAAAGCCTCTCTCGACCCAACTGGGTTTGGGAGTTGCTGTGGATTAAACCCCCCAGGATTTACTAACAAGGATTGGACACCCCTAAGCAGCCTCGGGTGAGGGTGCTGAGCTCTGCTGAGGCCATGGGGCAGAGCCCAGCTGTGAGCAGGGTCAGGGGCTGCTCCCACAGCCCCAGCTCCTGCAGGGGTTCTCATGGAGCAGATGGAGACCCAGCTGTGCTCCAGCGTATGGAAAATGCTTTACCCAGGATGTACCCAGCTCTAACAAGCTGATTTTAGGCTGCCTGCAACTCTTACCTGCTGTTTTGACTTATTAGGCACAAATCTTCATCCAGTGCCCCAGCGGGGCTGATTTGAGGGGTACCCATGGAAAAATCAGGGGGAAAAGCTGTGCAGGGGAAGAAGGAGGCTGTGCCTGTGGAGAGTCTCTCACCCACCCCCTCACAGTGAGGGGGAAGCAAGCACAGAGCATGCAAACCCAAATTTCCTCTTTCTGGAGATTTTTTTAGCATCCTGCTGTTTTTTTACACAGCACACAGGACTGAACTCTGTGATGTTGCTGCTTGGGATTTCCAAAGTGCCATCTCTCACATTGCTGAGTTTTTACACCCCCTCCCCAGCCCTGAGGGTGCCTCTGGGTGCCCTGGCTGAGCCCCCTCGCTGCTCCCCACCTTCAGCTGGGCCTCGGGGACCCCTCGTGCCACAGGGACAGGCAGAAAGTCCTGCAGCTGGAGGGGACAGGGAATGGAGCTGCAGGAAAGTTGCTGTGTGATGAGGATGGGGAAGGGCAGGAGCTGAGAGACAGCAGGAAAAATAAGATGTGAATGTGTGGAGAGTGCACTTTGTCCTTCCCTCTGTGTGTCCCAAGGCCCAGAGATGGAGTTAAGGTAGGTTTTCCCATCTGGGAATGCAGCCAGGGGAGAAGGAGTAGGATCAAGTCTTCCTCAGTGGGTGACAAGAGCCTCTGCCAACAGGAGACGAGAGGCAAGCTGGTTTAAATTGATAAGAAAAATTGTTAAAATACAAATAATATTAATTGTCACTTCTGGAGCATAACAGGATCTTTTCACGAGACATTTTACTCCACTGTTTGAGTTAGATGCTCCCCTTTTAAAAGGAAGGAAGGAAGACATCTCAGCCTCCTTGGTGAGAGAAAATACAAAAATAGACATATTTCCTTTTATGGCAGATTTTCTGCTTCCACCCAAAACTACTTCAAAGTTTTGGTACCATCACACCAGCAAGTGCTGACCATCGTTAAATTCATTTTCACATTTTTTACCTAAGCACTGGAAAAAAAAAAACAGCAGAGACTGCAGCAGATGTCATTTTACCTTTAAAATTAAAATTTTAAAGAATTAAATCAAAAACATTAAAACATTTTAAATTAAGTAAATGTGCCTTTGGCGTCTGGGTTGGTACCTACAAACTTCTCCCACTTAGACCTGCAGGATAATTCTTCATGTGGAAGCCAAAGCAAACGTGAGACAGTTTGGGCAGAGATCTGAATTTCCTCTAAATTTATCAGATCTGGCTGAGGTTTTTTGTGTCTGACACATTCAGATAACATCACCTGTTTGGCTGCAATTTTAAATAAAATCCACCTCCAGCCTTTTTAGTACCAGTTCTGGTATTACCAACAGCCTCAGATGTGCACAGTGGGTAAGGACAGACTTGGAAAAAACAGCTGTGAGAAAGTCAGACTGGATCAAGTGCAGGTAGTTCTGCAAAGGATGGTTTATGTCCTATTTTTAAAAGATTAACCGGGATTTGACCCTATTTTTAAAAGTTGACCCTGGTTTGGTGAGAGCCACTGGCCTGGGACTTCCACGCCATGACACAGCGGTGGTGGCTGCACAGGGGAAAGGTTTGTGTGCACATGGGTTACACCAGGAGCAGATTTCCTTCTGTCACCTGCAGCTGGGAATGCTCTGAGGCCTTTCCTGGGAAGCCAGGGGAGTGTTCCCCTCAGGAGTTTTTGGGAGGTGAGAATATCCCTAGGGAGGGAGGCAGCTCTGGCACTGACCATATGCTGGGACACGGGAAGAGCAACACCCCCAGGTTTGTAGCAGAAAACAAACACGATTTCTATTTATTCCTTGGTGGTTCTGCACCTCCACTGGACAGGGCACGGTGAGTGCTGGGCAGCACAAGAGCTGATCCACCAAAGCCACACAAAGGTGGAGAGATGCTCCAGCTTTTTCCAGCTCTCCCATAACTCTTGCTCTGTTCCTCCCCTGTCTCCCAGCAATGCTCCAACTGCACCTTTCTGTCTTCCAGCTGCTGAACGCCTGTGCTGGGAGAAGAGGCTGAAATGCCACCCAAAAGGTGACGGAGACACTGCTCCGGTGAGGATTTGCCCACTTGGACACAGCGATGCTTCTCCCGGTGTGGATCCCTCCTGCCCATCCTGCAGGTGACCCCAGCGAGCTCTGAGCAGGAGCATGAGCAGGGCTGGAGGGCAGGACTGGAATTAACTCCTCCTGTGCCAAAACTCCCCGTGATGAGCTGGTGACCGGAGCCTCCCCCACGGATCCAGGGCTGGACTGTTCCCTTTGGATCCTGAGGCCCCCCTGGCTGCAGGACAGGCGGGATGGACGTGTTATGATGCTGAGCACGGAGCTGGAGCACAACCATGAGCAACAGCTCCAACTGCAGCGAGACAGACCTCAAGCCCTACTACGCCATCACCTACACGGTGATCCTGATCCCCGGGCTCATCGGGAACACCCTGGCCTTGTGGGTCTTCTATGGCTACATGAAAGAGACTAAAAGGGCCGTGATATTTATGATCAATTTAGCCATTGCTGACTTATCACAGGTGCTGTCCTTGCCCCTGAGGATTTTTTACTACCTGACGGGCACGTGGGAGTTCGGAGGAGGTCTCTGCATGTTCTGCTTCTACCTGAAGTACGTCAATATGTACGCCAGCATCTACTTCTTGGTGTGCATCAGCGTGAGGAGGTACCTGTTCCTCATGCACCCCTTCAAATTCAGTGACTGCAGGCGCGTCTGTGATGTCTACATCAGCATCGTGGGCTGGGTCGTGGTCTGCGTGGGCTGCCTGCCCTTCCCGCTCCTCAGGATGCAGCACCAGGAGGATAAAACCTCCTGTTTTGTGGATCTTCCCATCAAGAAACTCGACCTCCCCACCTCCATCATGCTGATGACCATAGGGGAGTTGGTGGGGTTCGTGACCCCCCTGCTCATCATCCTGTACTGCTCCTGGAAGACAATCTTATCACTAAAAGAGAGGCACTCTGCTTCCCGGGACCTGGGCGAGAAGAAGAAGGCTTTAAAGATGATCCTCACCTGCGCCCTGGTGTTCCTGATTTGCTTTGCACCTTATCACATCAGTTTCCCTCTGGATTTCTTTGTGAAAACCGGGCAGATCCGGGAGGGCTGCGTGCAGATCTCGGTGTTCCACGCCGTGGCTTTGTGCCTCGCCAGCCTCAACTCCTGCGTGGATCCCATCATCTACTACTTCACCACGGACGAGTTCAGGAGACGCCTCTCCAGGCAGGATCTGCAGGACAGCATCCAGCTCCAGCCCCTCAGCTACTGCAGGAAGCACTCCAGGGATGTGCTTGGGGAGGACACCATGGAATACTAGAGCTGCCCTTCCCCAGCAGCAGCCAGCACTTCCACTATTCATTACATTTTGGCCTTTGCCAGAATTTTTTCCCTCAGGACACTGAGAACAACTCAAACTTCTGCTTTCAGTGAGGGTTGGAATAAACAAACAACCTCCCTCACAAAAAAAAAAAAAAAAAAAAACCAAAAAAACCAAAACCTGATCAAAAATGTGTTGATTTAATACTTCAGGTGCAAATTTTTACTGAATAGAAATAGGAGCATTTCCATTCCTCAGCTGGGCAGCAGGAGGTCACGGACCCATGGGAGAGGTGACACCATGTCCCACTGTCACCTGTGGCATCACCCAGCCACGTCCCGGTCAGCAAGAAACAGCAAAAGATTCTGGGGTCCTGCTGTGCAGAAAGAATTTGATCCTAAAAACCCCTGGATGCCACAATATTCTCTGTTTCTGAAGCACAAGACAATTCAGCAGAGACTGATTCTCCAGAGAGTGCCCAGAGCCTGCTCCAGCCACGCTGAGCATGGAGTGAGCAGCAGAAGGTGGCCCCAAAGGACTTCCCATTTAAATAATTAATGAAGCCTCATTTGGGGGTGTAGCAAATGCCATCCCCAAATCACATAGCCAGTGAAGCTTCCACACACTATTTTTCTGCCATCAGTTCCCACTTCTGGGTGCAAAGACAAAGGCTAGAACCCCCTTGGGTTTTGAACCATGGGGTTGTGCTTGGAGGGTATTTATCCAAGCCAGGTGTCCATCAAGCCTTTCAAGTTGTCTTTTCAGCAAAAATGGGGCAAATTATTTCCCTTTCACTGATAACTGACCCACAGCCATCACATCCACTCCCCACTAACAGCAGCAGGATTCAAACAGAGGATCCAAACCTTTCCAAAGTTTGCTGTAATGATAAAACCCTGGAAGCAAAGTCAAAGGTACCATGAGAGATTTTTAAGAAAGGCTCAAAGGTGGATGTTGTTTTAATGATATTTGCTTTATATTCAAACCACAGAGACTTCAGGCTTGACTTTGGTATTTCATTTGCACCTTCTTGTAAAATGTTATTTTTCTGTGAACATTGCAAACGTTACAATAGAAGCGTTTTGGAAGTGTAAAATACTTTGACAGTATCATTTTTTATTTATGCAAATGTTGTTTTATAATTTATATAAGGGAAATGCACATTGTAGGAAAATTATGTGAAGCACAGAGGGTGTCAGAACACAAGAAGTTTGTTTTCTTTTCAAAAACTTTTTCATATAATAAAACTCCACCACCTCTTCCCTACAGGAATCTGAGCCAGTGCCTGATGGCTGAGCAAGCACTGATAATTCATGGAAAGCACATTCATAGTGACAAAAAAATATTTATTTTTATATTTCCTGTTGTATATAATAAAATAATCATTTCTAAAAATGTTTTTTAAATGTGATTCTTGTCTCCTTCTCCCCCTGGCATCACCAACACACATGAACATGTGGCAGCACCTGGATTTGATGCCTCTTGAATACCTGCAGAACATTCTAGATGCTTCTCCAAAATTATTTGACTCTTCTTGTTGCACTGGGGAACAAGATTCCTCCAGCTGCAGGAATCCAGCCCATCCTGCCCTTTCTGGCCACCATGGGAGGGGACCAGGGTGGCCCTGTCCAACCCCCCCAGAGTCACTTTTAGCTCCTGAGGGGGAAAAATTGCTGCATAAAGCCGTGTCAGAAGTTCAGAAATTGTTCAGCGACAGAAACCCCAAGTAGCTGAAGTTTTCCACCCAGAAAATCCCGTGGGTGCAGCAGCCCCTTCCCCCTGCCACTTATTCAAATGAGTGTTAATTAAATTATCTCTTTCCACAGGAAGCTGCTGCAATGGTCGGGGTTGGTGGCAGGAGATGAATTCAGGGGACACCTCCCTGCCCTCCCCAGGGCACCTCTGCTCCAGGTGGCATCTGCTGGGGCCACACTGAGGTCTCACAACCCCTGGGGATGCTGCCACCAACAACTGCAGAATGAAGATGTCCCTTAGATTAGCAGGAGGTGGATTTTCATGCCGTGGGTATTTTTGCCATGCCCCTGTATTTTTAGTGTCTCAAGATCCACGAGCTGGACTCAATGATCCTTTGGAGTCCCTTCCAACTCAGAATATTCTGAGACTCTGAAATAATCTGGTCTGCAGCACTGGAATGGGAATCTGAATGAGAATGTAACTGAGAACCAAAGCGCCCAAACCCCAAAATATCCCCTTTATTCTGCAGGAAGGGTTTCCTCTGGTTGTTATCACTGAGCAGCAAAGCACTGAGCTCTCAGCCCGTGTCCTCCCCAGGCTGGCTCTGGGCTGAAGTGACAGGTGGTTTTTGGGCACAGAACCAGCTTTAATTCCTGCTGGGCCAACACAAAGCCATGGTAGCAAGAGTGCAGCCTCAGGGGTGGTTTGAGGGATGCCTGGGGAGCTTGAGCTGCTCAGAATGAGCAGTGAGCGTTTTGGGAGCCTTACTCACACAGGGCACAAGGTGGCTGAGGGTGCAGGGTCAGGGGAAGCAGAGTTCTGGGTCTGCTCCAGCCCTGCCCCGCTTCCATCGCCTCCCCCACGCTCCCTGCCCAGCAGCAGCTGCACAACCTCTCATAACCCTCGGGCACCGCCTCTCCCCTGCCCTGGCACCCTGAGAAGAGACCCAGCGGCTTCCTTGGGGATTTTTCTGTGCATGCTGAGACTCAGAGCTGCCCTCGCATGTGACAGCTGGCACAGCAGTGGGAGCACAGCAGTGGGAGCACAGCCCCTCTTCCCTTCCCTTCCCTTCCCTTCCCTTCCCTTCCCTTCCCTTCCCTTCCCTTCCCTTCCCTTCCCTTCCCTTCCCTTCCCTTCCCTTCCCTTCCCTTCCCTTCCCTTCCCTTCCCTTCCCTTCCCTTCCCTTCCCTTCCCTTCCCTTCCCTTCCCTTCCCTTCCCTTCCCTTCCCTTCCCGATGGGATCAGAGCCCACCCCCCTGCCTGGCCACCAGCCTGGACCCCCAACAACCCCTGAGGTCTGCTCTGCTGAATTCCCTGCTTTGGCTCCATGTCATTGCTGCTTTGACCATGGAATCCCAGAGATCTCCTTTTGCCATGAAAAGGGCTGATTTACAGCTTCTCCTACCACAGCAGAATTTTTATCCTCTCATACATCTTTTCTTTTACCAGCACTGTTTTCTTTGCTGTTTTGTCACATGGTTGCTCAACATCCTGAGCAGAGTCCCCGTTTCTCTGTAACTTGTTAGATTTTCCTGCTAGGGTTAAGGCAGCTTTGACACATTTTACTGCACTTTTTACTTCCTTTTTCACTTTGCTGTTAAAAATGAACCTTGGCCCCAGCAAGTGGGGTAAATGCACACACAGAGCACCCCTGGCACTGCCAGACTCTGTTCCTCAGACCTCAATAACTAAAAACAATCTCCAGAGAGCGAACCAAATATGAGCCCACCCCATCCAACACAAAAATAAAAAGCTAAAATCTTGTCAGAGATGTTTTGATAAATATCATGACCAAAAATAAGCAGGATCCATCAGGGCAGTGCCTGGTTCAAGCTGCCAGTTAAGTCAGGGCAGAGGAACTGCAGCCTTTGGGGTGACAAACTCTGAGAATTTAACTTACACCATCTACAGCTGTGGCCAAATATCTCATTTAGAAAAAAAGATTTGGTTATGTAAAACCATGAGAACAAAATTATAGAGAAAAAATATAGTAATGTCATTACCTCAGAGGGGAAGACCTGGTTCTGGTTCCTGCTTCCAGCTCTGTTCTTGTCCCTTAGGTCACACCAACCCTGTCAGGGCCAGTGTTTGTTCTGGGCTACCAGAGGTGCCACCATGAGGTTAAAGGGAGGGGGAGAAGGAGCTCCTTGGAGGTCAGGTCACCATGAGGCCGAGCTCAAATCATCAAGATAATAATTTTCTACACCATTTTGCTCAAGTTTCCTTCTACTCCCATTTTTCCTCCCCAAATTCAGAGAAGAAAATGAAAAGTCCAAGCAACCAACAAAGGCAGGATGAAGACAATGATGTGACAGAGTGCCATAAGGAATTGTGAGAATGAACCTTAAGAATGATTCTCTTAACTCATCTCCCATTTTCCCAGGGGCCCAACAGAGCTGTGAAAAGGGAATAACTTGGTGAGGCTCCAGCTCGTGGAAGGTCATGGCTTTTACCACCCACAATGTCCAGCTTTGCCTCCCCATTTGCACTCCCACAAGTCCCAAGAGAAAAAAAACTTATTTTAAAGGATTTAACCCAGCCAAGCTCTTGTTTTGGCTGACTCCTCTCCCTCATGTGCCACCAGATCACCAGTCCTGTGACCAGTGCCATTATCTGGGACAAAGCACAGTCACAGGACATTGGATATTTAAGGGCAGGATAACTCCCTGTGGTCACACAAACATCTGCACAGCTCCAGAGAAAGTTCCCAGGAGACCTGAGTGTAACAGAAGCTGAAACTCAGCTGTAAGGTTCTGTTTGAATGAGAAGTTTCTTAATTAAGTAAATCAACACAAACCATCAAAGCCCACAGCCCAGCCAGTTCCTGCTGCTTAACAGCCTAAAAATCTTAAAGCAGCACCATCCTAAATCCA
Organism: Taeniopygia guttata; assembly: GCF_048771995.1. Classification (NCBI taxonomy): domain Eukaryota; kingdom Metazoa; phylum Chordata; class Aves; order Passeriformes; family Estrildidae; genus Taeniopygia; species Taeniopygia guttata. The sequence goes on along the minus strand of NC_133029.1, from coordinate 4,946,476 downwards.
AAAAGAACAGCAGCACTGCCCACATTGGTGTCATGCTCTTCTTCGAGGTCCTTCACCCAAAATTTCTCCCTCTGGGCCTGTCTGCCCCAGCCCAGAGTCTCTAATGGGACTTCAACTCCCTGGTGAGATCTGGTTCAAATCATTACTGTGCTCAGCCATAGATCCAGCTCTGCAGACAGGACACATCTTGCCTTCAAGCACCAGAGGGTTTTGGTTGGTTTTTCAAAGAAAATAGAAATGAAAACACAAAAAAACTAGAAAATCAAATTATAGGGAGAAAGCAGAATTAAGGGTTTTGTGAAAGAAGCCATCAGCTCCACTGAGAAAAAACAAATATTGGGATATATGGGTCTGCAAAAGGATAAATGCACATTATCCAATATATCTGCAAATGGGATATTTATTGAAGAAACACAAAGTGTTTCTGGTCTAGGGACCTGGTCTAGTTGGAGGTGAACTGGCAGGGGGTTGGAACTCAATGGGCTTTAAGGTTCCTTCCAACCCAAACCATTCTGGGATTCTAAAATCTATGAAGATCTGCAGCTCACTTTTTCCTCAGACAGCCACAAATTTGGTTTTCCCTCAATCAAGGGGGAAAACAGAGCCTGAGAAATGCCCCAGCAGGCAGCAATCCTGGGCAAGCTGTGCTCAGCCACCTCCACCAGCACAGCCTCACCACGGCAAACCCTTGGAGACGAGGGAAGAGGAGAAGCTTCTTGGAGCATCCTTAGGGATGCAGCAGTGCCCTGAGACTCCTCAGCAGCAGCAGAGTGGGGAGGGGAGCAGGAGGGGAGGCAGCTCACAGAGAGGCACAGATGGATCTGATAAGCTCAGGGCCCTTCCTGTGCCCCTCCCGGGGAGAGCAGCAGCAGCTCCGCTCACCACGGAAGTGTCGGCCCTGGCATGTGTGAAAGTCGGATCCTCCCGCCTGTTTGGGGTTTTTTTGGTCATGAGATGAGGAGGCAAAGCTGTAACTGCTGTCAGCTTCAGGCTGGGTGACAATGCACACTGGTAAGGGGAGGGTGGTCTGAAGTGGGGCTTCTACATCACTCTTATTTAAAGAAAAAGGGCTGAGAACATGAGATGACAAAAGCTACGACCCCCAAGGGCAGAGAATCCAAAGGAGTGAATTACTTATCACCAAGTGACCACTGAGATCACCACCCTGTAGAACCCAATACCCTCCACAGCCCTTCCCTCCCAGGGATTTTAGGGTGGAAAGCATGGGTTTATCCATAGAATCATAGAATGGCTTGGGTGGGAAGTGACCTTAAGGTGATCTAATTCCACTCCTGCCATGGGCAGGGACACCTTCCACTATCCAGGCTGCTCCAAGCTCCATCCAACTTGGCCTTAGACACTTCCAGGGCCAAGTTGGATGGAGCTTCTCTGGGCCCCCTGTGCCAGGGTCTCCCCACGCTCACAGGGAAGGGTTTCTTCCCAATATCCCACTGAAACCTCCTCCATCCATGGATCCATTCCTAATGAATCCCACATGCTGACACACTCATTCCAGAATAAAAGCACCGGGTTCCACACCAACAAGGGATGAGGCCTGTGGGAAGTTCCGTGCTCCAGAATCAGGTGTCCACCCATGGATTTAACCCACAACAGCTCCAAACACCAACAAGCCCTAAAATGGAACAGCTCAGGAGAGCCCAAACATTTCTGCAAGACACAAACCACCATCCACAGTGAGAATAAGGCTGCAGACAGGAAATTCACTCTCACAGCTGTTAAGGTGGAATTCAGGGCTGTCACAGCACAAAAAGAGAGAAATTACATTCAAGTAAACAGACTAGTTAAACTATAAGAAATAATTTCCTTGGGAGGTGGAGTGGAGGTGGAGAGTCTGTAATTACTCTCAAGACAGGAAATACACCCATCCTATTGCCTAGGTAATATCACAAATATATACTCATAATGAAGAAATAATGTTAATGCAATAATGTTACTGTAATTATCCATATTGTAATTATTTTGGTGGCAGCCTGGAAGCTTCAATCAGTGCTGGCATTTGGGCTCTGTGCCACAGCTGGCAGCAGAGCCATCCCCCACCCGGCCTGGAATTAGGACAGGCAAAGCAGCTTTAATCCTTCCAAGCCTGACCTCGAGCTCAGCCCTGCCAGGGGGTAATTCAGCCACAGAGTGCAGGTTTGGGGGCTGCACCCCGTTTATCTGCTCCCACACAGCTCTGCCGTGACCCCACCTGCAGTGCTGTGCCCAGGGGTGCTGTCCCCACCATCAGAAGGGCACAGAGCTGCTGGAATGAGTCCAGAGAAGGCCAAGGGGCTGCAGCACCTCCCCTGTGCAGACAGGCTGGGAGAGCTGGGGCTGTCCTGCCTGGAGAAGGTTCTGGAAGAAGAGACCTTCCAGTATCTGAAAGGACTAGAAGGAAGCTGGATAGGGAATGTTCATCAAGCAGTACAGTGACAGGACAAGGGGGATTGGGTTCACACTGAAACATGGCAAATTTGGATAGACACAAGAAATTCTTCTCTGGCACAGGTGCCCAGAGAAGCTGTGGCTGCCCCTGGATCCCTGGAAGTGTCCAAGGCCAGGTTGGATGGGGCTTGGAGCAACCTGGGATAGTGGAAGGAGTTCCTGCCTGTGGGAGGGGATGGAATGGGTGAGTTTTAGGGTCCCTTCCAACCCAAACATCCTGGGATTCTGGGACATGGGTTCTTTTCAGGTCCAGGGTGCTCAGTGCTGAGATTTCCCCATGGCTCACCCCAGACTCTGCTGAGCACAGCTGGATTTTGGGGAGTGTTCCTGTACCAAAAACTAACCAAGTGCACAGGAGCCAGCCCAGAACTGCTGGAGTCCCAGCAGGCTGTGTCCCCCAGCCCTGCACAGCCCTGGCGGTGCTGCTGGGGTGGAGGTGACAGTTTCTCCCTGCCACAGCGGGCCCTGCACAGAGCTGAGCTTATCACCAGAAAAGCCTGGTTTAGACCAGCAGTTTATCAAGTCTGAGGTGCTAAAGCTCCTTTTCATACCAGCCTGAAGCCTCAGGGTGTCTTTCAAAGGTCTCCACACTACCCCTATTTTTTTTTTCTCAAGATCTTAATCTCAAGATATTTATATATGCTAAGAAGTTCAATTTTTACAGATTTTTATGAACAGAAAGCGTGGAGGGGAATGAAATTCTAATTTAGACCATTACATACTCTAATGGAAGAGTCTGTCACCACAGCCACCCACGCCTCAGCAGTCACACAGAGCAGCAGGTTCTGCAAAGGGCAACGGCATCTCCTCTGAGAACCAAAATCAACCGTGTTCTTAATAATTGTTTCTCATGTGTATTTCTGATTAAAAAACCCTGAATGAACTCCCATGTAATGCTGGAAGAGGAAATATCCAAAGGGCTGCATTGCCAGCTTCATGTTGAAAAGGTATTTAAAATTTACATCTAATTTTGAATTTATTTGGTCAGAAAATGAACCTGCCAGCTCCCCCAAGGAAGCTGCCCAAAGTCCCTGCAGAGATCTTGCTGATTGTCCCATGCCCACAGGATGCTTTTGCAGTAAACACAGATGTAAATGAAGCTCTTCCAGTAACTGAGTTTGCATTTTGCAATGTCACCCCCTCAGCCACCGCACCCATGTCTGCAGTTCCACTCAGATATTAACAGGGCTTTACACAGGTTAAGTTCCAGTATAAAAATGTTCCTTACTATAGATAAAAACAAAGCAAAGACACTGAGCACTGGAAGGATGAAGCTTTGATCAAACCATTTTTAGGTTTAATTTTGGTAAAACAGCTGAAAAACTGTCTGTTGGGTGAATACACCAAGCTTTTACCAATTACACACAGTTTACACCCAAGTGTTTGCTGCCTGTGCCATCTACTGGTGCAAAGGACTTCAACTCGTGCTCCTTCTGGCTTCTATAGCCCTGCTGAACACAGGAGCTGCTCAAACCCAAACACAGCATTAGAAGATCCCAGGAACACCTTCAAATTCCAGTACTCTGGCTTGGACACCCAGCCCCAGCCTAAAATGCTTAGGGATAGATCACAAGGCCAGCAGAGCACAGGTGGGACCAAACCCAGCTCACCTCAGAGCAGGTGAGAACAATCTGTTCCTCCTGTCCCTGGCTCTCTGCCTGGAACATCCAATAACATCTTAAAGAACTGACTTCACTTCGTTCCAAAGGTACAGAAAGTGTTCCAGCCCACGTGGAAGCAGGTCCAGCATTCCTGGCTGGAGGTGCATCCACTGCATGGACACTCTGAGCTGGGGAAAGAACAATTCCTGGGTTTTATTTTCCATAAAATCAGACCTCAGTGCTACAAGCAGGTGCTTCTTACTCTCTACAACCAACACATCCCCAAGTCCTACCACTCAAGGCTTCCAAAAGAACTCATCCTGGTTATCCCCTCAGCCAATCCAGGGGAGCAGGAAATCACCCCTTGTCCAAGGAACAAAACCTGAGGAAAAACTTCCCAGGGCAGCTGCTTCTCCCAGTATCACCTGTGAGTGAAGGGAACCTGGCTCACAGTGACAGGAATTAGAGCTTTCTACAGCATTTAATTCACTATATACTTCAATTTACTGAAATACTCTCCTATACACCCTATTTTAGAGCCAAAGCTCTGGTTTTGGGCCACATCCTTGGGGGGAAGAGCAATGTTCGTTTCTGTGCTAAAATTCCCGTGTTCTCCTTTCCCCTGCAGTTTCCTGAGCAATGACAGAGCACAGACACCTCTCCCTCCCCTCTGCTCTCTGTGCAGAAATCCTGTTTTCCTCCCAGCTGCACAATCCCAGGCACTTTCCAGGAAAGCCACAGGGGTTCAGCAGCACTGTAGCTCTGAGCCCCAGCACGCTCAGGGCAGGACTCTCCTGTCTGAGCTTCCAGCAAAGCTCAGGGTCAGAGCTGAGGGCTCATTAACCTCCGTACAGCCCCTCATTAACACCCAGGGACAGCCTCATCACCAGCAATATTCAAATGAATTGTAAATACACCCTGTCCTCGCAGTGAACACCCCCACAGCTGCCCCTGGGGATCCTGTTTGGAGAGCTGTCTGTTCTTCCCTCTGTTCCTCGAGTTCGTCTGGCACCACAAAGCATTTCCACAGCAGCAGAAGAGCAGATTCAGCTTCACAAGCTCAAAAAGAAGAGGGGTAAGAGAAGAGCAGCAGTGCACACTGCCTCAGGCCCACAGCATCACCCCCTCACCTCTGAGCACCAAACACCAACACAAACACCAAAGTTTTAGAGAAACATTTATTATAGGGTTGCAGAATTTATGCCAATATAAAGTCCCTTAATAAAACTCTCAAGTTTATCAACTGCAGGACACTAACTCTTCATTCTTTTTAGACTGCAGCTTTCCAAAAAAAGGGAACAATGCTCTGACTGCAGCAGTAATGCTACTTGCTCATAAAAAGTTGATCTAAAAAGTTTTATATAAGCCCAAGTAGTTTAAGTTTACAACTACAGTCACGTTCACAAGTGAGCTATACCAGAGCAGACCCTGGAAGTAGGAAGTTACAGGATAAACCAAGTCATAACCAAAAATACTGACAAGCTTTAAGAGCAACTCTATCAGAACCTAACAACTAAATGCCACAAAACCAAACTAAGGGAGAAGAACTCAACATAAGCTCAGGGAAGGTTCCAAATATACATACGAATTCAATACAGTAATTGCACAAAAAGAAACAGGGTAGTGTTAAAGGTTTCTGATCACTGAGCTTGGATTTTACATGCTGCACACATGGTCGTTAAAATAAACCTTTAATGAGCCAGATCAGGAAGGTTTTTGAGCCAGGATACGGAGTGCAGAGCTATTCTACAGAACTACACAAGATGTGCAAACCACAGATTATTAATATTAATCATTCTGTGAAAGTTAAGGTGAACATAACTGGTTCCAGCCAAGGAACTGGTTAACATTTTTATATATATATATTTTTCTGCCATTCCCAGATTACACTAAATCAAACACATTCAACAGATAAACTGATATTAGCCTTCTAAAAAAACCTTATTCAAATTTAAGTTTTACATGAGACAACTAAAAAGTTATACCAAGGATCAACAAAAGCTGAAATGGTGACTTTGTCTTCTGAAATACAAGCAATACACAGAAAATGCATAAGGCTTTTGATTATCACTGCACGGTTTAATTGCAGAAGTCGATGTCTAATGCTGACTTCTCCAAGAAGGTGTGACCTGGTCACCTCCCATCTGTCACCTTTCACTGCTGACAGATCTTTGTCTCCACCACGAAAGAGTTTTCAAAGTGTCTGATTGAGTGACAGTTCTCCGCTGCCCGTTTCTGCACACCTGGGGACGAGAGAGGACAAGAGGCTGAGTGAAGGGATCACAGCCCAGAGCAAGCAGTGCCAGCCTTCCATCGCTGCAAGACACAACCATTCAGTGCACGGAGTTTCTCCAGCCAGAACTGCCACCAGAACCTGCTGTGGGGCAGTTTTCCACCCCAAATCCCCCACCCAGTGTGCATTTGCACAGGGTGTGCTTTGCAGAGTACTTCACCCTGGGAGGATTTACCTCACTCTGGTTCTTCCTAACACTATTAAAGTGATTTTCTCTATTTTGGGACATGCCAGCACTGGGTCTGACCCAGGCAGCTTACCTGTATCAGCTGTGGCTCAGTAAGAGATGGGAACACTGCAGTCCTACCATCAAAGAGCTGCTCTCCTCAATCACTTCCATTTGCAGTAAGTCAGAAGGATTTAGTTTGTTTAGTAAGCAGAAATTGTTCAGATGAAGCAAGACAAGTACCAGTTCTAAACCCCACCAGGGCACTGCTTTGGTTTATAAACACCTAAAATCCAGGCTTGTCCTTCAATCCCAAGGCATCAGGATGGAGGTGAAGTTTCCAGAGCCCACCTAACAGCATGACCTGGGTTTCTCCAAAGCCTCCAAGTTACAAATCCAGGGAATTGACACAGCACCTGAGGTCAGTTTGATCTAAGAGGAACACACAAACTCCACAGAAGCTGAGGGCCAAGGCAGCACTAGCTAAATGAGAATAAATGAAAAGATTTTTCCAGAGAAGTTCCAGGAGTTTATCCACTGCAGTCTCATTTTTGTGACATGGCTTGTACATTGTGTCCTAGAAATGAGATGGGGAAGGCAAGGCAAGACTTGCCCCTGAACAATTTTCTCCTCAGTTGGATCAGATTTCCCACCCTCTCCCCTCCACAGGCAAACAAGGAGAGTTACAGCACAGCAGCTGTACCAGGAAACATTTTCTATTTAGCAGAATCCTTTTGTACAAATTCTCTGCAGGAATCTTTTACTCTGCAGCAGAGATGTCAACAACATGTTAGAGCAGGATGATCTCAGGGAACATCATAAACACTCTTCACAGGGCTGTCTATAGACACAGCAGCTGTCAGTTTAGCCTTGTTCCCAAAATCATTCTCACAACAGCACAGTCACACGCCTCTGCCTCCCATGAGGGCAGGGTGTTTAGTGTTCCTTCACGTGCCCTACACAGAACCCCTCTGCTGCTCCCACAGAAGCAGCCTTGCTTCCATCCACAACAGGATGTTGTGTGCAGCAAGCTGCAGATGTGGCTCCTGATGCTGCAACTGGGCTGAGGAAACTCTTGCCCAAGAGCTTGGCAGCCAAACCAGAGCAGAGAGTCCTAACAAACCAAACATTTGCATTCTGAAAGGCTCTAACTGACAAAGGGTTAGCTCACTGTGTTTGGTGGGAGCAGCAAAGATGAAAAACTTTGAGCTACAGTGAAATAAAATTCACAACATGAGATTTCTGCCCCCCAGGCCTTGTCCCAGTAGGTCAGAGCACAGACACCTCAGCTTAGTCCCTGTCAGGGGGTGGCAGGAGCACACAGGCAGTAAAGAGCCAGAGCTCAGCAGTTCCTCTGAAGTGTTCTTCCTCTTTCAGAGAGGAAGCCTGGGATGTCCGGAGCTCACTGTTCAATTACTTTTTTTTTTTTCAGAGCAAGTAAAGCAGAAGAAAATGCTTGTATTTGCTGCTCCTGTAACCCAGTTTTAGATAGGACAAGGACAGAATAAGCTGCGCCTACAGAGACTCACGTTACCTGATGGATTATATGAATTTTAGGGTCAAACCAACTTTTAACTTCGACCAAAAATTGGAACAGGAACAGACTTATATTCGGTTTGGGCATGTAACCTGTAATTGTGCAACTGAAACTTTCTCAGCGTGTTCACATCCAGACAGGGAGGGGAAATACCCAGCAGGGCCAGGAGTAGCCTCAGCTGCTGCTGAACACTCATGATTTCCCAGATTAAAAACTCCCCCGTTTTAAGTTTTTACCCCTTCCCTAGTTGAACAATACATTTGCTTTTTCCTGAGGGGAACTTACCTAAGATTTGGTCTCTGCGCTGGAGCCTGAAGGTCTCTTTCCCCACACAGAGCTGGTAGATGAAGATGCCCAGGTCAGACACGTTGTCGATCTCCTCTGTCACCACCATCTCCTCACGCACCAGGTACGTCTGGGGCAGGTAAGAGCCAGTCTGCAAGAGACAAAGCCTGAAGGTACAGACTGCTGCTCACACGGGACAAACCACTGCCTTTCTCTGCTTGGGAAGGGCTTCAAGCAGCAGAGTTTTAATACCAAGATACACTGAGCTCAACCAGTCTCTTACCAGGGAAGTTAAAAACTGACAGAGGCCATTTCCAACAGCTGCAGTTACATTCAAACAAAGCACAATTAACCTCAACTCTGCAAGCCTCATGTGAAGCAAATGTAAATAGAACCTGGTCAGGTTTATCTGTACACAAAGTTTGCAGCTAAAAGAGAAACAAAATATTGTGAAAGACTCCAGGTTTGAGGCAATGTAATTCTAATATAAAAAAGGCAAGGCAACCTACAGAAGGCTTCACCAGATGCTCCCAGCACTACTGAAACAGCTTCCTACCCCCCAACTGCTAAAAACAGGGGCAGGGACATACACTTTAAAATTGTCTTCATGAAACTATAAAAAAGAATGCATCAAGCAAAACTAGACCAGTGGCCTCTAGAACCAGGTGTAAGAGAGCCAATGATTTTTTTTTAAAAGTCTATTTGATGCATGACAGCCAAGTATTGCATTCAACTGGGAAGCAGCAGCCAGCTCTATCAACTTGACCTATAAATCATCTTGGAAAAACACTGGTTTTAGTCACTGAAGAGTCAAATGCTTGTGGTGATCTCATAACTGCAGTGCCAATAACTGGGGAACAAGTTCACATTGTTCTTTTCAGTAAAACCCTCATGGGGCGAGCGAGCTAGCCAGGAGTAACTCTCAGGTTTAGGTTTTCAATCATATTTGGAGCTTTATCAAATTCCTTTCCAACAGCTAAATTTAACCTTATCTGCTGGTTGCTTTCAGCTCTCATAAAGCCAGGTATTAATAAGAGCATTAGGCATGAATCTACTCAACATAATATACACTGACAGCTGGCCTGAACTTCAGTGCAGTGACTGAGCCGGGGGATTATGGACTTTGATGGAGGGAGGACTGTTCTAGCAAGGGCCTGGGGTTCAGGAGCAGCACCCAGCACTCGTAGCAAAGGCAGTCTGTCAGCAGCAAAGCTCCCACATACCGCCAGCTTGGCGAAGAGATCCATCAGATTCCTTGGAGGCATGACTATGGAAGTGTTCAGCGGGATCACGTAGCAGTTCCCCAGCTGCAGGTCGAGGTACGCTGTCAAAAGCTGTTTTAAAAACAAGTTTTTAATTAGTCAGGGGGTCTTTGATTAGGTGAATACAATTCCATCAGGAGCAAAGCAAGCTAAAAAAGCTGGAGATCACTCACAGCTACTACAAAAGTGATGCATTCAGGAACTGCCCCGTGTAAGAACTGAACTGTTACCACTCTAGCAAACCAGCATTAGTTTAAAAAACTTTCCTAGATAAGAGAAAGCTGAATATAAAAGCAGCTTCTGCCATAATTGTAAAGGAGTACAGTTTGTACTAACACAGAGGAAGTATTTGGAATATGATCTCATAACTAAAAAGGTCTAATTAAACACAGTGCAAACAAAAGGTATCCAGCTGCTGATAAACAATGATTCCCTTTAAATAGTTCTTCAGGAAAAGTGTTAGTCCCTACAAAAATCTCATCAGCCTTGTCACCGAGTGCAAGAACTGCAGCAACTAGAATTATCTGTTTATTCTATCTGCATTGCCAAGGCTGGATTTACAACCAACCTCTGAGAGCTTTTACAGCTGACTGAGGATAATGTTAACACTATCAACACAATTTTGATTAAAAAGTCAAACGAAAGCCACCCTCTCCTCTTTGCCTTACAGAAACTCCAAGCAACTACCACAGCACTGTCAGGTTCCAGTTTTCAGCTGCTTGAAGTGATTTTTCAATGCCCTTTTCCTGACACCTGTTTGCAAATCTACATTTTGCTGTGACATTGTGCTAAGTCCTCAGTCCCTTAACTCATACAGCAGCAAGTGGCACTTGCAGATATCCCACGGGCGCTGCACAGCACTGAAATGGGTTTTTCTGGGGAACAGCTCAGAGCTGCTATCCACAGGGACTGTAACACCCGTGCAGAGTTAACCCCTCTGTTCCCGAGTTCACAGGGCCGGGAGCTTTACAGCCCCGGAGCCAACCCCGGACTGACCCTGTCGAAGTCGTGCACGATGGCGGCGGGGTCGCTGTCGGAGAACTTGGGCACGGGCACGTCGATGATGGCGATGTTGTCGTCCTCGCGGATGTCGGCCTCCTCGGCGATGGGCAGGAAGTACGGCTCCACCGCGCGCTCCCGGCCCTCGTTCTCAAAGTAGCACATCTCCCCACGGTACACCTTGTGCTGGGGCACGAGCAAGGCAGGCAATGAGTGCACAAAGCAGCTTGAACTCTGCACTTCTCTCTGCTGAGACTGAGCACAGCTCCACACACACTCACCGTACCCTCATCATCTTTCTTTCCCCTCCATCTTTCTACTGATAATCCATTTACGTATTTTTAAATCAATGCTGTTTAAATAAAAATGAACCCTCAGATTACCTTTGGCATGAAGTACTTGTAGATGCAGGCTCCACCCACAACAACCCCTGCCAAGATGAACGCCAGGCCCAGCAGAGTCAAGAGACATCTTCCAGATGAGTTTTCACCCCTGTGTGTGGCAACTTCTGGGTCCTTTAAATAAAGAAGGGGAGAACTGAAAAGGGCAGTTGCTCTGAATTTAAAGAAAGCTGTTATCAACTGCTTCACTTTGATCCACTGTCTCCTATTTCTTCTAGGTGTGGGAATTACAAGTCAGCATCATAAAATAAAAAACTCACATGAAATGTTGCTGCATCAAATTAAGATCAGTTTTCAAACAGCACCACGAGTATTTTCTGAGTCAGAGGATGTTTTCTAGACAAACCTTTGTCCAGAAACTATTTGAGATGCACAAAAGTTAAATAACTGTAACAAAAGATCCTGTGCTGCAGCCACACTGTTGTACAAAAAGCAGGATTTGTAGATCAAGGTCATCAAAGGTACACAGTGTCTTCAGGCCTCTTCCCCTCCTCCTCTCACTAGGAGTCACATTAACATCACTTTTCCTCCCAAAACTGGATTAACAGAAGAAGCCAAGATGCAACTTTGTCTCTTGGCTGGGGAGCAGACAACTGACACAAGTCACCAGGTTTTGGAACTTTTGATATGCACAAGCAAAGTCCATTATGAAGGAAAACAACTCATCGGCTTAAATACAGCTTCTAATTATGCCAAATAAAACCAACTCCCTGTGGCACATCCTACCTTGCAGCCTCAAAATAACCTTTTTCCTACCCAAATCTCAGGAAGTTTTGTTTCTAACAGCCTGAAACTTCTCCCTTTAGCTCAGCAGCTTGTTTTCCCCCACCCACTGTTCTCTCAAACAAAGATGACTGCACCCAAAGGAAACTACTCTCCAGTGGTGGTGAGTTGTGCAATCCTCACTGCAAAGGCAGAGGTGGTGTCTGAGAGGAAAATTTAACCTTCCAGAGCTCCTGCAGCACCTTCCCAGACTTCCAGCTGCAAGCCAAGTGAAGAGAACAGCAAAAGTGCTGTCAAATAGCAAACAATCAGAAGAGACATTCCCTCCTGGAATCACATACTGGGCTTGAGTCTTTAAAAGGAAAAAACAAAACACAAAAACAACCACGAAACCCAAAATGTTTAGATAACCCCTATATTTGGTCAAGAATGTCCCTTTAATGATTCCTGACTCCAGGATTTAATAGCTTGCTTTCAAGATCTGCTCTTTGTCCCACTCAGGAAGGAAGAAAATTGGATTTCACAGTAAAAGATCTTTTCCTTTGAGGAGTTCCCAGAATCAGGGGCTGGGCTGGGCACAGCAGCTTCCACAGCCTTTCTTTATTTGAGTCCTGCAGAACACAACACATTTAGTGCCCTGTGCTCCCAACAAGCACCAGCATTATCACCAGGGCCGCAGTATTTCCATGCTCAGCAAGATGCAGAGCATAAAAGTCAGAGCCATCAGTTATGCAAGGGCTGAAACAAACCCCGAGCTGTTTTGTGAAAGTCAATACTCCCACATTCCGCTCGCGCATCCTCCAAACACAAAAATGTTGGTTCAGCAGGACACGAGAAGCTGCTACAATTGGCATGTGAAGCATTTTGTTAAAAAAGAAACCAACTACAAAACCAAAGCCAAACCCTTGTTTCAAGTCAGAATGATGCCACATTTCTGTGGCACTGTGTGAAAATCTCTTTTCAGGGTTAAGCAGCTGTAAGATGGAGATTAATTCTGTTCTCTCCACGTTCTCCCACCCTCACCTCCACCTTGGAGCACCTTACTCATCCAGCCTGTCCCTACTTGAACACACCAGTCTGCACCAGTTTTGGCATTGCAGCCATCCCAGCACAGGGGTGATGTCGACATCTAATTAGCTACACTTGCACTACACCTATTTCAAACAAAGCAAAGCTACTTGAGCATATTAAATAGCAATGTGGGCAGCTGAACCTGAGAGGGAAGAGTTGACAGAGCTGCTAAGAGAACACAATAGCAAGGTTTTGCTCGAGCAGGTTACAAAACCTCTGCACAAAAGAAACAGGTAAAAGTCGTCAAAAACCTACAAAGAAAATGCAGCTTTAAGCTGTAACAAGCAAAGCAAACGAGGGATAAGAGACAAGAAGAAAAGTCACTTGTTTTAACGCTGCTGACAGCCCCAAAGAACCTGCAGGGAGAATATGCTGCAAGCTCAAGGGTTTGTGCAGATACTCCAGGGGACTCTTATTGTGCTGTTTCAGCCAACATTAACCTTTAAGCTTGTTTGCTCTGCACAAATATTCCAGCTAAAGAAGACATTAACAACCACTCCAACAAGTTTGTCTTGCAGTAAAATTATGAACTTGATGCTTATATGCAACTCCAAGCCCTGAAGTCAGAGTGAAGAGTTGTTAAAATCCCACAAACATGTGTGCAAACACACAGAATATTCCAAATTGAGAGGAGCAGCTCTCATGAGAACAGAAAAAGGGGTATGCTTATTAGAACTACTCCAGTCAGAACTTTCACAGTACAGGGCTAGTAAATATATGTATAACCAGTTGCCTAAGGAATAGCTGAGGAGTTTGTCCTCAAGAAACTATCCAGGCTAATGACACCTTCAAATTTTAAATTCTTTATCTACCTTGTTTTCCCACTTTCTCTGCTTTTGATCCTGTAATTGAGTGCTACTGTATTAAATGTGCATGCATCAAACTGACAGCTCAGAAGAAAGAGTGTACTGAGCAAGAAAATCACTCTGCATCCCTCCTCCTTCCAAAGGAAGGCTATTTCAGGTGAGGCTGTGTAGGCTGGCAGGGAAGCTGCTTTCCTGATTACGGCTTAGAAGGGAAGAAAAAAAAGAAAAAACATAACTACAGTTCAACTCCACAAGTTTTGTTGTTTCTAAAATTTTCTTACTCTTCTATCGCAAATAAACTCAGCCCATGCCATCTTCCCCGTCTGGAGTCACTGATATATTTACCTACAGCCTGAGCCTCTCCATCCCCCTAAAAACGCAGGACACCTTCAAAACAAATTTCCCACAAACGGGGAAAAGTTCCACTCAAGCCAGCGCCGCGCAGCTCGCTGGGAAGGAAAAGCCAACCACAGGGTGCTCGCTTGGGTTGCTATTTAAAACCCTTTATGGCAGGTTTCTTAATTTAAGCGCAACACCCTCGGCTCACCGCAGCTGCCGGGAGCGGAGGACGAGCCTCAGCCGGCTTTGTGTGCCCGGGAGGCGCCGCCGAGCTCGGAGCTCTGCCCGGGGGGCTCTGCCCGCGCTGCCCGGGGAGCTCCGCCCGGGGGTCTCTGCCCGCGGAGCTCTGCCCGGGGGGCTCTGCCCGCCCTGCCCCGGCCGGCCCGGGGCCGAGCTGGGAGCTTTAAAGCGCCGTGAGGAAACGCGGCGCTGGCACGGGCCCAGCGCGACATAAACACCCGGGCTGTCACGGGACAGCGCACCGCCACAGCGCTGCGGAGCGGAACAGCCCCGCGGCCCCTCAGGGCTGAGGGGAGCCGGTCCCGCAGAGCGCGGCGGGGCGGCCGCCACACGAGCCGGAGCTCCGCGGCCGCGACCGCCGCCTCCCGCGGCCGCCAGAAAATGGCGGCGGCTCCGTCTCCCTGCGCCCCCCCTCACACCGCCCCCCCTCCTCCCGCCGCCGCCGGCCGGGACGCCCCTGCTGCCCGCACCTTGTCGGCCACCAGAGCCTCGGCCGCCTCCTTTTTGGGCTCATCCTTGAGGGCGAAGGGCGAGTTGAAGGCGATCTTCACCATGGCGCCAGCGCTGCTGCCGCGTCCCGGAGCGGCAGCGGGGACAGCGCGGAGGGCGGGGCGGTGTCTGCGGGGGCCACGCCCCCAGCCCCGCCCGCGGGCACCGCCGGGCGCTCCCCCTGCTGGCCGCGCCCTCGCACGGCTCCATTTCCCCGCTGCTCCATTGCCACACAGCTCCATTCTCCTATCGCTCCATTCCATTCTCCCACAGCTCCATCCCCCCGCAGCTCCATTCCCCTACCGCTCCATTCCCCCCGCAGCTCCATTACCCCGCGGCTCCATACCCCCACGGCTCCATCCCCCCGCAGCTCCATACCCCCACGGCTCCATCCCCCCGCAGCTCCATCCCCCCGCAGCTCCATTCTCCCACAGCTCCATCCCCCCGCAGCTCCCTCAGGTGCCGGGAGCGGGTCCCGATGTGGAGAGTCGGGATTAGGGAGGCTGGGAAAGGCCTCCGAGACCATCGAGTCCAGCCTGGGACCGATCCCCGCCTTGTCACCAGCCCGGAACACTGAGTGCCACCTCCAGTCCTTCCTTGGGCACCGCAGGGATGAGGAATCCACCACCTCCCTGGGCAGCCCCTTCCAAGGCCTGACCGCCCTTTCCATGGGGAAATTCCTGCTGCTGTCCAGCCTGAGCCTCCCCTGGCCCAGCCTGAGGCTGTCCCCTCTCCTGTCCCTGTTCCCTGGAGCAGAGCCCGACCCTTCCCGGCTATCCCCTCCTGTCAGGAGCTGTGCAGAGCCAGAAGATCTCCCTGATCCTCCTTTTCTCCAGGCTGAGCCCCCCCAGCTCCCTCAGCCTCTCCTGGGGCTCCCTGGGCACCGGTCCCAGTGCTCTGCCCCCACCGTGGATAGAATTTCTTCCTCACGTTGAGGTGGAACTTCTGGTGGTTTAGTTAATGACCATTGCTCGTTGTCCTGTCACAGAGCCTGGCAGCATCCTCTGGCACCCCTCGGAGATACTGGTATGGATTGATGAGATCCCTCGCAGTCTTCCCTTCTCCAGACTAACCAAGCCCATCTCCCGCAGTCTCTCCTCATCAGAGGGATGCTCCAGACCCATCATCATCCTCGTGGCCTCTGCTGGACCCTCTCCAGCAGCTCCTTTTTGTCCTCAAGAAACCCAGACCTGGGCACAGCCTTCCAGAAGTACCTCAGAAGGGAGAATGGAACACTTCATACATTGGACTGCCTGAAACAATCTGCTCCTTCATGTGGGTGGAAATCTGTGTCCGTCTCTCTAGAATTTGACTTTACAGCTCTACAAAGAAATCTGGTTTGAATCTGGTGCCCACACAATGGAACATTCCCGTACAGACAGCTGTAATTAAACAGAGCTGAACACTTATGCAAATATTGCAATAAGTAATTCTTCTAAGTGTAAACAACATGCAGTGTGTATTCCAGCATTCAAAGCATGTTCCTGTTATTCCACAGATGGAATACACGGTGTTTCCTCTCAAGATCATAGGTTAGATATTGCTGCCTTTCATGTCCATAAGGGTTTTGACTTTGACTTCAGTCAGGGAAGAACAAACTGTTTTATGTCTATTTAGCCTGACTTGGTTTAGTAACAGAAAATACTTTAACCCCATTTTACCAAGAAACCAGTGAAAAATCAATTTTCATATTTCCCAGCTTTAGCATGTTGGGAATAAGTCAAGCTGCACTCTCAAAGTCCTTGGAACACAGATTTAGAACACATTAAGAAGTTTCCTGTATGGCCAATGCAATATCTGTACTCTCCAAACTGGCAGTTGATAAATGCTGTGAATAATTTTTGGTATCTTAATCTAATGTAATTACTTCATGCTTAAACAAATTGGCTTTAGCTTCCAATTACCCAACACCTTTATTTGAAAAAGAAGGCAGAAGTAAAACTAGAATAGAACAGAAAAAGACCCCTGCTTTTTACCAGCTGTACATCCCAGCTGCCTCACTGTCCATTTTCTGTTGTAAGGGGTGGACACACCTGGAAATATTGTGCTCATAAAAAAAAAAATAAGTTAAAGAATAGAAGTTTGGGGGGTTTTTTTGGTTTTTTTTTAATTTGTCTGCACTCAAATTTGCGAAACTGGAACTTTCATATTATTTGTTGTGGGTTTTTTTTTTTTTAATGTGCATTTCTGTAGTGTGTGTGACAATAATTTATCTTAACATGTTCAAAACTTATTTAAGATGTGCAGTGTCTGGGAGAAAGTCATTCCAGCATCATCAAACAGTTTTACACAGCTGATACTCTCAGTTCAGTCAGCAGCAACTCCTTCCACACACATCTCCTCCTACAATAATCTGAGTGTGTTTTGTAGAATACCAGGTTGGGAAGACATAAGAAAACTCAGATTTTTTTTTTTTTTCCCTTCTAGAAATCATCAGGATGTTTTACTGGATAAATACTAGAGAACTGTATGGGTGACTCTCTCACTTCACCCCTAAAATGCTTTTCCACGTTAGTCCTGGCCCAGTTTTCTTTCAGACTTTTGCTATATATTGACTGCAGTTAGGTCTGGAAATCCCAAGCCATCTAAAGAAGTCATATCACTTATTCTAACAAATTCTGCAATATTTCTGCTTTTCTTTTCTGTTCAAATACCCTGGGGTGAATTTCCTGATATTTATTCTGAGGTTGTCTTTATTACCTTGGCAGGGAAGAGATTATCTCCTGGTGCCTCATTATCTTTTCAATCCTTCTGGTGTCTGTAAAGTTAAAGCAACACTCCTCGAAAAAAATAACAAATACATGAAGCAAGTTGGTTTAGGGACTGCAGAAATTTGGCCAAGGGAAGGGAGAACTGGAATGCTGTGGTGGCTGTGCTGCTGTTGCCTTTACTGCCAGAGAAGAGAATTGTATTTCTTAGAAGTGCCACTGAACCCCAACGCCTCCGTTTTAGCAGCAGTGATGACATAAGGAGCCCAGACAGTCTAAGAATATTAAAGACCAGGCTTTGGGAGGTGAGGTTGTACCTTGTATTGCACCAGGCAGTGACTCAGCAGATAATCCCACTGGAAGCTCCTTTTTGAGCAATCCTGAATTAATTTTTAACATGCAGGAGGTTTTTTAGCTCTTCTAATACACTTTTTAAAAACTCCAGCCATAAGATGTGTTCACATTTATTCTATCTCCTCTTTTTTTTTTTTTTTAATGTCAGGAGAATCCTTCCTTACTTTCTGGGAACAATTGGATGTTCTATTTATCCTAGTTTTTGAAATAGTCTCACACTTTGAAGTAGAAGTGCCATGTATGTGCATAATCCTGACTCGTGTATCTTGTCCTGGCTCAAACAGAGCTGGGAGGAGGAGGAGGCTGCAGGCTGCCAGGACATGTGAGCACATGTTCTGCATTTCAGTGGTCACTCACAGCTCCTTAAACCTGAGTAATGTTTTGTTAGACATAAATCCATGCACAGAGTTCATCCCTGAAGTGTAAATTCACTCAGCTGAGCCTCACTGGTACTGCAGAGCTCACAGGGACAACTCTCAGAGCTCCAACCTGGACTCAAGGTGTAAAGAAACAGCAATTAATACAAGTAATAATTAACATTTTTAAATATACACTATATCAAGCAGTTGGGTTTTTTTATGAGCAGTCTAATTACTGACAGAAATTCATTAAACAAGTATGTCATGCAGTGCTGTTAAAAATTAAAGAGAAACTACAAACTCTCTCCTTTCCCAAAGTCCTTCTCCCAGTTTGACATTTAATATTTATCCAGATGTCTGAAGTTCTGATTTTGCCTCCAGTCCTTTCCCAACTCTCTTGAAAAGCATTTCTCCCTCAACACCTCCTCCTGTTTTTCCTCACTCTCCAGCTTTGATATTCCATCTCCATTCCTTCCCTAATCAGTGACCTGGGATCTCTTTCACCTTTCTACCTGTTCCTAAGGCTGTTGATACTGAATCCATCCAAACTCAGGCAAAACTCAGAGCTGGCAGTTTAAACTTTTGTGGTGGGAAATTTTTCCCACTAAATTTAGGCCCTTAAGTGAGAATTTGTGTGTCTAGAGAGGAAATGTTGTTTGCTGCACTGCCTTCCCCTACTGCCTGGCAGGCTTCTCTCCACTGCAGCAGTGTTAGATTAGGATCTGTGGCAAGGAAAACACACATTACTCACTTCTGCTGGTGCCTTGTTACAAAACACTACAACAGGAATGTTGGCTACGTGGAAATTTGCCTATTTCCATGCAGGGAGAAGTCAGGAGTCCCTTTCCTCTGCAGTGTCCAGCTGTGGGAGGAATGAGAAGAGAGCGTGAAGGACACAGAGATCCTGTTGGTGTGATCAGGTCAGCGTTGAAGAGACCTCACTGCCCACACAGCCATTGCCTCAGAGAGCAGAATTCCACAAGAAATTCCAGTCCTCTGGAACATCTGCCAAGCCAGCAGCACGCCCAGGGTGATGGGCAGCCCCAGAGGATGGAAGGGCCAAATGTGCTGTGGTGTAGCTGCAGTGAGGCAAGCAGAGATCTGACAGGAACCGGAGTCCTGGCAGGGCTGTAGCAGCATTGCCACACTGCTGCTGGAGGAAACCCATCGCTCACAGCTCACAGTGTCTTCTACTGAACCGGCCAAACAGACGTTTTTGGACAGAGATTCGTGTTTGCCTTGGCACTGAGGGTGGCATCCGGGATTCCCCTCTTTCCTTTCAGGCACGCTTTCCCTCAAACCCTCTCCAAGAGTTCTCCCACTGGCCAGGTGGGCTGCCAGAGGCTCAGCTCTTCCAGGGGCTGCCACAGGGGAGGAGCCCCAGGCTGGGTTTGTTTTTGTTTGAACGGGACAAACATTTTGGACGCCCTAAATGGAAAAGTACTGAAGAAAACCCAGCCCTTCATCCCAAGCATTCTCCCTGGGCTGATCCCTACTGGAGCAGGAGCTTCAGTGGCTCTGCTGTCCTGCTGGAATGCTGCACATCAGGAGAGCCCACACCCACACATGCTGAGGTTGCTGCAAGGGGCAGCCTCTTCTCAAACATGATCCTGCCATGACCAAGTCGTGTTTGAGCTCAGTTTAACCACGAGGGTGGGCATGGGAATGTCTGGTTTGGCTGTGCTGGCCAGAACTCCATTCTGTCCCTGCCCTGGGCAGGGTGAGGACGTTCCCAGATGCACAGAGGCCCCCAGTGCCCTGGCAGAACTCTGCTGTGGGTGGTGAAGCTCGTCTGACTTGTTCCATGTGGGTTTGCTCTGTGCCTGTCAATAGGGCCGTGCACACAGGGACAGCTCTTCCCTGCCTTAATGGAAGCAGTACCCACAGAGCTGGTGCTCCTGGACTCAGGAAGGATTGCTGGGAGCTCACATCATCAATTTAACATCCATTAAGTCTTCCAGTGAGTCACAGAATCATTAAGGTTGGGAAGAGAATTGAGATTGATTCTCCAAGAGAATCAAGTCCAGCCTTTGACCAAACACCATCATGTCAAATAAACAACAACACTGAGTACCACGTGCAGTCGTTTCTTTGAAGACCTCCAGGGATGGGGAATCCACCACCTCTCTGGACAGCCCCTTCCAAAGCCTCACCACCCTTCCATGAAGAAATTCCTCCTGATGTCCAACCTGGCACAGCTTGAGGCCATTTACTCTTGTCCTGTCCCTTGTTCCCTGGGAGGAGAGCACAACTTTCACCTGGCTGTCCCCTCCTGTCAGGGAGTTGGGCAGAGCCACAAGGTGCCCCTTGAGCCTCCTTTTCTCCAGGATGAGCACCCCCAGCTCCCTCAGCTGCTCCTGGAGCTCCAGCTCCTGCCCCATCTGTGTCACCCAAAGATGCATCTCTGGAAACAACCAAGGAAGCTCAAGCCCTGCCTTGGTCTGTTTACATCCGTGTGTACTCCCTGCATACCACCTGCATATGGAGCAGCTCCATCTGTTAATATGACATTAATGAAGGATGTATGGCCACACCACATTCCAGCTGGAAGATTTTCTTATGTACAAAATGCTGTAATTAGGCACCTCTAAGAGACTGTATAAGGGTGAAAAGTCACAGGTGAATCTTTCTGCTTTAGCAGAGCTCTGTGCATCATCCAGAGCTGGACCCAAACTGGAATTGGGAATATCCAGTGATTAAAAAAGGCAAAACTCAATTACAGAGACACCTTTTCTACAAACTCCATGAACACTAACAGAAATCAGCCCTGAACTGTGAATAAGAACACGTTACCAATTTTTGTAGCCAGCTTTTACCGGAAGAAACAATACAAACTTTAAAAATAAAAATTACTCATGGAAGATGAACCTGTCTTCTCCCACATCTACTCCTATGGGCGCTTTTTTTTTAGAATACAGGTGTCCCTTTTCATCTGTCAAAAATAGCAATCCCACAGAACACCTGTGCTAACAGAGCCAGAGCACAGATCTTGTCAGTTAAATGAGATTTATGGGGCTTTTGTGAAGCTGTGCAGGTTTTCTGTTGAGCAGCAGGAGTGGCAGCGGTCTCCTGTGCTGATGTTTATCTGCGAGGCAAAGCCCCAGCAGAGCGTGGTGTCAGTGTGGCTCTGGGGACGGTGCCAGCTGAGGGTGGCACTGCCAAGCCTGGCCCGTGTTTCCTCTTCTCACACAGAGCACAGGAAAGCTCTGATCTGAGCCACGAGTTTCCTCTGTGCAGCACGGGCAGGAACAAACTTGGTCACACACAGGCACAGCCTCAAATAACCACGTTCACTCCACCTATGAAAAACCCTGTTGAAACAGACCTTAAGAAACTCGTTACATTTTTATGTCCTACTTCGGAGAAGATGCCTTTTGATTTGAAGCAAAAGCAAATCTCCTGCCCACACCATTTTTACAGAGCACAGGTTTCACTGCAGGAGGTGTTTTTGGTTGTAGCACAGATATCACCGCATGATACAGGAAATAACTTGTGGTTCTTTCTTTTCCTGTTCCAAAAAATCTCTTCATAGTGAGGAGACACCTGGTGATGTTACAAGGCTTTGATGGGCCTGTGCTGCTGTTTTTGAGTGTGTTGACTCTCTGGCAGACAGCAGAGTGAACAACATTTGTGTTTTGAAGGATTGGAATTAAGAAATCTCCCCAAAATCAGTGGCTTTCTTCTATTACATTTTAATATGAAAGCTCCCAGTTCAAAAGAATATTTCAGGAAAGCAATTTGGGGCACATTGAAATCTCCCCAAGTTAACATTAAAGACATGCATTGGCCTGAATTTAAGATCACAGAAACATGGGAATGTTTGTTGGAAGAGAATTCTTTTGTTTTTTAGCCCAACCTCCCACTCAAAGCAGAACTATCACCAGCATTAGGTTTAGTTTTGTGCAGCTGAATCTTGGAAAACACCAAGGATGGAGAGTCCCCAACCTCCCTGGGTCACCTTCTCCAGCACTACACTCCCTTCCTACTGGTTTTTTTTTCCCCTGAGGTCCAACCTGTGTCTCCCAAGCACAGTCTGAGGCCATATTCACCCTTTGGCCACTACTTCTTCAGGGAACAGTGGTTAAACAAAATGTTCTGAGTATCTGCTTAATATAATTAAAATTTAAAAATTAAAAATCAACTGTATTATGGACTGATGGGAATATTCACACCCACAGCCCTGTGTTGGGATGCTGGGAGGATGCAACTCTCAGGCACAGCTCTGGGGATGAGTGGGAACAGCTTTGGGATACAGAGGCAGGATGGCTGCTCCAGTGCCAGCCCCAAAGAGACCATTTCCATTCCTTAAGAACCTTCCAATTTCCAATGTATTGGAGGAAACTGTGTTCCCACTGCCCCATTTCTAACCCCTGGCTGTTCCCCTACCACTCAGCTGAGGGTACAGGATAAAGGCTTCCCCGCAATGTGACCTTTGGGCCAAATAAACAAATCCCTGTTTGCTGCAAATTAGAAATTTCTTTAAAATTTGGCATCTCTTTCTAAGTGTCCCTTGTATCCATGCTTGGAGCTGTTTCTTCGAGGTGGCAACACCAAAGTCTTCCCAAAGGAAGAGCTTTGCCAAGAGGCAGGAAGTGTTTACTTCCACTTCTCCAAGGATGCATCCCATGGAAATACAGTTCTGGGCAGTTCTGGTGCAATTTTTCATGTCCTGGTAACTCTTGGATAAACCAACACCAAATTATGACCCAGCTTTGATAACCTTGAATGGCCCATGTGACAATAATCTCAGAATCCTTGTGTTGAGAATTCCCACAGGATCGTTTCCCCTAGAGCCACTTTACACACTCTCCTCTTAGGATTTCTGATATTTCCAGAGAATGCAGAATTGCTTCCACTGCTGCTGTGTGAAATGGGATCCTCATCCTTGTCAGGCTCAGCAGGAAAATGAGTTCAGTCTCAGCACTGCTTAAGTGTCCCCTGGGGCTGCCAGGGGAACAATGACCTTATTTCTGGGTTATTTTCTCCTCCTTCTTCCCAAGTGGTTATTCCCATTAGTGAAGGATGTGACCTCCCCTCCTGTGTCCCCCTTACTTGGTGTCACACTGGAGGCCTGCAGATGATGCTACCTTGAACCCAAATTTAACCATTCTCCTAAAATTCACCTGCTTGCATTCAGCAGAGTTGGGTGGTGTTTTCTGATAGGAAAAGATGCCACCGAAATTGATACAGCATTAGAAATTCTTCCACTCACATGCTGTATTCCACCAGGGAATAATAAATATACAGTGTAGAATATAGATCCTTGGAATTGCCTGCTTCAGTTTCTTGGATGAGCTGCTTTTCTACCCAAATTAGCACAGCTGGATCTGGTTCCTTTCAAGGCTTATTGAAAATTAATCTCAGCTGAGGCAGTTACTGCCCAATTCCTGCATCAGAGGCCAAAGTGCATCCCCAGTCGTGGTTTCCATCATAGATTTGTTAGAATTGGTCTTTCCACTGTGCTGTTCTTTCCTAATGAAGTGGCTCCCTGGGTTTTAATTAGTCTGGACAGCGAGACAGGAAGGGTTGGAAGGCACAGGATGGAGCTGGGGAGACCAGGAAAACAGCTGGCATGAGAGGGAAATGGGTGCAGGGCAGTGCTGGGAAAAGGCAGAGGGAAGTATTGCCATAATTTAAAATCCAGTGTTCCTTAGAAGTATTCTACTCCTCAGAGTACTCTGGAGAGCTCAGAGCCCCTTCCAGTGCCTAAAGGGGCTACAGGAGAGGCACTTGGGACAAGGGATGGAGGGACAGGACAAGGGGGAATGTTTCCCTTAGATGGGATATTGGGAAAGAATTTGGCCCTAGCACAAGGTACCAGAGAAGCTGTTGCTGCCCCATCCCTGGAAATGTCCAAGGCCAGGTTGGGTGGGTTTTTGAGCAGCCATTCCATGATTCCATGACTCAGAGATCCATTCTGGGCAAGTCCCTGCAGCCATGTAGGAGCCCTGCTCTGAAGGCAGTTGCACAGCTCTGTTCGTTCTCAAACTGTATCCTCAAGCTGAGCACATCCCTGTCTCCTTGCATTCCTGTCTCTCTGAGGAATATGGACATTTTCAATTAGAAAACAGAAAAAAGGAGCAAAATCCTTTGCCATCCCTGGAAGTGAAAGTTTGGGCACAGCAGAATCATTATTTACAACTTTGTTTTTTGGGGTTTTTTTTGTTTGTTTGTTTGGTTGGTTTTTTTTAAGGAGCAGGTACAAAAAAGCACATGAACTGGTGTTGGCTTTTTATCTGGAAAAGGCAAAGACCTCTCCAAGGGTGGGGTTCCCAAGAGAGGGATTGCTCAGCCCTGGAGCTGCCAAGGGCTGGAGAGGCTGCAGGAAGCCTGCCCCATCCTGACTGTCCATGTGCTTCCCAGCCTCCACAGGCTCCTGGACTTGTGCTCTTGGCTGGGGACAGGCAGGGATGGGGAATATTCCACAGAAAATCCTGGCCAGGAAGGCAGCAGCAGTGGGGCTGCTGGAAGGATGTGGCAGCTCCGGAGGCTGGAAGCTCAGAGTGCTGACATCCAGGTCAGGCTGACCCTGGCAATGGATGTGCTGATCCAACCCCTCCTTCTCTCTGCTCACACTGCATTTCAAACCTTTGCTGCTCCCCTCTGAGCTAAAAATAATTGCTCCAAACCCTGTCCAGCCTGGCCTTGGGCACTTCCAGGGATCCAGGGGCAGCCACAGCTTCTCTGGGCACCTGTGCCAGGGCCTGCCCACCCTCACAGGGAACAATTTCCACCTAATATTTAATTTTATGTGATGACAAAGGTAAAATTCTGCAAGGACACTCTCGATCCAAGAGCAGGACCATTCCTTTTGGATCTGTGGCCCAGAGGAGACAGAAGGCCAGAGGGATGGGGGTGCCAAGAAGTCTTCTTGCAGGAATGATGCCTAAATACACACATTTGTGATTTTTTTTTTTTTTTTTTTTTGTAAACGCCCTTTCAGAGAATTCTCTAGAGAAGAATTCTCCAGAGCTCAAGTGCCCTCATCAAAAAATCCAAACCTCACTTCTTTTCCCTGTTTTTCCAGAATAATTTCAACTAGAAAATGAAAACTCCCCACCAGGAAAGTACTGCATAAAACAAAAAGGCCAAAGGGAAGTGAAATCAAAAGAGAGATGAAATTTGTGCACTAAGGCTTTATATTTTGGGGAAGTCCTTGTTGACAAGGGGCAGGGAGGAGGATCCTGCTGGGAGGAGTGACTCAAATTCAGCTGCTGATATCGAATCCTGGAACTCAGCACAACATTTACATGGATCATTACCCACTGTGCCTCAGAAGTAACTGTGGGATGCATAATTGCAGAATTAAACGTGAACCAGGAGATGATTAAGAAGAAAAAAGGCTATATCTTCCCAAATACTCTTCTTCTTTCCCCATTCGTGCCTCAGTTTCCCCACAAAGTTCCCTTTCTCCCCCATCCCCTCCCTCCCAGGTAATATCACCTGGTTTGGAGCATGAATGTTTATTACAGAGGAAAAGCTGCATTGTTCAATATCTTCCTCCTCTGAGTTATGCCAGTGGCACCTATTTTGACAGAGTTTTCGTAGTTTCCTCATATCTGACTAATTAGAGATGATGAAAGCCACGATTCATTAAAAAAGCACAAGTATTCATCTGAGCAAATCCAGCCTGCATCTTCAAATGGGGCTGAATGTTCTTAAATACCCATCAAACCTCAAACAAATGATTTAATCTCAAGGCTCCATCTTGTGGCAAAGTAAAGCAAAGTCACTGACTGAGACATTAATATTTGTTCTTTCTTAATATTTGTTTTTTTCATTAATATTTGTTCTTCCCTAATTTTCCTTGCTTCTTCTTTAATAACCTCATGGATGTGTTTGCTCATGTCGAGGGAAAGTTTAATTTAATACCCTTGAAAACCTAGGGTAATACTCAGAGCTGTGGTAATTCTGAAATATTCTGAGATTCCCAAATTTCTGATGTCCATATCCAATATGATCATGCTTGGGTGTATTTGTATTAAAAAAATTATTGTAAAACTGTAGGATCTGGCATAAATCTTTGGCTGGAATGTCTCATGGAGATTCTTTAACTCCTGTCGTTCAGCCCCGTTGCCAAAGCAGAAGCCATAATTCCTCTGTGCTGTTTCCAGGTTGTTTATTCTGTTTATCTCTAACATGTTCTGCTGCCCTGCCGCAGGTCTGTCCTGCAGGGCAGCGTGTGGGGCTCTGCCCTCAGTGGGATGGTACAAACATTAAATACCACAAACTACCTGTGCTGGATTTACAATAACGTGCCAATATCTGTCACCTACGTTGGACAGTGTGTCCCCAGCCTGAACCAACAGAAAAATGCCAACACCACAGTGAAACATGGAGGGCATGAAGAAGGAGGAAAAGGACAAGACACACCCAATTTCCTCCACCTTGTCCCCTTTGAACCCCTAGTCTAGAAACCTAAAATTTTACTTTTGCACCCATGTCACACTTAATTATTACTGATATCAAACACTCAGAGCTTGTAATTCATCCTGTAAGATTGAAAACTCTTTTCCATGGACAGAGATCACAGCCAGTGTCTCTGGGGGCTCTGTCCAGGGGGGTTCCTGACCCCTGCCAGGGCAGCCAGAGGGAAGCTCTGGATTCCCACACCTTCCCAGCTCCCTCAGCCCCTCCTGGTGCTCCAGCTCCTTTCCCAGCTCCGTTCCCTTCTCTGGATGTGAATCCTGTGTCCCAAAGCCGTGTCCCTGGCTCTGGAGGGGACAGACAGCGTGGCCTGGCCAGATAAAGCCCGGGGGGGGGCCGGGCAGGAAGGGGAGCAGCTGCTCCTTATCTGCCTTCCTGCAGCTCCCCCAGCACGCAGGCTTTTCTGGTTTGTTTTTTTTTTTTTTTCTTTTGCTAATAATAAAGCTGTTTTTTAGCAAGCAGGAGCTGTCAGGCTTCCAGGAGGGCGTCCTGGGCAGCAGAGATAGCACCCATGGGTGCTGCCTGCCTGCTCATCCACCTCCTCCAGCCACGGATCTCCAGGAGCTTTGGGCACAGGGAGCAGCTCCTGGGCTGGGCTGTTCCAGCTGGTACTTTTCTCCTGGTACTTTTATCCTGGCATTTTTATCCTGGTGGTTTTATCCTGGTACTTTTATCCTGGCAGTTTTCTCCTGGTACTTTTGTCCTGGTATTTTTATCCTGGTACTTTTATCCTGGCAGTTTTCTCCTGGTACTTTTGTCCTGGTACTTTTATCCTGGCAGTTTTCCCCTGGTACTTTTCTCCTGGCATTTTTATCCTGGTATTTTTCTCCTGGTACTTTTATCCTGGTATTTTTATCCTGGTACTTTTATCCTGGCAGTTTTCTCCTGGTACCTTATTAGCATTTAACAATTGGAATATCATTCTGCTCTGTGGCTTTTTATTTTTTCCTGTTCCAGCTACATTGTCATTCACTAATAAATGCAGCATGGGCTGGGATTAGGTTTAAAGAAGTATTTTCCTGTTGCTGGTCCCTACATGTTGGTCGCACCCTTAATGATCTTCCTAGGAAATATTTACTTTGAGGAGTTTGCTTCTAAGTCCTCCAAGTGATCAAAACCAGGCAAGGCATGGCTTGCTCTCTGATGACTTCAGTTTTTCCTGGAAAGAAACGGGAACAAAGAAAAATTCCTACTTCCAAAATTAATGCAAATCAGCTTGAAAATCATCTTGTCCCAATAAATGGACCCTCCGTTCTTTCTCAGGCAGGCTAATATTGGCTTTTAAGGGAAGAGGAACTCAGGGAAGAATCAGCACTCGTTGGCAGGATGGGCCTTCCGTGAGTGGCCCCTGTGAGAAATCCCAGCCAGGATCGCTCTGGAGATGAAATTTGGGAAGCAGGTTGGGCAAATCAGCAGCCCAGTGGCTGCTGGCCAGGAGACTGCCACGTCCACTCCTCCCTTGGACACCTCCACCACGTCCCTGGGCAGCCCCTGGCAATGCCTGGCCACCCTTTCCATGGGGAAATTCCTGAGGATGCTGCGTTGAGCCTTCCAATCTGCTCTTTGCAATACATTTGTAGTTTAATTTTGTCTGATTGTCAATAAACCCACAGGACATAATTACACCCCAAAATTCCCCAGACTTGAAAGCCTGACCGCCCCTCCCTTGTTCTCCACGAGCTGTAACTCAATGCAAACCCCTCTGTCTCTCTCCATTTTCCAGTTCTTTCATTCATTCCTGCTGAGTAATTAAAAATGGCTTCTAAATAAACAGCGGGGATGATTTCCGAAATGTTCTGTATTTCCTTGCAGGGCTGGGACTTCTGTCATTGGCCCGTTTAAGTGGTTTTGAAGGATTGTATACAGGTTCCTTTTACAATGTATTTGAAGTTTGTAATCCTGCTTAAACACACAAAAATAGGAAGGATTAACAAACTGCCACGCTGAGGCCAAAAGAAGACAGAGCTAAAAGCAATCAAGGAGCAGCCTATCAGATCCATGAAATAAATTGGGGGAAAAGTGGAAAACTGTCAACAAAAATAATATGTTATGGATCCTCAAGCCTTTGTGTTTATGCTAGAGGAAGCCTAAAATAATCTGTGGTTTCTGATGCTTGATTTAGTTTTCCACAAGCCTAATTAACACCAGATTAAGTTTGCTGCCACTATGGGTTATTGCTTAGACTGACAAATCCTGGCTGTTTATTTGTTTCCTAAAAAAAATGACTGGAGGCAATAACAGCATGACACAGTCAATAAGGGTGAAAACAATGCCGTAATATTCATTTTTAGAAACTTCATCTTCAGGAGAAACTTCCTTGACTTTCTGTATTAAATTCTGGCCTCAGAGTCTTGACAAAGGGAAAAATCCCATTGATTGATTGTCCCATTGATTTAAGATGCAGCCCTGTGAATTTAAGCTAAAAAGTAGGATTTGCTGCAGTAGATGGGTTTTCCCAGATGTTTCAAGCAACCCATGGGCTCAGGGGCTTGGCCAGGTGTGGGCCAGGGGCTCATGGAATGGAGCTGAACAGGGCAGAGACTTACAGAGAGAAATTCCCTCATGTTGGCATTGACCCCTAGTGTGGAATATTTATAGGGAAAATACCCCAGAGTGGCATCAGCCCTTCTGTGACTCTGTCAGTACAAATGTCACCACATCAGGGCTGAACCTGATAGCCAGAAACAGGGAAAGGACACAGGGAATGGCTTCCCACTGCCAGGTGGGGTCCTGGGGAGGATTTTCTCCCTGGGAGGGCGGCAGGCCCTGGCACAGGGTGCCCAGAAAAGCTGGAAGTGCCCAAGGCCAGGCTGGAGAACTTGGAGCAACGTGGTCTGGTGGTCCTTTGGTGCTTCTGGGGGCTGCACTGGGCTCCTGGCAGACCATCAGTCCCCAGAGAAATCACCCAGCCAGAGGGAACAGATTCTCCTGGAATGACTGAAATGTGGGCATAGACACGGATGAACAAATCAAATTCATATTTTCCTGCAAGGCAGAGCCAACATAGTCACTGAGTTTTCATCCTTGACTCCTCATCTCCCTCTGAAGCAAACCCCAAATCTTTGTCTTGGTGCTGACCTGAACCCAGATTATTTCTGGGAAGACTGAGCAGAGGATGTGCCTGCTCAATGGCACGGCTGGGAGAGGAACAGAAATTCCAAAGCCAGCCCAAATGTCTGATGATTAGGGACAAATATCAGCATTTAGTGGCTTCCTGCTCTTTTCTGCTCTGTCCTAAATCCCTGACAGCAGCAAATCACGGAGTGTCACCCTGGCTGAGAAGAGCCCAGCCATGGGACAGCTCCCACCTTTCCTGCTGGCCAGGAGCACCTTGGATCATCCAAGGATTGTCAGGGACTCGTGGTCCAGCCTGATGCCTGCTGAGAGTATCTCAGAGTTAGTGCTGTGTCTGAATTCGCCTTTTAGAGGATTTTTTTTGCAGCAGACCCCCCTATATTTCTCTGCCAAACTGATCTGGCAGCCCCAGTCTCACTCTGGTGCCACCATCCTGCCCCAGCCACCTCAGCAGAGAAGGACAGGACTTACAGGAATTCCACCAAATGGAAAAAAATTGATGAAAACGCCTCTTTTCTTCTAACATTTATCTAAAAACCCCCCTCAAAAAGCTCTTGATGTGTTTAAGGTGCACTTGGGGAGCAGTTTTCCAGGGCTGCAGTTCATCATGCCCCAAAATATTGCTAATTTTGGTGTTTAGTGGGTCGGGCAGGGCCGGGGCTGTGGAGCCATTTGGATTCAATCACTCACTTCCATCGCTCCTTAGCCCGGAATTCTCAACCAACTGCGCCAGGATTTATCGTTTGCGAGCTGTAAGGGAATTATTCGGGGCAACCCAATCCCGGGAGATGCCGCAGGAGCGATCCGGGGCTGGGGCTGTGTCACAGGTGCCTCCCTTTTCTGCAGTGTTAAACCAGCTCCGTGCAACTCGCGTTAAAACAGGAGCGCGATTATTTAGGAATGGCTTTCCGATGTCCTAAGCAGATGCTGCGGAGCTTTCCCCTCCAAGATAAATCCTTGGAAGCTGCGTTTTCCTGCTCTTCCTTGGCTCACAGCAATTCCCCTCCTCTCCAGCTGCCGCATCCCGGCCGGAGCGGCATTGCCCGGCTCCTGCTCCCTGTGCCGGGAGATGCGAGGTTGGGGCTGGGGCAGCCCTGACAGGGCTCGGGGGACACAGCAGGATCCAAATCCCACGAAAATATGTGTTTTGGAAAACCCGGCTCCTCCGGCTGCCTCTGCTTGAACATGGAATATTTTGGTTCTGTTCCCTGGATGCAGCCGAGCCTTGCAAATCCCATCTGCCACGGAGGGCAGGGCTGCTCGGGGCAGGGGCAGTTCCCATTTCCCCATTCTCTTTCATCTTTCCCCGCTTCCTTTCCCTTTTCCTCATTTCTCTTTCCCCGTTTTGCTTTTCCCACTTCCTTTCTTATTCCTTCACTTCCATCTCAGTTCTTTTCTTTCCCCACTCTTCTCTTTCCTGATTTCCTTTTCTTTTCCTCTGCTTCCCTTTCCCGACTTCCTTTTCCCCTGCTTCACTTTCCTCATTTCCTTTCTTCTCCTGTTGCTTCCCTTTCCCTGATTTCTTCCTTTTTCCCCATTTCCTTTCTTCTCCTGTTGCTTCCCTTTCCCTGATTTCTTCCTTTCTCCCCATTTCCCTTTCCCCAGTTTTTCTCCACTTTCCTCTGCCCAATTCCTTTTTTTTTCCCTTTTCCCTGTCCCCATTCCCTTTCTTTTTGCCCCTGTTTCCCTTTCCTCCCTTCCTTTTCCCCCACTTCCCTCTCAGGGAGGGAGCAGCGAGGTTGGCTCAGCTGGTCCCAGGGTGGTCGTTCCATGTGGCCCCGAGCTTGTCCCATCCCCTTGGAGCTCCCCCCTTGTGCCAGGGCTTTGCCACGAGGTGGCTTTAAGGTAAAGGGGATTTGGGGGATATTCAGCTAAATCCTAAATCCAGGTCAAAGTTCCTTCTTCTGCTAATCCCTCTCAGTCTTATCCCCAGATCCCAGCACCTCAGAGCGGGATTCAGGTGCTCGTGAGCATCAGGAGGTCAGCGATGCCTCAGGTAAAAACTGTTCCAGGGTGGAGGATTTTTATGGGAAAACATCCCACAGGGACCGTTCCTACAGCTCACCCAACCCAGTGTCACTTGTTCCCTGCCACCCTTCCCACAGAACGATCCTTGTGCTCAGCCTTCCTCTGTTAATTGCCATGGAAATTCGATAATTCCATCCTAAAGCAGAGCTGAGGAAAACGCAGGAAGAGCTCCGATTACTGAAAACTGGAAAAAATTAATCTTGATTAAAGCACTTCCCCCAGGAAAATCGGGACCTCCTGAACTCAGCCAAGGGCTGATTGCCCTCCAAGCTGGGATGTGCCCAGTTTGTCCCAAACACCTTGGAAACAGGAGGAAAATTTCCCTCAGGAGGTGGAATTTATTGGGCTCTTGGCTTCATCCCACTCAGGGAAAGTGCCAAAAGAGGGATATTTCCCTCCCAAAGTGTTATTTACCACGGGATGGTCCTGTCAGCCCCCACCAGCCCCACCAGGAGGTAAAATCGGGATGGGGCAGTGCCAACAGAAGGAGCAAAAGAGGAAATGGACCCTGTTTGTCAGTCATTGTTGAGGCAAGGAGGGAAAAGCCCCTTTCCAAACCCAGCACAGAGGGGATTTGGTGTGTTCTGGCAGGTTGATCATGATGAAGGAAAGGAGGACTGGGATAGGAAGGGCTAAGCCTG
This sequence comes from Taeniopygia guttata, assembly GCF_048771995.1. NCBI lineage: Eukaryota > Metazoa > Chordata > Aves > Passeriformes > Estrildidae > Taeniopygia > Taeniopygia guttata. The sequence continues at coordinate 4,914,227 of NC_133029.1, read as the reverse complement.
GAACTAGGATTGAAGACCAAACTGCTTCTTTTCTTTTATTTTCTTCATATTTTCTCTTATTTCTATCACTTCTAATTTAACCAGATTTTAATTTTTATTTCAATTCCATTTATTTTCATTATTATTTCATTTGTTGGCTAATTAATTTTTCTTTGGATTTGTTTTAATTTATTTTTTTATTCAATGCATTTTGCTTTTTAATTTATTCAGTAACTTCTCTGTGTGAATTTTACTACTCCACACCATGACCTAAACGGGTTTAAAAGAACAGATAAAGCCCAACTGCTGCCTGTGCCAGGAAGTTTCTGTTTTCCAGCTCACCCGGCACCTCTCCAGCTTGGATCCCTCTGGCTGCTTCCCTTGGGATGATTTGTGGTGGAGCCAGGAGGGATTTAAAACCATGCAGAGGTGTCACTTGTAAGTGTGGATTAGTGGTGGCCCCTTGGCAGTGCTGGGGGACAGCTGGTGGCACCACCACTGTCCTGGGCAGGACAATCCTTTGAGTGGAGAAATTTTCCCTCATATCCACCTAAACCTCCCCTGGGGTGACTTGAGAATATTTCCTCCTCTCTTTAACGTTACCTGGAAGAGGCCAACACGCAGCTGGAGGTTGTGGAGATCCCAAAATCCCAGAACCACTGAGGCTGGAAAGACCTTCCAGATGAGTCCAAGCCCCAACCAGCCCAGAGCCCTGAGTGCCACATCCAGAAGATGAAATCCATCCCTGAGTGCCACATCCAGAAGATGAAATCCATCCCCTCTTCACATCCATGACGTGGCTGATGCTCCACACTCGGTCCCGAGCTGTCCAATCCCTCTGGCACCTTCCCACCCTCATCCCAGCGCTCCCACTCACCCCAAAGCTCTCCAGGGGGGCCACGGCCGCTCCCCTGGACCTCATTATCCCGTTGACAGCAGTCCATATCTCCCTGGCCAGGAATGTATTTACTCCTGGGCACATAAGAAATTCATTTCCCAAATTGAATTATCTGCCTCGGGAGATCGGGGGTTTTGATTGTGTCGCTGCACTTCGGAAAGCGACTGAAAATTGATAAAAGCCAGATGGGAAGCGGAAACAGTCATTTCATGACTCCTTAAACGTTTCACTTGGTTAACCCTTGGATTGCACCGGGCTTGGAGTCGGGCTGGAGTGTGGAAGCAATTTGTTGGGGAGTTCTCGGGATGCAGAGTGGGCTGGAAGTGCTCACCAGGGAAGGGAGTCCCTGCAACAGAGGAAAAAAAGACTCAGGACAGAGCTGTTTCCCCGTGGGAGCTGCTCAGCCCCAAGGCTTCTAAGAGAATGGGACGATATCCCAGCTGCAGGGTGTTTGGGAGCAGGGAATGCTCCTGAAGTGTGGGATGAGCAGTAAATCCCTCAGGCAGCTCTGGGTGTGGGGAAGGCAAAGCCCAGAGTGCAAATAGCCAGCAGAGGCCAGGAACAGGAGTTTCTTTTCTTTGGGTGTGTTTCAATCAGCAGAAAATCGGGGAAGAGGGGAAACACGTGAGGGAGGAATGGTTTTCCAGGCTGCTGGTCCTGGGGAACACAAGTCTGGCACTGCGGATTATGCTGTGAAGGATCCCCAGCACCTGTGAATGGAGCAAACACAGAGACTCACTTTATTCCTCTGTTCTGTCCTTTAAATTAACCTTTTATAGGATTTCTATAGGATTATTTTCCACTGGAGTGTATTCCCTGTGCTCCCATGGACCACACATGGCACAAATTCCCAGCTCGGCCCAGCAGGATTCGGCCCTAAACCCAAACATTTCCAAAATATCTGCCAGGGCAATTAAAACCCTCAAATTCCCTAATAATTAGGGAAGAACACGACACGAGCAGCCCATCTTTGGGATCTGCAGCTGGAGCAGGGAGTGGATTCCGGGGCACATCTGCATCGAATCCCAGCTCCGGCTCTGGGAGCAATAACCTCGCAGGTGCTGGGGCTGGGATGTCTCCCTGCATCCCAAATCCTCGCCAGACCCCTTCCCTCCGTGAGAAGCCTCCAAAATTAAATTGCCTTTAATTGGTTTAGGGTTCTGCTTCTGCCACAGTCGCATCTTGGAAGCTGCAAAAGACTCCAGCCCGGAATTCTTTACGATCTCGGTTTCCATTTCGTTAATATTTTCCAAGTTGGTTTCCTGTTTTCCTGTTGCCAAAAACACATTTCAGCAAAGAGGAAAGTTATTTCATATTCCAAGTGTTGGAAACCTTTGTTTCAGCCCAGAAATTTGGGAAAAGCTGATATTTATTTATCAACAGACCCCGCAGTGATCCTTTTTTTCCCAGAAGGGGGATTTTCATCCCAAATTATTGGCACAGGGAGGGAGAAAAATCCTCCTGTTCCTCTTTGGATTTTGGGTCCAGAACTCCAATACCTGATATTTTTTAGATCCCACAAAAGCAAGGCTTCTATTCTTATCAGCTCAGAAATAATTTTTCATAGAGCAAAACTAACAGGGAAGCTGGGAAAGGGCAGGGAAAGGGCTCTGGGATCAGAAAATCTCGCTCTGTCTGGAGCTGCTGCTTCCAGGGCTCAGTTCAGGAGAAAAAAAATCAATGGTGTTGGGAAAAGCCATGAAAGGAAAAACCTTTTTACTGGGGCAGGAAACTCCTCCAGCTCCACATCTCCCATCCTGAGCATTTTCCATGTTTTTGAGCCGTTATCCTGCCCGTGCCTGGACCATTCCTGCTCCACAGTCCCAGCGATGCAAATCCTGGGATGAAAAGCCTGAAGTTCCCGAAAGCTGCTGCTTCAAACTCAGAGGGATAGTCTGAGTTGGAATATTGGAATAGTCCAATTTTGGGATTATTTTCCCTGGGGAGATGCTGGTCAGCAGCTCATGGGTAGCAGATCCATGGAAAATAAAAAATGGATTTCCAAATTCCTCCAAATTCATCCCTGGCCAGCAGCTCATGGGTATCAGATCCCTGGAAAATAAAAAATAAAAAATGGATTTCCAAATTCCTCCAGGTCAGGGATTGGATAAAACTAATATTTTATTTTAGTTTTGGGTTTGTTTTTTTAAAAATATAGGAATAAAGGGAAATTATTTAAATTTCCTCAGGAGCAGCCACAAGCTGTCATTGGAAGGAAAAGCTGGGGAAGAGAAAGGGAGATTTTACAGAAATATTTAACATGGGAATATTTTACACAGGAATATTCAGCTGGGGCTGTTCAGGAGAGGGTAGAGGAAGATCCCCTTCCCCTGCCCTTCGGAGCAGGGATTTGGATCAATGAGAAAAACAAAAAGGAGGAAATCAGAGATTTCCAAAGCTGTGTTCCTTGGATTTCCTGACTCCGTGCAGCTCCAGGAGGCTGGGAAGTGGCAAATCCTGTCAGGACAGGGGGAGAATCTGCTGCAGAGTAAGAGAAATACATAGAAATAAAATAAAATAAAATAAAATAAAATAAAATAAAATAAAATAAAATAAAATAAAATAAAATAAAATAAAATAAAATAAAATAATAAAGTAAAAGATATAAACAATAAAGTCAAATAAAATACAAGAAAATAAAACAAAACCAAATGAAATAAAATATACAAAGGGAAATAGAAGGGAAAACACAAGAAAATAAAAGAATGAAAATAAAAATAAATTAAGTGGATTAGACTAGACTAAAATAACATGAAATAAGATAAATGTAATTTATTATTAAATCAAGGAGCAAGAGATGGGTTTTGCTGGTCAGACAGATCCTAAAAATGTAATATTAAGACTTAGGGCTGATTTGGGCCAGGTCGAACCCAAAACTGGTGCTCCTTCCCCTCCTCCAGCCTATTGCAATGATCAGCTTCAATTCCAATCAGCAAAACAATAAAATGATCAGAAAAAATAGTCAATAAAATAATCAGAAAAAAAAAAAAAATTTTAGATGGAATTTAGCGGAGAAGGCAGCAGAATCCCAGGGTGTTCCCACAGTAATCTGAATTATTATATTTAATGGAGTGAATTCAGATTCACACTGGGAAGCCCAGAGTCAGGAATAAAAATACATAAAATAAGGATGGGGAGAGGGAGAAAAGTGTAATAAATATAATTAAAATTACAAGAATTATCCAAAATACTCCTATAATGTGGATGCATTTTAGGAAAAATCCAGGAAGTAACAATGGCCATTTTTATCCCAGGATACTCCTGGTAATTACTGCTAATGGAATTAGATGAAAAAGTAGTTTTATGCAAATATTGCAGCTGAATGTAAAAACAATTAAAAATAATGTTTAAAAATTTCCAGTGTGATTTTAAAACAATTATTTTATTGAATTTTGATTGAGGGGAGGAGGGGAAGGGGAGAACTGAGCTCTCCCAGCCCCAGCCGAGCTCCCTTGGCTGCTGTGGCTTCACTCATCCCCCGGGATCGTCATTCCCTGCAGGCAGCCACATCCCTGGGACTGCAAAACTGCTAAACCACTCACTTGGGGATTAAATCAGAATATTTCCCTTCCCTTTGATTTCCTATTCCACGGCTTCAAATATGTAATTAATGAGCAGGATAATATTATTGATGATTTTCTAAAATGTGAATGAAATAATAACCGGAGTTAAATTAACCCTGGGAGTCAGCAGCTCTTTGAGGTGAACTTTTCTCCTTCATACTCCAGGAAAATGAATTCATTTTCTACATTTTCCAATAAAACACAGCACAGAAACTGGGGTGGAGCCCGAGGTCTGCCCCTGCTTTTTGTCACCATGAGAGGAGTCAGCAGCTCCAGTCCCATCCCAATCCCAATGCCAGCAATGCCATCGGCACTGCTGGGAATAATTCTGTTTAAGATTAGAATTTACAGGTCTATTTTATATAAAATATTTTCTTTATTGCAAAAGAGAGAGAAAATCAATCCCCTTCACCCTGCTGGAGTTTCAGAGGAAATGAGAGAATCCACAAGAGAAAACAGGGAGGGAGAAATCCTTGTTTTCCATCATAAAAATAATCTCAAAGTGGTGTTGCCTCCCCTCGGCTGAGCGGGATGGGATGGGATGGGATGGGATGGGATGGGATGGGATGCACATGTTGCCTTTAGGATTCACTGGAAAAATGTATTTACTCGAAAACAGTAAAGCAGAGGATTTTATATTTCCATCGAGCATCCCAAGAAACCGAGAAGGGACCGAGCCCAGATGCAGGGAAATGTGTGGGATGCTGCAGGGAGTTAAATGGCTTCTGGCAGGATCAGGAGGCTGAGGAAAAGCGGGACTCGCCCGCAGATGGCAGAAGGGAGGCTTGGATCAGCTGCGGGCTCCCAAGCCTGGGGTCAGCATCCCCAAATCCCAGGGTTAAAGCACCCAAATCCCAGGGTTAAAATCCCCACATCTCAGGGTTAATGTCCCCCAAATCCCAATGTTAATATCGCCCAAATCCCAGTGTTAAAATCCCCCAAATCCCAGTGTAAATATCCCTCAAATCCTGGAGTCATCACCCCCAAGTTCCAGTGTGAAAATCTCCCAAATCCCAGTGTTAAAATTCCCCAAATCCCGGAGTCAGCACCCCCAAGTTCCAGTGTTAAAATCCCCCAAATCCCAGAGTTAAAATTCCCAAAATTCCAGTGTAAATATCCTCCAAACTCGTTTTATCACTCCTTAATCCCAATGTCAGCATCCCCAAATCCCTGTGCTATCACCCTCAAACCCCTGAATCGCCATGCCCCGACCCCCAGTGTTAGCACCCCAAAGCTCCTGTGTTACCACCCCCAAATCCCAGCACCCACAGCTTGGAAAAGCCCCCTGAGATCCCCAGAGTCCAACCACTGCCAGCACTGCCAGGGCCACCACTGACCCAAAGTGCCACATCACACGGATTTTAAATCCCTCCAGAGATGGGGACTCCACAGCCCTGTTCCTGGAGAAATTTCTCTTAATATCCATTCTAAAGCTCTGTCCCCTTCCAGGGAACCAGGACCTGGATGCTGATGTTGAATATCAAGCTGTGAAAGGAAGAGGTTTTTGGAAGTAAATGAATTCATAGGGGATGAGGGGAACCCCTGTATTAACCCTTAAAACCTCTTTCACCCAGCCCCTGATGCCAAATGAAGGAGGTGAAGCTGCTTTTTGTGGGGTGGCTCATGCAGGAACCTGAACTTGAATTTAAATTGGCAGAGGTTGGGTTTAGGCGGGATATTGGGATACTGGGAAGATATTTAGATGAGATATTTGGATATTGGGATATTGGGATACTGGGATATTGGGAAGAATTCCTTCCTGTGAGGGTGGGGAGGCCCTGGCACAGGGTGCCCAGAGAAGCTGTGGCTGCCCCATCCCTGGAATTGTGTAAGGCCGGGTTGAATGGGTCTTGGAGCCCCCTGGGATAGGGGAACCTGTTCAGAATTTGGAACTGGATGAGATTTACACTCATTCCCAGCCCAAACCATCCTGGGATTCTATCTGGGAGCAGATTCTGGTGCCCAGGAAAAACTGAGTCACATTTGCACAACCGTTTGCCAAGGAAGCAAATTGCACATGACAAGGATTCGATTCCAGTTTATAACTGAGGCAGGGAGAAAAGAAAAAATATAAACCTCCTGCACAGGAAGGGTTCACTTCAAATCTGGGAAACTCCAAACTGAGCAGCCTGATGAACATTGGCTTTCCAAAATCCCAACGCTGAACCCTCCAGGAGCGGATTTGGGCATGAAGGATGGAGGAATCGCTGATCCCCACTCATCCCACATCCTCTCCCATTTGAGGGCCCGGCCTGGGAGTGTTGTCTCATTTGTTATTAATAACATCCATGGTGTGCACGGGGGCTGAGCCTCATTCCATGTGTCCGGTGTTTGGGCATCGTGTGCCACGGCCCATCTGGGCCTCGTTTGAAGCCCCTCGCAGTCACAGGGGTCCATGTGCAACTGATAAAGGCCAATTTGGGGTGGCTGCGAGGGGGGGGCACCTCTCTCCAGGCCAATCCCAGAAGGACGCCCTATATGTTTTGGAAGTGCTAAACCCCAGGGAAATTACTTCATCCAAAGCCGCTCCAGACCCCAGTAATGAAGGCTGTGATGTAGCCAGTGTTCACCCATGTTGACTTTACAGTACTGGAATTAATCCATGTGCATTGCAGCTCGGTGAAATCACTTCCAGCCCGTAGCAGCTCTGGGGCTGACTTCATCCTTGCAGCCCCAGATGCAGATCCTCGGAGTCGGGGAAATCAGGGAGAGGATGGAAGGGCTGCTCCCCGTGCATGCTGACAGCTCTGTGGGGATGGCAGCTTGTCCTGGTGACATCCAGATCTCCCAGCTCCACGAGGCTTCTTGGTGCTCTGCTCATCTACTCCTGTGGCTCTGCTTCCTGCAGGGCTGGAGACAGGGATTTGCTGCTCCCTCTGTGAGATTATTCCATTTTAACCCCTATAAAATCCCAGTAATCTCACCGTGACCGTGGCTTGTCCAGGGTGCAAATTCCAGCCGATGCTATGGGCTGTGCCCAGAGCTTCCTTGGGAAGGGGCTGTGCAAGCACGGGGCTTTCCTCACTGCCATAACCCCACTGCCCTCACCCTGGCAATCTTTGTGTCCTTTAAAGTTGGACACTCTGGGTATTTTTGTGCTGTTTCAACCACAGAAATTCAGCTGTGGGGTGTTCTGGCTGCAAGTGCCCTCCTGGGAGCTCAGCCCAGCTCCAGAGTGTGGGCTTGGAGGAGCTGAGGAAAACATGGAACCCTCCAGGTCTGCAGGTGCAATCCACTGCCCAGCCCTGCTCCCCTTCCTTTTCCTTCATCTCTAGTTTCCAGTGCCATTTTCTCAGTAAAAACCCAGCTGTCTTTTCCTGGGCAGTGCTCACTCCTTTATCTAAGTGAGAATAAAGAGCTCCTGCAACGTGAGCACCACCCCAAACCCTGAGTTTGGTGCTGTTCCATCCATCCCATAGAGCTGAAATCCCACAGGGATGGATCCTGCCTGTCCAAGCTCCCCTTGCTCCGTGCCTGCTGCTGGAGGCTGGAGGGGGATGCTCAGGGACCCACAGCAGGAGGGTCCCCACATCCAGCAGATCCGATGCTCTGCTCAAGTGTCTGCAGCACAGGGAAATTTACAGGAATTCATGGATATTCAGCTTTCTGAGGAACTTCCTGGGCTCTTTAAAATCTCTGGGACAGCAGGATTTTCAAACATCTCTGAGGGGAATTCCTTAGGCAAGGGAGAAGGCTCTGGACACTGCTGTGGTCACTTCAGGATGCCCCTTGGAATACTACAGGGTGTAGGGAAAGTGCAAAACATGAGTATCCAAAAGGATTTATCAATCCTTGTATTTTTGCTGGGCTGTTTGCTGTCTTACCTAACCCCTCTCATGTAATTTAATTACGTTTGTTTAATTTCTTTCTTTAAAAAAAACTGCATCTGGGACTAGTAAACTTAATTAAAAAGAAACATTGTTAAGCAGCCTGATACAGCTATAATTTGATTTAAAGTAGTGGATGATACCAACATTATAAATGTAAAGTGATATGGCTTTTTTGGGAAAAAAAAAAGGGACCTAAATGAACTTAAAATCCTTCTTCATTTGAGCAGGGTTAATTGTGAAGTCTTTCTTCCTCCTGTTTTGTGGCTGTAGGGCTTTTCTGAGTGGGGGAAGAAATATTCCCTCCTCAAACAAAGGATTGCTGGATCATTTGTGCTCTGCAGCCAGGCCAGGTTTCAGTACCTTTGTTCATGGAATGCAAAATCCTGAATGCCCCAAAATCAGTGTCAGAGCTCCCATGGATTTCTAAGGTACCAGAACATTGGGGGTCATTTAGATTTGTTTGTGGAAAAATGTCCTGGATTTCAGGGAATCTTTCACCCAGTGCGAGTCAGAGGGGCGGAAGTTGCCATCAGAACCTGTTTATTGTAAATATTTATGTGCCATCCAGCGGGATATAACACAATATTCCATAGGATTGGTGCTTTTCCTGACTGAAATCCAGGACATTTCCTGGGTTTCCATCCGGGGCTGGGATGCTCCGCGGGATCCGCGAGGATGGAGCTGGGATTGGGGCTGGGATTGGGGCTGGGATTGGGATCAGGGGATTGGGGCTGGGATTGGGATCAGGGGATTAGGATCAGGGGATTGGGGCTGGGATTGGGGCTGGGATTTGGGCTGGGATTGGGATCAAGGGATTTGGATCAGGGGATTGGGGCTGCGATTGGGGCTGGGGTTGGGATCAGGGCTGGGATTGGGATCAGGGCATCAGGGCTGAGATTGGGGCTGGGATTGGAGCTGGGATTGGGATCAGGGCTGGGATTGGGATCAGGGGATTGGGGCTGGGTTTGGGGCTGGAGCTGGGGTTGATATTGGGACTGGAACTTGGATTGGGGCTGGGATTGAGGTTGGGGCTGGGATTTGGGCTGGGGCTGGGATTGGGGCTGGGGCTGGGTGGCACCGACCTCCCTCCTACCAGTACTGCAAAACCACTTCCTAATTCAACACAAAATCTAAAGGCTTTTTCCAGTAGCAAAAGGATTTTGTAGGAGCTGCTGGGTTTAAGTGTTCCCAGAATTATTTGCAGGAATATCTCAGACAGGCCAGGAAGTGGCTGGAGAGGGGAACCCCAAATTTCCATCCCTGAGCTCGGGGAATTCCCTCCCACAGTGGTGCAAAGTCCCTGGGATGGGTTTTGCCAGCCAGATCTGAATCAAAAAAAAGATAAATAATGAACAAATGATGAACAGTGGGATCTTCACTAATTATATTTTGCAGTCTGGTTTTTTAAACTGTGTGTGGAACTGTTCTGATGACGTGAAGAAGTGGACTCATGAACAGACTTAATTCCACTTATTTTAGATTTCAAATTATTACATATAAATATCTTCATTGAAAAAACTTAATTTAAATTATTGAAAATTGAAATCTAAATTAAAAAACCAAATTTCACTTTTGCATTACACTTTCCCCTTGATTTTTTTCCCCTCAGTTCCTTTTGCCTTTAATAAGAATCAACCATCCTGTTTTCCCCTCCTCCAGGGAAGGAGGACCCGGCTGACAGATGCAAAGCTGGGATACACCAGAAGGAAAACACTAAAAATTAAAAAAAGTATCATTTTTCCTTCAACCCCACTCGATTACAGTGATCTGAGCTCCTACTGGAGGCACAGACCCCAGGCTGGAAAGTGTGACAGGTTTGAATTTAACTCTCGCTCTTTAAACTTTAAATTTTATGGAATTTCTTGACTTAAAAAGTGCCCAAGAACTCTTGGAGCAGCTCTGGCACAGGCAGGATCCCAGCAGGAGCTTTGCAGGTGTCCCAGTAGGAGAAGGGATTCCATGTTATTTGTTGACTGGAAACTTTGATAAATTAAAGCTTTTCTTTTTTGTCTTCCAAATTATTCTCAATGTGTTCTTGATTTGGGGGAAGGTAAACAAACTGAGGGAGTTTTCAATTCAATTGAGTTCGCACATAAAACAACTGCAGGGATCTGTGGGAGGGTTTGTGGGAGCTCAGGAAGGAAAACCCACAGATCCAGGGGACCCCTTTTGCTGTCACTCAACTCTATTTGCCACCCGTTGACACGGGAGTTTTTTTAATTACTAATTTTTTACTAATTCTCTTGGTTGCATTTTAATCCTGTTGTGTATTACAGAGAAAAAAAAAATCCAGGGCTGTGTTTTGTGTTTTTATTCCTTATGACTTAGAGGAGAGCAGATCCATTCCTTATCTCCCAGAATCCTGGGATCATTAAGGTTGGAAAAGAGCTCTAAAATCAACAAGTCCAACTGTCAACCCAGAACCACCACCCGGCTCTAAGCTGAACTGTATTAATTTGAGGAAAACCCATTTTTCAGTGCTCTTACCTCCACTCTGAGATGCTCAGACAGAGGAACACAAACCATCTCAGGCCAGGGAATGCCGTGGGAGGGAGGGAGGGAGGGAGGGATGCTCCTTCAGATGGAGAAAGGATCACCCTGAGCCAGCTGGGATCCATCAGCCACTGCCCACTGAGCCCTGCTGGGAGCTGTTCCTTGTTGGGTTTCTCCAGCAGGCAAAGAGCTCTGGCAGCAGCTCCTGAGCCATCTCTGGGTGGGAAGCTCCAGCTCTGAGCAGCGCTGATCCCTGGGATGCCGGGAGAGCAGCCTGGTCCTGCTGCTTCCCAACCTCTCCCCATCCCACAGCTCTGCTCTGCCCCAGTGCAGGGTGTGAGCCATGCCAACAAAATCCCTCAGGAGAGCACATCCAGGACAAGCCTGGAGTCCTTCCCTGCCTCCAGCAGCAAGGCAGAGCTGCAGCTGGAGCTTTCAGGGCTCCTCAGTGATTCCCTGAGTTTGCTCTTGCTGGGATTGGGAATTGGAGGATGTGCGGAGCAGGAACTTTTGGCATCTTCGGGGATGGGTTTTGTTGTGTTTTGCAGTGAACTGGAGGAATTCTGTTCAGTATGGAAGTGCTTTAAGTTTGTGGAACATGGGACAGTAACTCCGAGCAGATGCACAAATGCAGGCAGAAATCCAGGGAAAAGTAGAGTTCATCTCCCTACAGTTTATGGGAACTCCCCTTGCCCTGCTTGTCCCAGGAGAAAGGGGAAGGAGAGGGAAGAGTGAAGTCCAAGTAGGATTTTTAAAATCCAGACAACTTCTCCTGGCAGCACTGGAGTCATCCAGCCTCCTGCCTTTGGTGGCACTGCTGGGGGAGAAGCCAAACCTGCCCTGGTGCTTGGTTTAATGCTGAGCTCATCCTAAACCTTCACCCATGGGAGCACTAATGAATTACTAATTCTATTCCCAACTATGTCCACCGGGTTTCCCATAGGGAAAGGGACAATTTACCCAGGAACTAAAGGGGCACAGCCAGACTTGAGCAGCACTGAAAGGCAACATCCCCCTGAATGCAACCAGATGTGCAAGGAATACACGACTTGCCATGGGTAAAACCTGCTGCAGAGCCCAAATTAGACTCAGCTGCTACTTCCAGGTCTTGAAGGTTAGGAAAAAGCAATTATTTTTTTGTGGGTGAGCCATAACCATGGCTCAGCCTTCCAGCCATGGCTGGCAGGACAGAGTATTTATTGGTGAGGGCAGATGCTCCCAATTGGAGACATTAAATCCTGATCTTTAATTGCAGCTTAGCTAAAAACCCACACAAGGCAAGGAACTAAGATCAGTGTATTCCACACAGCAAGGAAAATTATTTTGTCCCTTCTGAACCTTCCCACTGTGCAGCATGGGCTCCAACCAAGGGTGGGGAAGCCCTGCAGTTCCCAGTGGAGGATTTCACGTTTCCCACAGGAGGATCTCTCCTCGAACACCCACACACTCTGGTCCTGGAGACCCTGGATGGGAAACCACAGCTGGCAGCACTGCTCCATATCCACAGTGGCTCTGTGACCCCCAAAACAGCACACAGAGTCTTGGAGCTGGGGCAGAGCATCCTGATGGATGGAGAAACACCAAGGGAACAGGGCTGGGTGAGCTGGTGGATCCCAGGGGAGGGCCCAGGGAGTTCAGCCATGGATGGGACACCAAGAGTCAAAGAGGAGATGCTCCTGCAGAGCCTCTTTCCCTGCTGAAAGACAAGGGATGCTTCCCTGGAGCTGGCTCCCTCTTGCAACCAAAGCTCCCCCAAGGCCTTCCCAGCTCACCTTGTTTTTCCATTACTCGAGGACTCAGCTCGTTTCTCTGAGCAAATCCCCTGCTAAGGTTGCTGGGATTTGAATTTACGGCCACGGGAGGTGTTGAGCCACCAGGCCAGATGGTTATGTGCTAATTTCCATGGGTTGGAGAGGTTTGGGGATCTCAGCACCACTGTCCACATTCCCAAACAAGAGAAAGTCATAGCTTGAGCTGTTTCCTACATTAAATCATTGCATGGTTTTCTTCTCCCCTTATTGCAGAAGAGGGTTTGATTTGGGCTGTATAATTTACACTCCATAGCCTGTGACCCAGTGCAGCCAGGAGGAAACTTTGGAAGGGGATAGAATACCATGGAGGCAGATTTTCCTCTTCCCTGAGCTGAAATTCCACGTGAAGCTGAATTTTGTTGGCCAGTTTGGCTAATTCTGATTTTCTTCTGCTCCAGCAACACCAGCCACTGACAGACTTAATTGACAGACTTTATCCTTATTTTGCACAACTCAGTGCTATTGGGTGGCAAGTCAATCAGCTTTATTTATGAATTTAAAATTAAAACCAGAAAATAATACTCCTCCTCCCTAAGGGGGAGGCTGAAAAAGCAGAGTCTCACCCAGCTTTGCGCAGGGAGTTCATGCGGCTTTAATTTCCAACACAAAGAATATCTCGCTGGGCCGGGGGGTGACATCACCCTGCTCCCAAAACTTCATGTGGTTCTCTTCCTTGCTTTTAAAGCTATTATTTTACATCTCTGCCGACAGATATTTGTGTTGGCACATCTCATGGAATATTAAGATTTTATCTTTTCTGTTTAATTTCAAAAGGCGCTTCCTAACCCGTGTGCAAGCTCAGAACTCCAAACCATGAAGATGAGTGAAAGCTTCCTTGCAAACCTCTTAATTTATTGTCCTTCTCCCCAGTGCCTTGGCCCTTCCAAGCTTTCATTCTCATCCCTCTATATTTGCATTTAGGGCCATAATTAGCTGCATTAACTGAGGATAGAGTAGCAAAACAAAGAGCATCTTCCTGCCAGTCTCACCCAGGTGTGGGTTTGGTTTAAGGACAGAGTTTGAGTTTATCTCTGCACACAGGGGAGGATGGAAAAGCCTTCAGCACATCCTGGGACCAGAAAAGTTCTGGTGGGGCAGAGACAGCAGCAATGGAGAGAAATGAGTGGAAACAAAACCCTTGGAAAAGCACTTTTCACCAGAGCTGATGGGACTGGGATAAAGCACCACACCATGTTTGGACTCAAACCCAGGGAAGGGGGAGCAAAGCTCAGAGCAGGTGTGGGGATTTGGTGTGGTGGAAGAACAAGCCTCAGAAACCTGCAATTCCAGCAGGAGTAAACCTGCCCATCCCTGGATTTTTCTGCACTCCAAGAGTGGTTAAGCTTTAGAAGAGGGACCCCAGGGAAGTGGAAGTGTTCAAAAACCACGTGAACGTGGCACTTTATGATGTGGTGCAGTGGGCATGGGAATGATCAGTCAAAATCTGGACTTGATGATCTTGGAGATCTTCTCCAGCCTTGATGATTCTGTGATTTTTTAAGCCAAACTCCAAATCAGGCTCTAGTCCAGCCTGTGGGAGTCACCAGCCAGGACCTCAGGACGCCCCGGTGCCCCTGTCCTGCCGCACGTCCTGGCCACGGAGCTGCTTCCTCTGGCTCTTCTCTTCCTGCTGGAGTGAGAACACAGCCCCACAGGGGTTTGGCAGCTGGGACCTGGGCACCAGGGCTGGAGTGTCTGGGATGTTGCCATCACAGGGCTGGTGAGGGAGAGACCCCAGGAGAAGGACCTGCAGCACAGACCCCGCTGCTGGTGACCATTTGTCCAGGTGAGCTTGGCAAGCTGGCCCTGTCTGGGATATTTGGGATGGGTTTGGTGCTGTGAATCCTCATCCTCATCACCCCAAATCTTGGTGATCATGAGAGAATTGACCCATTTTTTCCTCTCAGAGCAGATGATGTCACTAAGGCCATTGAATCACCGAGGAGGTGTCTCCAGGTACACAGTAAATGCTTAAAGATCCCAGGTTGCATTTGCTAAAAATATCATTCCTCCTCTCTAAAAAGGCTTTTTGCCCTCAGATTTCTGCCTCCAAGAGGGCTCCTGGAGCTCAGGGGTTCCCAGACCTCGGGATGCTGAGCAAGGAGCACAGGAAGGTGGCCCCAGCTGTGCCCAGCTCTTGCCCAGGAATATGCAATAACTCAGTATCAGCTTCCCCATAAGTATTTCAATTTCACTTCTCCTGTGTGCTTTTCCTGGCAGCTAAACTGAGAAGTCCAGCTTTTCCTTCCCCATATTCCAGCAGCGAGGAGAGCAGGGGTGGCCCTGGGGACAGGGGGGCCTGGGGCTCACGTGGGGTCACCCCATCTCCCTCTCTGGAGCCCTTCTCCGAAGTAAAGGCAGACAGGATTAATTTTGGTGCAATTCTAAAAGTTTTCTTCTTCATCCATGTGCTGAGTTTTGCCCTCTCTAAATCCCCCAGTATTTTCTTTAAGTGTCATGGGGAAAGTTCAACACATCAGGAATTTTCCCCATTACTTAAAGGGGGAAGGGGGCAGGTCTTGAGTTTATTTCTCAGCGCTGGAGAAACTGTGATGAAGGAAAAGTGGTGGGAGAGCTGCTTGGAGGGATGCAAGGCTGGTGCCTGGAGAGGGGATGGAGCAACTTCTCCTTATTCTCCCACACGTCCACGAGCCAAAATCCAGGAGCTGGGCTGGGAAAAGCCACATCACAAATGTTCCTCACAGCACAGAGATGAGAAATTCTGCTTTTCCAGGAAATATTCAGAGGCTGCAGTGAGCTATCTCACAGAAGGTCCCATTACATCATGTTGGAGGTCCTGGAGAAACTCAGCAGGGCACCAGCCACAGCTGGAGGAAGGTTCTGGTGGGGACAGGTCCTGCTGTAGTCTCATCCTTACCCCACCCCACAGGGGCATTATTGACCCTTCCTTGACTTCCCTGCAGGTGGGGGTGAACACTGCCCACCCCTCTCTCATCCTGAAGGGATCCGAGTGCCCTAATTTGATTTAACTCTCCCCAAATGCTGTCTGTATTGTTTTTACTTCACTGAATCATTTCCTTAAGGTTTAATCCTATTCCCTGTGCACTCTCTGGGGGGAGTTATGTATAAAATAACATAACAGAGATTTATTTTAATTTATCTTTAACTAATGCAGCACACGCAGAGGTGAAGGACCTCTTTAGGAGGTCAAACAAGAAACTTCAGCACTGGTTGGCCACCACCATAAACTGCTCATTTCTTGCTCAGATCTGTCATTTTTGCCATGGAATAAATTCAGGATTGTCCTGTGGACAAGGATACTTTGCCATCACCTCCTGGTTTGGATAGAGTCAGCCCAGAGGTTCCAGAGCCCAGCAGGGATGGAGAGAAGACACAGTCACAGAAGAGAAGAGGTTCTTCAAAGTTCATGAGGGGTAAAACAATCATGGAGTGAAATTAAAGCTGTGCTGGGGAACGGGATATTTGAGAATGTCAGGGAAAACAATCTCCTGAGCAGTGTTTTACACTACCACGGGTGTTTTCTGCCAAGAATCCTTCAGTCTTCAGCAGTTTCTGTTTGAAAGATTTTTAGGAAAAAGAAATATTTGTTAATCTGTTAATGACTAATTAGTTAATGACTCCTGTGAAATGGTGGTTTCGTTTACAAAAATTCAAGTTGAATATTGGCACTTGCAGCTCCTGTAGAACCCAACCCAGTGTTATTCCAGTCCCCAGAAGGGTCATTCAGCTGCCTCACAACCTCTCCCTTGCAGCCTCTCCAGGGCATTTAGAAACTGTTTAATTCCAGCTCTTACATCCTCCCACCCCTTTCCCTGGGTGGGTCACGGCGGCTCTGTGTGGCACAGTCTCATCCATAAGTTTTGGGGGTTTTTTTCCTCCAAGAAAAAGGTATTATTTGCACAATGGAAAACTGGATACTCACTTGCATTTCTCAGTGCAGGTGTGGCCCTGGCAGATGTGAGACAGCATGTTCAGTTGTATTTATTACATATTTATATGTTAGATTCTGGTTCCCCAGAGCAGCTGTGGCTGCCCCTGGATCCTTGGAAGTGCCCAAGGCCAGGTTGGATGGGGTTTGGAGCCACCTGGGACAGTGGAAGGTGTCCCTGCCCATGGCAGGGGGTGGCACTGGATGGGCTTTAAGGCCCCTTCCAAACTGTTATGGGATTCTTTGATTTACAAGCAAATAGATTTGGATCTAAATAATCCCATTTTTATTTACTGGTAACAGTAAGGTTGGGAATCCAGGAAAAAAAGGAAACTTGAATGTGAGCTCTGGAGTAACAAGTTAGCAGCATGTGCAAAAAGGGTTAAATCAATGCTAAAATGCTTTTTTACAGCAGAGGAAAGAGTTTTAGAGGGTGGATGTAATTGCTGCCACCAAGGCTGGGGTGGGAAGAGCACTCAGGGATCAGCCCAGGATTCTCTGCTTTACTCCCTGCAAGGAAAGAGGAGCTACACCACCCAAAATATTGCTCAGAGCGTGTCCCACCTCACATACACCCAGCAGGAAGAGAGATGCACGCACACCCAGTTGTAAACTTGGCTACTCATCATGTAATTAATTAATTAACACCGGAGAAGCAATGGCTGAGGTCTCCTGGGAGCCAGGGTTTGAGTGATGGTGCTGCTGGAAACCAGGATTTCCCCAAATGTTTTATATATATATATAATTTTATTATATTTATTATATATATTAACATATATATATATATATATATATATATATAAATTATATATATATATAATTTCCCCAAATTATCCATATGGATAAATATTTTCTTGATAATAATTTGTGGAGCAAAGAATGAACAACCCTTGAGTTTAGCCCGAACAATCCTTGAATTTATCCATCAGAACCAAATATATCCACATACCCAATTTATAATTGCAGCTCTATATAAATCCATGATGGAGTGGAGATATAAAAGAGATAAGTATTAGATGCATAATTGAGTTCAGGTGATATTAAAATATTACCCCCCCCTTAAGACAAAAGGCAGGTTTGGTTTGCTTTGTTATTTTTTTATTTTGTTTTGGTAAATGCAAAGCAAATCTTGGCAATATCAAGCACTTCAAAAGATCTCAATTTTCTAAAATCTGCCCCAAAAGTGGCTGGGCAAGGCTGGGTTTGGAGGTTACCTGTGTGCTTTCACACATTAAGGGACAGTATTAAAAGATCAATTTCCAAGTTAAGCAAACATTTCTGGCATATTGTGCAACACTTCCTTTAAAATTAACTTAGTTATTCTGAACTTTATGCCAACTGGTTATTTGCTAGACTCTCTGATGATGGCAATTCACGACATTCCATCCCATAATTCCATAAAGACAATAAGATTACAAAGCCCAAGCAGGCTCTGAGTCAGCCTTTGACAGATTAAAGCTCCCCAAGTCCCCTGAAAACCCTTCTCTGACACATTAATTTGACCTAAACCCTCAAAATGTTCCTGATTATATCATCTCAATCTGGCTTGATTCTTGTTTTATTTTTCAGTGTAGGAAATTAAAAAGGCTCAGTTGATCCCCAGCCAAGTTCTTGAAATGTGTTGCAATGCTGAGGAAATCAAAGATTACTCGAAATACTTTTTAATAATATGTCATGTCAGCAGAGATAAAGGTTCACACTCCATGCCCTCAGCTGGCTTCCATCAGCTCTGGCCAGGACCCGCCGGTCACCTTAAAATCATGAGCTTATGCTTTTCTAATTATGAACATGTTCATAAAATCTGATTAATTTCTCTTTGTAAGAAGAATTAAATCTGCATAGGTGGGGCCGATCCTGCCTAGGAGCAAGAGGTAACCCCAAATTTCTTTCCCCTGCCCTGTTCTCCATCCATTTCTTGCCACAAGGGATCGTAGAATGCTTTGGGTTTGAAGGGACCTGACAGAACATCTAATTCCAGCCCTCCTGCCATGGACAGTGAAGGATTGTCCTGTGGAATGACATTCCAGAGGATGGGCAGCAGGCTGGACATTGGCCCACAGAGGCATCAGGCAGGAGTGCCTGGACATTCCTGTAGGAAACAAAACCACATCAGAGGCCACTGCTGATGGAGATCCATGGAAGGGTGGAGTGACACCTGTAATTCATATTACAGCCACCAGACTTTGGGAAGTTGGGATATCAACTTTCCACTGCCCAGTCAGGCTGTGGGTATTGCCTCCCCCAGAGCAGGCACTGGAGCCAGGTCAGCAGCTGGAGAAGGAGGTGGCTTCCAACCAAGTGTCCAGGCTGGATGTTGAGCTTGGGCTTTTGGCAGCTGTATCTGCACCCCTTCAGCTCCTCTGAGAGCTCTTCCCAGCTCAAATCCCTGTCCCAGTGAGATATGCCAGGAATCTGGTGTGTAAATGTGTGCTAAGAAAGGTATAGATAGTTATAAATGTGTATTAACATCAATGGGCAGTGCCCGCCCTGAGCTGAGTAAGGAGATGGGGATTTAAGTCCTTGGGATGGGGATTTGAGGACAAGAATGTGAGTCTGGGACAATTTAAATACACATTTGGGAACAAATACACGGAAAAGCTGTGGCTGTCCCTGGATCCCTGGAAGTGTCCAAGGCCGGGTTGGATGGGGCTTGGAGCAGCCTGGGATAGGGGAAGGTGTCCCTGCCCATGGCAGATTTGAAGTCCCTTCCCACCCAAATGATTCCATGCTCTTCACAAAGACAACCTGCTGCCAGCCCAAACTTTAGGAATGTGTGTACCAGGACAGCGACTCTAACAAATAGAGCACGAAATCCTGAGAAGTGAAACATTTGGATGTACCAGGGCTTCCCTGCCACTCTGGAAGCACCTGGAGGCAGAGAATGGAACACTGAATCCCATCCCCTGCCTGTCCCAAAGCTGCCCTGTGGCAGCTCCCCTCTCCTCAACCTGCTTTCTCAGCTGGCCTGTGAATTTTATCCCTTTCTACATTTTTTTTCCCGTTAAGGCTCATTTATCCCGGCTGACCTCCCCTGTGCAGGGAAAAGCTGGTGGGCCAGGGGGGCTGGACACCCCCGTGCTCAGCGGGGACACCATCCTCCCCTCCCCAAAACCCCCCTGAGCCCCAGAACCCCCTGTGCTGCGGCTCTGGGGACTGTTCCCGAATGGAAAATAAATCAGCGAGAAGCTTCCAGCCTGGGCAGGGCGGGAGGTGCCCGGAGCGGCGCTGAAAATGCCGCGCACATCCCGCGCAGCGCTTTCCCTGCGCACCTGAGGGTCCCCCGGCCCCGACCTTGCCCTGCCCGGTCGCGCAGGAGTTTCCCGGGATTTTCCGAGTGGAAAACGGGGATTTCTGCCCCTAATTCAGCGCAGATGCTGCGGGCGGCGGGGCCGCGCTTTGAAGCGGAGCTGGGGACGGGGGGGTGGCGGAGCGGGCGGGGCTGCCTTAAAAAACACCCCAAAACCAACCAAACAAACAAACAGCAAAGGAAAAATGGGAGGCAAGGCCGAAACCTCTGCCCGGCGCTGTCACAACCCAGGGGTGGCACCGAGTTTGTGGTGCCGGGGACACCGGAGGGGCCACGCGTGACCGGCCCGTGGGGGCAGCTCGGCGGGGCCAGAGGAGGGGCACGGCTCCCTTCTCTTGTATCCCCCTTTTCCCTCTTTTACTTTTCCCCCTTTTTATTTATATTTTCCTGCCTTTTTCTTTCTTTTTCTACCCTTTTCTCTTTTTTCTCCTTCTTTTCTGTTAATCTTTCTCCTTTCTCTCTTTCCCCCCCTTTCTTTTCCTTTTTTTCTTTTTCCCTTTTGCGCTGGTTCTGGTTAAACGTTATTTGCACTTTTGTTGGAAAAGTGGCCCCTAGTGTGCAATTATGTCAAATTTCTTTGAGTTTTACAATTTAATGGAGAACAGTAACTCTTTTATTGATCCTAGACGGGGCCGGCTCCTCTTCCCCCTCTCCCCCCCACCCCTGTGGTTCTCCCCTCCCTCCCCCTCCAACCCCCCCGTTACTCCCATGAAATGTCACTCAATGTTTCTTATGCTCCCACCAGTTTCCAAAACAAACAGAGGAGGCTGCAGCCGTCTATTGACTCAGTTGGATGCAAGAGGATCTCGCCGTGGCCGCTGCCCCCCGACGGGAGCCGTGCGGCGGCCGGGCGAGGGGCGCCGGGTACCGGCCGGGATGGAGCCGCCGCCGCCCGCCTGAGCCCCGCTGCCGCCCGGGGGGACCCCCGGCAGCCCGGGGGGGATGGCGCTCAGCTCCCGGGCTCACGCGTTCTCGGTGGAAGCCCTGGTGGGACGCTCGGCCAAGAGGAAGGTGCCGGAGGGTCGCGATGAAGAGCCCGGCCCCGGCTGCCGGCCGGGTCGCAGAGCCCCGGAGGCGGGTGGGTACCGGAGGGAGCCCGGTGCGGCGGGGAGCGGGGGCCGCCCCCGGCCCCGGCACCTCCCGAGCCGCCCCCTGCGCTTTGTGTTCCCCGCAGAGAAGCGGCCCAAGGCTGGTGCCGAGAGCCGGGCGGGCGGGGTGCAGGTGGAGCTGCAGGGCTCCGAGCTCTGGAGGAGGTTCCACGACATCGGCACCGAGATGATCATCACCAAGGCCGGCAGGTACCGGCCGGCCCCCGCCGCCCCGCTCGGGCTTTGCTTTCCGTTTTGGTTTCCTTTTTTATTTTTCTTTTTTTGTGGGGCACGGCGTTGTTTCTTTTTGTTTTGTTTTGTTTCGTTGTCTCGTGTTTCTCTGTTCTGTTGAGCTATTTCACTTAGTTCACCCCTTTTCCCGCTATTTTCGTTGAGTTCGATTTTCCTCGCTCCCGACGCCCGTTCCCGGTGTCGCAGCCCCTTTCGGCCCCGTGAGCGGCAGCTCTCGCTCAGCCCTGTCCCTGTGCCCGCAGGAGGATGTTCCCGTCGGTCCGGGTGAAGGTGAAGGGGCTGGAGCCGCTGCAGCAATATTACATCGCCATCGACGTCGTGCCCGTGGACTCCAAACGATACAGGTACCATGGGGACCCCCACACCCACGCGGGACCCGTCCTGCGCTGATGGCCGCGATCTGCGACCCGAGCGGGACACGGGGGTCACACGGGGGTGCTGGGGGCCCGGACACGCCTATGGAATCTATAGGTGTGCGGGGGGCAGGTGGGGACGGGCTCCCGGCGGCTGACGCGGCCCGGCCCGGGCCAGGTACGTCTATCACAGCTCGCAGTGGATGGTGGCGGGGAACACGGACCACTCCTGCATCACCCCGCGCCTCTACATCCACCCCGACTCCCCCTGCTCGGGGGAGACCTGGATGAGGCAAATCATCAGCTTCGACCGCGTGAAGCTCACCAACAACGAGATGGACGACAAGGGGCACGTAGGTGTGGGGCAGCCCCGCTGGGGGGGCCGGGGAGGGGCAGAGCATCGCCCCGGGGTGCGGAGCATCATCCGGGGGGCAGCGCAGGGAAGGCGGGGGCCGGTCCCTCCTGCCCCGCGGGTCAGGGCTGGGTCCTTCCCGAGCCTCGCCTGGGGTGTTCTTCCTGCCCTTCTCCCTCCGGGGGGCTCAGCCGCCTGTCCCCCCGCACAGATCATCCTGCAGTCCATGCACAAGTACAAGCCCCGCGTCCACGTTATCGCCCAGGATTCTCGCTTCGATCTAGCGCAGATCCAGTCGCTGCCGGCCGAAGGGGTGCAGACCTTCTCCTTCCAGGAGACCGAGTTCACCACCGTCACGGCCTACCAGAACCAGCAGGTACCGGGAACCGAGGGGATGGAAATCCCCGGCGGTACCGGGAGCCGGGGGGGATGGAGAGCCCCGGCGGTACCGGGAGCCGGGGGGATGGAGAGCCCCGGGGGGATGGAGAGCCCCGGCGGTACCGGGAACCGGGGGAGGATGGAGAGCCCCGATAGCCGCGGCCGCCGCTCTCAGCCCATCCCGCTCCTCAGTGGCCCCTTGATTTCACCCTGCAGATCACGAAGCTGAAGATCGACAGGAATCCCTTCGCCAAAGGTTTTCGGGACCCCGGCAGGAACAGGTAAGGGTCGGGGCCACCCCACCGCCGCCGCCCCTGCGCCCGCCGGTCCCGCGGCCGCGTTCAACGCGCTCTCGCCCCGCAGGGGGGTCCTGGACGGGCTCCTGGAGACCTACCCCTGGAGACCCCCCCTCGCCCTGGACTTCAAGGCTTTCGGAGCAGACAGCCAGGGTAAGTGAACCCCGCCGCTGCCCATCCTCTCCCGGAGCTCCCCGCGGGGCTCCTCGAACCATCAAAGATAACGGGGTGCGCCCAGAAAACGAATCCCCGCTTTTTGAGCGACTCAATTCGCGCTGGTTTGGATAAAACTGTGAAAATGGATGCGAGAAGCTGAGAACAACAGGATGAGGGCGCGGGCTGCTCCAGCCCCCGGCTGAAATCAGAGTTAGATGGGCAGAAAAAAATATCTGAGTGTGCAGGAGGCTAATTTGGAGTCGGGCTGTTCTGGCTTTGATCCTGTTACACTAATTGCTTCCAACCGGGTTGGGAATATCAACTACAAACGTGTAGCGGTGACCGCCCGTGCTTTCTGCAGCGGCAGCTTCTGCGCCGACAAATGCGTTATGCAACAGAAAATAAAATTATCTGGTATTTAGAATGCAGCAGTCGTACAGAAATGCAGAGAAGAGGAGGAAAATTTTTGGGGAAAATGCTCTCCTTCATCCTGACACGAGAAACCGGTCCTCTACAGCCCTCTCCCAGAAAAACGGCGTCAGAAAGTAGCATTGGAAATCAGGTTATCCATAGCGCCGAAGGGAGAAAACGAACGGTTCTTTTGCAAATTGGAACCCTCCAAGTTGGGTTTAAAGTCGCGGCTTAAATTCTCGTTTATGCCAGGAACTCTTCAAAGTTTTGGGATACACCAAGTCACCCTTGTGTCTGCCGGGAAATGCTGCAAAAATCACAGCACTCATGTTCTGCAGGCATAGAAATGAGGGCACAAAGAAATCAGATTCGGGAGCAATTTAGAGGTTTATCAGCTGTAAAAAGAACTAAAATTATTATCATTAATTGGTAGTAGTAGCAGCGGTTTTATTTGTATTGTTAATAGGTTTTTTATTAATTTTATGTTTAGAAAATATCTTATGCAAAATCTCCTTTTGAGCCCGTTTGCCAGGGGAGAGGAGGTAGTGGATGAATTGCATGAGGAATGAAACAACAGCAACTGCAATGTTAAAGACACTAAAATATTATTATACATTATATACATATTAGTGCTACCTGGGATTTTTGATTTTTTTTTTCTTGTTTAATGTATTTGGTATTTTTCTTCAGGGTAGAAATCCTCGACTGATATAAATATAACAAAATCTTCAGTTCTACTACTAGTATAATATATTCCTGAAGAAAAGCTGTAAAACTGAAATCCCAGAGCTCTAAAACCAGGAGGCAAATTAAAAGAAATTATGATCAACATGCCAAAGAAAAAATTTGCTGTAGAATTTTTATTTTTAAGCAGCCTATTTTTAATAAGAAAGGCAGAAAACACCTGCTCATTGATCTGCTCCATCTGCGATCCCCATTCCCAAACTCGATGTGGAATTTGGGTGAGATTATTGCTCGGGATACGGTGCAGCAGATACTGACCCTGCTTTGCTCTGCTGTATCCAGCCACGTAGAGGTTCATGCACTGCCTCACAACAAATATCACCTCAAACCCATATTTTACATGACTCAAAGTCCCCCAAAGACCCACGTCCTGGAGGATATCAGGATATGTCCATGGAGAGAGGACTGGATCCTGCCCTGCTGATATCAGGACTGAAGCAGCCACTGGCATCAGCAGGGAAGGGTGAGACCTTCACGCCACAAAACCTTCCCAAACTATTGTGATCAAGGGCTGGACTGTGAGAGGCTCTGCTTGTTGGGAGTTTGGAAATTAATTTGCATCACATTTAAAATCTTTGTGATTTTAAGTTTTTTTTTAAAGATTTGCTATACCAGCAGCTGTGGTTCAGTTTTACAGTTGATTTTGGGTCGCTGGTTGTGTGTCAAGTTGGATCAGATCCCAGCCAGGCATTGTATTGGTAGGAATTGAATGTAAATTGTAGCACAAATGGATCCACATTCCCTTGCATCCTTTCCCAGTGATTTTGGTAAGAAATTAAAATAAAGGTAGGGTGGGGGGGAGGGGGAATCCTTCTGGAAGAATTTGGTAATGAGTGTGCAGCAGACATTTGGCTCTCCACAGGCGGGAGATGAAACCAGCATCTGTGTAGCACCAGGGCCGGCTGCTCCCGAGCACCATTCCCACCTCGGAGCAGCCATCCCATCCCTGCTAAATTTTTACTCCTTGGCGTTGCTTTTTTCCCAAATTCTGAAAGTGTTCATTCATCCCTTCCAGAAAGGAGGACGTTCACAGGACTTGTGAGTTTGAATTTCTGGAGACACCGATAGCATTCAGGGGAATGTTTCAAATTGCTTGGGAAGCCAAGTGAAATGAGTCAATTCCTGTGAGCAGGAAGGTACAAAAAAATTCTCCATCAGGCTGAATATGCTTTTTTGTTCTTATATCCAAGGGGGAAAAGCTGTCTGGAATTTGCACGAAAAATAGGGAACCTGAAATTGCAATGGTGTGGGTGCAGCAGGGGAGGGTCGTTCAGACAGGTATGGATCCAGGTGTGTGTGGAGCTGCATTTACCATGATCACAGTCCAAGGAATGGGATTAGACATTGTAAATATTGTTCTTAGACAAATACCAGCTAGCAAGCAATAACCATTTATGGATAGATCTTCCCATTTTCCAGGAGCTGGTCTTTGCAGCGGGCTCGTGCTTGAATAGACACCAGCAGCAGGGAGGCCTGGAGTGGGAACAGGAGCTCTCCAAGGATTGCTTGGCTGTGGACACCAGTTAGCCCAGCCTGGATGATTTCTGTTTTCCTTTCCAGGTGGGAGCTCCAGCTCTTCTCCAGTGGCCTCCAGCAGTGGGACCCCCTCTCCTCTGAACCCCCTGCTCTCTCCATCGTGCTCCCCTCCCACGCTTCACTTGCCCGCCAGCAACCTGGGCATGTCGTGCCCCGAGAGCTTCCTGCACCCCCTCAACATTCCCCTCTACTACAAGATCTGCCCTACGAGCTTCTTGAGACAACAGGCGCTCCTTCTTCCAAGCCACGAAAAACTGGGAGCCACCAACCCACACCTTTTACCCCACTTCATGGTGGATGTGCCCAAACTGTCTTCCCTGAAAAACACCAAAGCCGAAGACTTAAACGCTCAGTGCCTACAAGCCCCCGGTTCTGCTGGTCAAATGCTGTATGGATTACATGCATCTGGAAACATTTTCCCATCAAGTCCCATTGCTCGGGAAGCACTTAATTGTTCTTTACATCCTCCATATGGCTTGTATGGTTATAACTTCTCTGTGCCATCCAGACTGATGAATGCAGCAGGGCATTTCAAAGTGAGTGACAGCATTCCGGCTGCTTTGAGGGACGGCAGATGCAATCACTCCAACTGGCACCCCACAATTAACCACTGCCTTTAGTGGGATCAGAGAATATTTCTGAGCTGTGTAAAGCAAGTCTTTCCTTCCTTCATAGCCAGGGGCTCGTTAGTTATTGACTCTGAAACACTGCATGGTACAGGAGCAGGATGGGCAGGCATTTAATCCTTTTATTTTGTGGACAGAAGTGTTGTGTTGTTGGGAGGGTGGAGGGTCTGAGATGACCCTGAGGTAATACTTTTTGGTCACATTTATGTCACAGTTGTAGGTTAAGAGCAAACTGTCAGTTACCTTTTTACTATTTGCACTCTTAAGTGGGGACATTGATGTCTGTCTTTCTACAACTCTGTTTTCTCTCTCTTGCTTGCCTTTAGTTAGCTCAGAGCCCTGGGGAG
Source organism: Taeniopygia guttata (assembly GCF_048771995.1). Taxonomy (NCBI): domain Eukaryota; kingdom Metazoa; phylum Chordata; class Aves; order Passeriformes; family Estrildidae; genus Taeniopygia; species Taeniopygia guttata. The sequence continues at coordinate 4,887,897 of NC_133029.1, read as the reverse complement.
CTGCTGCTCACCCACTCAAGTTTTATCCCTAATTTCAAAGGGACCATCCAGGACCTGGATTTGGCAAAGGAGCCACTTCTGGCCAAGCACTCGAGCTTGTTCTTAAGTTCTCTTGGCTCTAATGAGTCCTAACTAATGACATAAAAGTCCCTCATTCTTCATGACCCAGATGCCTTCGTTATCAGGGTGGAGACATAAATCCAAATACCTTAAATCCAAGTATCTGCTGCCAGGTTAAAGAAAGGCAGGATGAAAGATGGATGGGGTGAGAAGCTGGAAGGGTGGCCCAGAGCCCTCTTTTCCATGCCCCACCTCCCAGTAGCACCAGCATTGATGGTGTGGTGGGAATGGCAGGGGGAGGTCACACATCTCTCCTGTGGTGAGATGGATCCATACTGGAGACATGCAGGACACATCTTGGGGAGCTGTGTGGGATGAAACATCCCCAGGAGCCCTGCAGGACAATCCTTTGACCCAGAGCTCTCAGCCCCAAGGGACACAGAAGATCCACGTGGGATCTCATCCAGCCTTGCCCGAGGGAAGGGGCAGGGATGTTCCTGCCTCAGTCCCACAGAGAACATGGATCCTTTATGGAGAATTACAGCTCTACAAGCCCTGGAACATGAGATTTTCAATTCCTTCCAAAATTCCTGTTTGTTTTCTTGTAACCTGTGGATACTCTTGTTATCCCTGTAAATAATCTCCAGCTCCCAAGGGTGCCATGTAACTCACAATAAATCAGGACACAGGTTTTATTCTTTATTTGATTGATGTTCAGGCTCTACCTAAAGTCAAATTTATCACTTGGTAGACGTCAGAGATTGGAAAATAAGGCTTGGTTGGGACCAGCCCTATTTTGGGATTAATCCTATATTTTCAAGCACAACACACAATGTAGAGGGATTAGGCACAGGCTTAAGAATGAAAACTGATAACAGAGGTTTGATTTTATTTTCATCCTTAACAGATAACAAATTCAGACCAGAACAAGCAATATCAAAAACTGTTAAATTAACAAAAATTACATGTTTAGTTTCATGAGACTTTGTAAAGTTCAGACAACGTTGGTTTCCTTAATTGTCCTGATGTGGGTGTTCACAGAGCCCTCAGTGATGCCAGTATGAAATGGGGGATTGTGATAAACGGTCTGTACAACTGTAAAAATGAACAAACCTGCTTTCTCGGGCTGTTTCTTAGCAGTTTATCTCACTATTTTTATTAAAAAAGAAAAAGCTTTTTTTTTTTTCCTTGGGAGTCCTTATTTCCAACATTGGTGGTGACTGAAGTCCCGTGGCAAGTCCCCTGCTGGCCCTGGCCAGGCTCTGTCCAGCTGAGTGACCACAACCCAGTCCCCACATGTGGTTGTACTCCTGGGGAGCTGGAAGCTCTTCCTGATCAGTCACGGATTTGTGCAACGGGGAACTTCCAATTTTCCAAATATTTGCGGTTGCATAAGATATTCCAGAGTTGCTGGCCATGAGCTGTAATCCAGTAAATCAGTGTCTGGTTAAAAATGTGACTGATAATGACTGGGAGAGGTATTTTTGGTGCAGTGATTTGCTCCACCAGGAATGATGCTCGGCACATTCCAGTGGAGTTGAGCTGGATCTCAAAGCGCCTCCGTGGGTCCCGTAGGATCCCAGGTTTCACCACCCTTCCTCATCACAGCCACATGGAAAACACACCCAGAGCCTGGTCCCTGCAAGGTCTGAGCGTGTCCCAGGGGTGCCACACTTTGGGAGAGTGCTCACCAGGCAGACCCAAAAATAAAAATTTTTCTGTATGAGAGGTCGGCACGGCGTGAGAGGAGCTGCTTTATGTGCATTATCTGAGGGTTATTTCCATTTTCTTTGCCTTTACCTCCTGCTTTTATCCTTTCAAAAATCAGTCTAAGAAATAAAAATTATTTGGGTGGTCTTTTCAAGCAGTCATAGCTCTCTGCCATGTGCCACCAAGGCCACCTCAGAGCAGACTGAGCTCCCCAGCCCTTCTGGCATAAGAATATTTTCCATATCAACAATGGTGACTCAGCTGATTCACTCGCAATTAAAAATAGATGGGTTTGCCTAGATATTAAAATAAATGTGCCCCAAAAAGTAGCTAACCTGCACTCTACACTCTCAGGGTCCTTTGTAAAACAGCTGCTAGTGGGAGATGAGTGGCAGAACTCAAGAGAATAAATCAGATTAATCAATATGATTTATTAAATGTGAAACTGGGCAAGCTGAGGTCGCTATTTCAAGCAAGCCCATGTGCCTGTCAATACAATTCATCATGTACTGCTTGTATTTCTTGCCACAAGTATTATAGGAAAACTCACGGCCATTTCAAAGTTCACAATTCTTTGGACTTACAGGGCAAATACAAACAGCACCTCAGGATTACGGCGCTATTTTTAACTGGGAACAGGGAGAAAAACAAAGGGTTTTTTTAGAAGATAAAACTTGCTGAACAATCTCAGCTATTAGTCATTTGACCTTTTGCAAGAGGAGTTTGAAGTTATTGGGGAATATCTGAGCCTGTTTATAGCACTCATCATGTAAAATTCACCATTCCGGAGGTGCCGTGTCCGTACCCAGCGCCGGGACGTGGGTGCTCAGACACGGGGGTGGATTTAAAATCCAAGGCGACCAAATATCCAGCAATAATATTTTTAATCAAAGTGCAGTTTACTCTCTGGTTTCACCCAAATTTAATCCATCTATTGGAGAAGCCAAAGGCATAGAGGGAGCATCGGATGTCGCTTTTTGCGATGGAAGTGCCTCGGTTTACATTTGATCTACTGAGGTTGGGGCTGTAATTAGATGATAATTTGTATCACAATTATGCAAAGCAAACGAGGATTGGATAGCAAGATAGAGCAGAACAAATAAGCACCCAGACCATTTGAAATGCATCCAGTATGGAAACCATGTCCATGTGTGGCTGGGGCTGAGGACATGTTGTTCCAATAAAGCTGCAGAAAGGGAAAAGGCCGGGATCGGTTCCTCCAAAAGTTTCAAATGCTCATGTTTACAAATTTGTATTGCACATTAATATGTAAACACAGCCTATTGGAAACAGATGAAGCCTCAATATTTACGTGTCCTTTCCTCTTAGTTTTGGGTGTCTGGTTGTCCCCCAGAACACACAACATCTGTGGTGACTCATAAAATTCAGCTCAGGAAGCTAAAGGAGAGCTTCAGATAATTCTAAAATCGCTGGTGCCATGGTGAGCCTCCCATCCCAGATGGATTTTGGGTTCCGGGTGCAGGGGTATGCATTCACAACTCCTGTGGGGTTGTGCTACAAGCATTCGGTGACTGGAGCTGCACTTTGCAGTCCTACAAGCAAAGCCTCATTCCTTGGTATTTTCTGGATGAATGTTACAATTTTCTTTATTGCTGTGTCACTTGGAGCTATTACAGGAACCATGGCATTGCTTGGAACATGCAGGAACTCCATCCATGCCTGCTCCGTGCTCCACCAGTGCTGCACTCACTGGTTAAAACAGCTTTTAAAACATCAAGAATAATTCTTTATAAATTAATTTCCAAAAGGAAAAGGAAAAGCACCTTCCTCACAATGTAAATAAAAGCTTTGACTTGTTAATCACCTTTTCTTTCACTGATTTATTTGCATTTTGGGATGCAAACTCCAGGCATGCCTTTCCATGTCATCCCAGACCGCCCGCCCCGGGGAGTGGATGCTGGTGGATGCAGCAGTCGAGGCTGTTGGGAATTACAGGGGCTGAGAGGACTTTTGCAGATGTTGGGAATTGCCCTGCAAGCTGTTTGTGCTTAATAGAGCTCTGGTCTCCCCAGGCTCGTGGACTTTCTGAATTTTGCAGTTATTTATAAAGCCATTTCTCCGCTGTGTCCTTTTGGTGACATTCCCAAGAAGGACCTATCGTCTACTTCCATCCATCAAATCATTTCCTCCCAGACTGCTGCTCCTAAAACACCAATTTTTCAGTTTATTGTATCAATTAAGTACAAGAAGGAGTCCAGGTTTTGAGAAGGACCCCTTGAGCTTATAAATCAAACAACACAAAGCAGCAAGTAAAAGTCAAGACCTTTCTGAAGAGGGAAACACCATCAATAGGGAGAAAATTAAAAAAAAAAAAATTTTTTGCTGCCTAAGGAGGCAGATCCTGAACAAAGCCAGAGATGGGGGAAGGAGCTGAAAACGCCTTCTGGCTCTCTGAAGACATATTGGATACATTTTGCAGATATTTTCAGCTATTTTCTCTAATTTCAAAAGCCTTGCTTTTTCAGGTTTTCAGAGAACGGTGTTTTGGAGAAATTCACTTTTTCCTTCTTGGCGCTGGCTCCAGATCTCACCTCGGAGCTGGGTCCCAGCTCCAACAATATCCTCGGGGCCCTGCCCAGCAGCTGGGAACACTTAGCAGCTCATCCGCCGCTCTGCTCACCTGCCTGAGGAGCTCTGACAGGTCCATCTGCTTCCAGTCAGGCCTCAAATAAAACCTCCGGCTCCAAGGGGAAGGAACGAGTCAGGGACTTGTGTGGTGACTTGGAGTTACTGCTGAAATCACTCAGCTGATGCTCCAGGGATGGGTTCTGCCCTCAGCTCCTGGTCCATCAGAGTGAGCTGCTGCATCCCTTCCCCCTGGAACTGCAGCCTGAAACCAGCAGAAATTTCCTTTTTTTAGGCAGGTCTGGGTGGATATTAAACACTGAACAACGATCCTGCTGTGCCCACGTTGCCTCAAGAACTCGGTGGTTTAAACCATCACACATTGTTTTAACCACCCTGTGGGTTTAAGGCAGTTTGATAAATTTTGGGGATGGGGCTGCGTTTCGTGTGAGTTTTCAATCCCAGGACAAAACAGTGTGATCCAGGAGGCTGGATTTTTTTCTCAATAGCACCACAATACCCTCTTGTGCTGAGTGAATTATTATTATTATTATTATTATTATTATTATTATTATTATTATTATTATTATTATTATTATTATTATTATTATTATTATTATTATTATTATTATTATATGCAAGGAGTGGAGGCTCCTGTGCCCTCCAAAGCTGTGGGGACAATTAAAGGCACCTTCAAGTGAGTCCAATAAGGTCCCATCCTCTCACAAGACTGGAGATTTGGGGCTGGAATTAGGGATTTTTCTCCCTGCAATGAAAGCATTTCACATGTCTATCCCTAGAAATATTCAGGGTTTTAACATCACTGCCTGTGCAAAATAAAAAAAAATTAATTTTACACCAATACCTTAATTTCTTGCAGCAAACCATTACGTCTACAAGTGTTAATAAACTTAAAGATGAGAATGCACAGTCTTAAAAAATTTTCTTCCATGAAGGCCAATCCAGGTTGAATATCCAGCTGCCCCAGTCAGGACATGCAGGTACCACATGTCTCCCTTCACCAGCAACACTTTTAGCTTCAGCCCTTTGCTGAATTCTTCCTTTATGTTCGTTAAAGGTCGTACTGTAAAATTAATCAAAGTCGATATGCTATTTCCTGTATCGTATTTCTTCTAACGTTATCAATATTGCTAATAAAAATAGAGATTGGAACAGTATGTTGTAATGTCCAGGATATAAGCCAGATCCTGCTGCAGCTCAAATAAATATGAATTTGGCCTTTGACTTTTATAAAAGCAGGATAATGTCTCTATCTGGGCTCTTCTAATGGATAACATCAGCCCTCTTTGCTTCACTTCTCAGAATTCCCAGAATTTGAGAATTTAGGCTGGTAGAAGAAACACAACTCTGTGTCCTGGAGATTTTCGAGAGTAAACCAAACCAAAGTAAAGCAGAGTTCCAAACTTCATTCCCAGCTGAAACAAAATCTGGAATTTTTAAAGACTTTGTGCTTTGAAAGTGATGACACTTCCCACGTTGGCCCTTGGAATTGCAGATGAGAAGTTCTTGAGGGAAGGAATGGGAAGGAGAGAATAAGGAAGAGCTCATATGGAGCTGGTCAGGTCCAGGTACTTCATCCCTGCTGCTGTTTCTCCTTCCCAAGGAAATATCCCCTCTTTATGACGTGGTTTTTAGTAAAATTTTTGGTCAAAGAATTAGGAAAGAATTCTTCCCTGTGAGGGTGGTGAGGCCCTGGCACAGAGTGTCCAGGGAAGCTGTGGCTGCCCCATCCCTGGAGGTGTCCAGGGCAGGCTGGACAGGGCTTGGAGCAGCCTGGGATGGTGGAAGGTGTCCCTGCCCATGGCAGGGGTGGGACTGCATGGGCTTTAAGGTCCCTCCACCTTAAACCATTCCACAGTTCCACAAAATGGGTTTGGGTGGTGTTTGAGCTGTGTGGGCCAGTGAGGATTTTCCCCTATGTCCAGCTCCTCTCGCCACCTTGAGGATCCCATGGAGAGAGGATTTCCTCAATCACACATGTATGAAGGATCCACCTGGGAATGCATGGTTGTAGCTGCTGATCCTGGGAGTCTGTCTCCAGGTCCTGCTGGCGAGACAGCCAGAGCATCCCTCTCCAAACCAGAGCCTCCCAAATGACCAAATATCACTTATTTTTTAACTGGTTTTGAGTATCACTCATGCATCTGGAGCCATGAGACTTAATGAGCCATAAAAAGGAGGAATTTTGCTGGGTAGGTCTCCTGGACACAGAACAGAGCAGAGGATGGAAATGAGATCAGCTCTGCCCAAGTCAAACTTTCTGGAGGCAATGGTGAGTGTCTCTGTTGGCCATCCTGCACTGGGCTCATGGGGCAGGGATGCTCCTGCATCCACTGACTTCTTCCATGACCCTGCATCAGATCCAGACCTTGCTCAGGCTCCTGGGAAAACACTCTCAAAAATTTGGATGCTTCAGTATCTCCTTGGGGTTGCATCCCTTACCAGAGCCATGGCTTGGAGGTAGCAGGGATTGGTCCATGCTCTCCCTGTGGATTTGCTCCTCAGCAGGTGAAAACAGGGATTTGCTCCTCAGCTTAAAAAACAGCAACAAAAAAAAATTAATAAAAACATCTCTGGGGTGGAGAAAAGTGTTTTATTTGCAGAAATTGGGCTTGGCCAGTTTGGATCCTGGCATTCCTGCCCCAGCAGCTACGTGGCCCCAGCACCAGCCCTCACATTTTAATTCTTCCCCTTTTTTTCCTTAAAATAGGACACACCTGTAAGGAAGGCGAGTTTCTTCAAGACATTCCTGATCTGGAGCATATTAAACTGATATTTTTGTTTTGTATTTTGGATGATTTGCTCCAGTGATAACATAATAGCATGATATTTAGCCTGGGACTGATTAAAACATTTCTTTTGATCAGCGCAGCAGTTTGGAACAGTTGTTTATTACTGGACAAAGCTTGGAGAAAAGGAATTAAGAAAAAAGAGCTGAAAAAAGAAACTGCTCTGGGTGGCTGTTGGGTTTCATTTGCACTGGAATATTTCCTTTGCTTTGGGAAAATTCCCTGTTCCAGCCGGGGTTTGGGAAGTGAGAGAAGGGGAGGATGATCCATCACACTGATGGACAACGGCTGAAAAGCTGGGCACTGGCTTTTAAAACCACACGTGTGGGGAATAAAAGTCATTTCTCCCTCTCAGGACACACCAGTGGCCCAGATCATCACTGATGAATTTCTACATCCAAATTTAGCATTTCCTAGGAGGAAACTTCTTGGCTACATCAATCACCGCACTCTTCAAATCTGCCTATGTTTTAAAATATAAGATTTAACTTAAAAAACCTTTTGTTTTGCTTTCTTGACCAAATGCAGAGTTGTTTTGTTACAAACCTATAACAACTGAATGTAAATGCATTACTCTGGTTTAGCTCCAGTTCCTCTAAAGGCTTTTAAGGCTATAGATTTTAATTACATTAATATTTTTAATAAAATCCCCATTTTAACTGCTGGCAAGACTGTAAGGGAAAAAACAATAATATCTGGCTCTGTCTCTCTGACAGAATAATTCTTCAAGTTGCATTTGCCACATCCTCGCAGCTGCGACCAATAATCCTCTGTCTTTATGATTCTCCTCCGATATGAAATTAAAATGAACTGGAAATGTTTATGCTGCAAATGGTGTGCAACACATTAAACAGATAATGCCAGCAAAGGGTTTGCTTCAAACAGGGGTTCCTCCTCCAGCAGAGCCCCTCTGTAACTTAATCCCTCCTTTTCCCAGGCAGCAGAAATTGCTGCTCTGCAGAAAGCCTCGGACACATCACCATATCTTCATTAAAGAGGAATTACTTCCATCTCACCATCCCCAGGTGCCACTGAAAGCAAGGCTTTGTTTCATGTGGCCCATTGCAATTCCTGTGTTTATAGCAGTGGATTCCTTGGCTTCATGGGACATTTGGAGATAAATCTATTTTGAGTCCTGTTTGCTTCCCCTGGCCTTTTCCCTGCAGCATGTTTATAGCTGCATATTAATTCCTCAGTCATGCCTTTGGAATTTTTCACTGCTTACAATAAAAAAAAAAGAGGCCTCATGCTATTTAATCATCTCAGCCCAATATGTTTTTTGCTTATTTGCACCAATCGATACATTGGGCTAAATCAAATTCTTTCAGGTTGTTAATTCTGAGGGGCTCCATCCCCAAGGCCTGCACCTGCCCCATGTTTTCCTAGCAAGGGGACACCTCTCCCCAACTCCCAGGGTGACTCCCTGACGTGTGTGCAAAGGGATCCTGGGGATGTGGAGAGCCTGGGGCTGGGGAGGTGAGAGCTGTGCCCTGGTCATTCGTGTCATGTGTCCCTTCGTGTCCCGCAGCCAGACACTGTGTCAGTGACCTGGGAGGAGAAGCAGCTTGTCCTTAATCGGGGAATTTTTCCACCACAACCAATGGGATTTTCATGGCCTGCTGCTTCCTGGACAACCACCACCACTGGATGGTTTGAGTTGAACCATAGAGCCCATCCAGTTCCATCCCCTGACACGGGTAGGGACAGCTTCCACTACCCCATGTGCTCCAAGCTCTGTCTAACCTGGGCTCAGACACTTCCAGGGATCCAGTGGTAGCCACAGCTTCTTGGGCACCCTGTGCCAGGACCTCCCCACCCTCATCTCTGCTCAGAAACATGGTTTCTGCTACATGGCTCTGATTTGAAGACTGGAAAGTCCGATCAACTTTGCTTTAATATTTCACAGTGTTGGGAATCATCGCTATTTGTTCCTCCAGAGAAACCCAACCCCTCTAGACAGCACTGTCAGAACAAAAAAATTAGATTTATAGGAGCACATTTTCATTTTGGGTTGGGCAGAGTTTATCCCACACTCTCTGTACAGCAGCATAAATCTGGCCGGGGAGGGAAGGAAGGGAATGGCAGCACGAGCTGTCAGCAACTCCCTGGGATCTGACAGAGTCCAGCAAACACTCCCCCCATCCTGACCCTGCCTGTCAATCAGCTTTTGGGGAGAAGCCCCTTCCCACCCTCCCCTCGGCCCTTCGGCAAGGAGCAGCAGCCAGCTCCAATTTGGAGTAGCTGTCATTTATCATTATTTCGGGGGGGAAGGGGCCAAGAAGGTTCTCCTCACCCCGAAGGTGCAGGCAGAGCAGAATTTGAGATGATGGGTGGGGATTTCCACTGGCACAAATGGGAATAAGACTCGGAGCTTTCCAGGCTGCACCAAAAATAGCGGCCCAATTTCAATCTCAATTAGAGCTCGGTAACCCCGGAGTATAATTCAGGAGTCAGCTTCTAATATTTCAATTCAGGATGAAGAATAATATTCCACTTCCCCCTCTGCAGCCCGAGCGATTTTCATTTCATAGGGGCTAATCTTGACTCGAACATGTGTTTCAGTGAGATGCTCAAGGATATGAGTGTGCTAAAGAAAATATGGGGAAAAGTTGTGTAGAAATGGCTGTGTAAAGGTCTGTGGAGGAGTCAGCTCCTTGGAATCATCGAATCATGCAATGGTTTGGGTTGGAAGGGATGGGAAAGCCCATCTCATTCCACTAGCCCAGGTTGCTCCAAGCCCCATCCAACCTGGCCTTGGATAATTCCAGAGATCCAGGGGCAACCACAGCTTCTCTGGGCACCCTGTGCCAAGGCCTCCCCACCCTCACAGGAAAGAATTTATTCTCAAAATCTCATCTAACACTCCCCTTTTTCAGTTTAAAGCCTTTCATTTATTTTTTGGATGTTCCCATTGCTACACGGCTCACACCAACAAGCCTGATGGAAAAGAAAAATACGCAAAAAGCCTCCCAGATTTATTCTTTATTTTCAAAAACATTCTTTTTCTGAGGCTTCCAATCAGTATTATTCTAATAATAAATTTGTCTAAGAATTAACATTTTAAAACTACTGCCTGAAGAATATTTTACATTTTAGAATGTGAGTCTCAATCTGATTTCATTCTGATGAGAAAGGAAATTAGCTTTAATATTCAAATTAAAATTATTATTTAAGAAACATAATATTTTTCACTTACATGCTTCACCCATGAGCCCTTTTTTAGGATTTAAAAGTAAAGAGTCATATGAAGGGATTGATCCCTTGGGTAGGAAGAGGGAGGAAAAACATACACGTTTTTGCAACAGCAAAATACCAATTTTCCAGCCCTTTTGCATTCACTGGGAACTGCTGGGGTAGAAAAGCTCCTTCAGAGTTTTTGCCCCCCGTGGATTTTGCTGTAGCTTTGGCTCATCCCTCCAAGCGACAAGGCCGGCACGTTGGCCAGTGCCCCTTCCCTGTGCCGCCAGCGTTCGCCCTTTGCCGTAGGAATTATTTCTTTGTTACTTAATCATCTGTAATTATCTCCTGGAGTAAATTCTGTTGGTGCATCAATTTTCAAACACAACAGTCATTTTTATCAGTCATGTTTATTTAATTTTAGCTGATTAGCACAGAACCTAACAAGTGGCTTAGACTAACAGTGTGTCACTGCCCAAGTATTTTGTAGGTAACAAGAAGACATGGAATAGTGCACATGTTGCTTTGTCTGCATTAATCTATTTACATTGTAATTCTTCAACTGTTTTTAATGGCTGGTTCAGCTGGAAGCAATTAGCTGTCTAAATTAAAGCCACATTTCTCACTTAGTGCACTGGGAAGGTTTTTTGCTGTTGTCTTTTCTTTGCTTTTTGTTTTCCAAATCAAGACAGATACTGTTTGAAAATGCATGAAATCTTATTGAGGGGATTGATCTGGGTGTTTGGAGCCGTGTTCCCGTGTGTTTGTCTGGAAGCCAAAGTTTTGGATGGGCCAGGGAATGGTGTGTTTGGAGGTGCACCCTGGAGCAGCACAGCAGCAGCAGCAGCCGGGCCTGGAGCGAGACCTCGGGGCAGCTCCGAGAGCAGGAGTGGAGCAAAGCCAGGAGAAGAGAAAGCACTGGATACTCTGGGCTGTCCTGCCGGGCCAGGAGCCCGTGGTTTAAATATAACTTAAATTTAAAAATAGGTTTGTGTTAAGTAGAATGCAACTTATGCAGCACTTCAGAGCACAGCATCAGTATGTGTTGGATCCCACCCTTTTTTTTATTTTACAGGTTAGAATGTCACATTTTTAAAGCAGGCATGGAGCACTTGGAAGTTAGGCTGGTGTTGCTCCACCCCATCTCTGCTCATCTCATTCTATAACTCAGTGATATTACAGTCCAATGTCTCCCATGAGGTTTGGACTTTCTGCGCAAGGTGAGAATTTTTCCTTAAAAAGTACTATTTTATAGCATTTGTTTTTAAATAAAATAAAATAAAATAAAATAAAACAAAACAAAATAAAATATTCTCCATGCATTTATTCTTGAAATCAATGTGTAAAGTCAATGACTTATGACGGCAAGGAAAGAAAGCCCCACTGTGCTTCCCTGGACTTCAGAACACCCTATAAAGTGGTACCCAGTGCAGCAGCCTGGGAAGGAGGATACCCCCACAGAAAAGAAGGATTTAAGTTGCTGTGTCCCAATGCACTTCCGGGGCTCATTGGACAGATTTCAGTTTGAGCAACATTGGCATTGACACATTTTATTTTCATTTTGGTAAAAAAATTAATTAAAAATTTAATAACATTCACATGTGGCCTAGTCCAGACTGAGTCTTCACTTAACTCGATATTCCAGTAAATTAGGTTTGGTCCAGATTTCCTCCTGAGGAAGGTTTAGCTGGTGATCCAGCAAGACAGGGTGGAGGGAAAGCCATCACCCTGTTTGCTGCTCTTCTCCTCACCTCCAAACCCTAAAGCCCTGATGAAGAGTTCTCTGCGTTCTCTGCAGTTTGTGCAAAGCCAGGAACCCCTCAGATATGTGTGTGTGTGTGTGTGTGTGTGTGTGTGTGTGTGTGTGTGCGTGTGTGTGTGTGTGTATGTGCTCCTTTCTCTCCTTAGACATTGCGTGTGCTCCTTCTGCCTCAGACATAGTGTGTATATGCTCCATCTCCTTCAGACATGGTGTGTGTGTGTGTTCCTTCTCCTTCAGACATGGTGTGTGTGTTCCTTCTCCCACAGACATTGTGTGTGTGTGCTCCTTTTCCCCTCAGACATGGTGTATGTGTATTCCTTCTCCCTCAGACATGGTGTATGTGTGGTCCTTCTCCTTCAGACGTGTCTATGTGCTCCTTCTCCCTCAGACATGGTGTGTGTGTGCTCCTTCTCCCTCACACATGGTGTATGTGTGGTCCTTCTCCTTCAGACGTGTCTATGTGCTCCTTCTCCCTCAGACATGGTGTGTGTGCTCCTTCTCCCACAGACATGATGTATGTGTGGTCCTTTTCCTTCAGACGTGTCTATGTGCTCCTTTTCCCCTCAGACATAGTGTATGTGTGGTCCTTCTCCTTCAGACGTGTCTATGTGCTCCTTTTCCCCTCAGACATGGTGTGTGTGTGCTCCATCTCCCTCAGACATGGTGTGTGTGCTCCTTCTCCCTCACACATGTGTGTGCTCCTTCTCCCTCACACATGTGTGTGCTCCTTCTCCCTCACACATGTGTGTTCTCCTCTCCCAGCCCATCCCAGCTGCCGTTCATTACATGCTCCGCCTGAGCCCCACGCAGGGTCGGGTTGCGCCGAGGCAAAGGTCAGAGGAACCTCCAGCCTGCATTTTGCCATCGCTTGATTATTCAGATAACAAACAACCCAAAGACTGACGGGGCTTCTCTGTGCCCACAGACGGGGCCTGATCACTGTAGTAAAAGAAAAAGACCATTTCTAATTCCTCCTGGCTTCCTTCTATCCTGAATCTCTCAAAAATAATTCAGCGAGCAGATGGTGTTTGTGGAGCTGGTGCTTGGCCACAGACTCCTTGCTATGCCACGTCCTGCTTTTAATATACTGCCCAGCATTAATCAAGCAGTTTAGAAGCATCCTGTATCAGTTGTGCAAAACAGGGCTGAAATGATTTACTGTCGGATTCTTTCAGCTCCTGTTAGGCTCCTGTTTTTCTTTCATGTGGGGAGCAGGGGTCAGTGGCGGCAGGAGATCCGTGCTTTCACTCAGCCAACATTTGCTGCTGTCATTCCGAGCCCGCTCCGGTCCCCGCCGAGCGACGGATGTGTTCATGCTCCCAGCCCTGGATGCTAATTGATTTTAGGGAGCCCATTCATCAGTTAAATTTAGTAGATCACCCACCAGGTTTGCTGTTCACTGTCAAAGGTAATTCAATTAAAACTCCACAAGTGTGACTAACCAGTGGATGGTAAATATGTTCACCAGCTGTGTTTGCTGGGCCTTCTCCACCCTATTGTGTCTGTGCCTGGCGGAGGATGTGCCCAAGCCCTATACATTGGCTGATTGTATATACAACAAATCTGCAGCACTGCCAAAAAATTAAGCACAAATGCCACTTTTTGGATGTGAATGGCTGAATATAAGAGCTTCAGAGAAGAGAAATCCTCAGGTGTGCTCAAGGCAGCAGGGCTCGAGTGGTTGAATTAACTCAGGTCTTGGGGTTTTTAAAACACCTTCCAAGGAATCCAATTAGTTTTTCTGGTTTTGAAAATTATTTCCAAAGAATCCAATTTGGCTTTTAAAATCCATTGACAGTTTGGTCTCTCCTCATTCCATTCCACTTTGCCCTCAGCCAGAGTTGATGTGAAACCATCCAGTGTGGTTATTTCCATCACCAATGCCATTTATAAATCAGGGATGCATCACAGGAGCTCATGGAAAGATGTTTCTATTAAACCCTGAGGGTGGGGGAACCTTGCTGGACCCTCCTGCTTGACCAACTGAGCTTTGAGTCTCCTGCCTGCTGCCATCGGGCGCTCAGATGTGGTTTGGTAGTAATTAAGTGCATTGTTAACGATCCCATTGCACACCACGGGACAAAATGGTGTGTCTGCTTAATAGATTAAAGGAAAACATTCTCTGAAAAGCACAGGTAAACAAGACACTCATCCCTCAACCTTTCACCCTGGAAGACCAAGGTTCACATCCCACTGGAGCACAAATAAATAGGGACTGGACTCCCCTGGCTCACTGCTGGGGGGTTTATAGTCATGGTGAGACTATTTTGGAGCTCAACAGAGTTGGTGGGGATGGGAGAGGATGAATGGGATGCAGGCTTGGAGCAGAGAAATTCCTTAAATCCCTGCTCATCCAGAAAGTAACGTGGATTTACTTACAGTCAATATAGTACTTAGAGTGGCTGCCTAAAATTATTCTTAAAAAATTAATTGGGCAGCAATGTGAAGTTTCCAGGAGCTTCCACTGCACAGATCCCATTCCAGCAGCCCCTTTTGCAAGAGCAGAAGCCCACACAACACTGAGATTTCCTGATTTCCCTGTGGCTGTAGGAAATAAATGAGCTGGAACGACTCTGCAAACCACCAGCTTTCCTGCACATCTCTGTAGTGCAGGAGGAGGAAAACCTGTGTGGCAAAGAGTATCCTGAGAAAACAGCCAGATTCCCAAACATCTCCATAAACCCTAATGAAGAGCTTGGGAATATCTGGTTTATTTATTACTCCAACCACAGGATTAAAAAAAAAAAAAAAAAAAAAGTCAGCAAAAGCATTAAATTTGGAAGAGAACCTGGGATATTCTATATTTTCTGATTTAAACTCACTACACACCAGACAACTTGGGGTTTGGTGAGTATTAATCTTTGTATTTCTAAAAAAATTGAATGAAAAAACAGTGCTATTGTTAAATGTAATAATTACTACTCATAAATTATTACTTCTACTCTCTACACATAAACCTACTCTGCAAAAAAATGTTGGAATTTTACATGAAAATATGTAGATTTTAAGCAGAGGTCAAATACTTACAGAGAGGTAACTGGATAAGGAATGGCTTTGATAAACAGCTGCTGCCAGGAATTCTTTTTTGGTTGGTGCTGTTGAATCTCTCCCTTCTTCTGGCATTATTAAATAAAGGCACCTGCTCTACAAATCAGTAGAAATCTGGAAAATCATTATCACTCCAACACGGAAACGATGCCCATCACGACAGAACAAATGGGGAATGGAGCCTACACAGGACTTTAAAAAAGGGCTCTATTTGTCAAATTACCAGAGGAAAAGTTGATCTTACTGTTATGGACTTTATCCACTTCCAGGTCACATCAATTAGTCACAGCAGGCTCGTGGAGACTGGAACTAATTTACAACACTCTGAACAGGCCCGCCAGCTTCTCCAATGGATTTCCAGGCAAATATTGGGGCTTCAGATGGAGCCTAGAACTGAAAACCACCAGCAACAGAAATCCAGCTTAATGGTCCCAGTAATGACCCATTTTGCAGCACAAGAAACAAAGCCCTGGTTGTGATAAGAAGAAAGGGAAATATCTCCTGTAGAGACTCCAGGGTTATGTTTATCTAATCTTTGAAAAAAGAAAGGAGTCATAAAAGGTTTAATAAAAAATACTGAGCGTCTTTAAAGAAGTTTTCAAATGCTTTCCTATCTCTGACAGCTCGTTTTGACAGAAATTGATTGTGATAAAGAATTATGAATCAGATAGCAGGGAAATTAAATTAAGCTGATTATTATCTTGTCAGATACACACATTATGTCATGTTCGTTCCTTTAGACTTTTACAAAATGATTGTTTCATTCAGGTTTAATAAATTTAGAATATGCTAAGCAATACACACAGGCATGACTGTAAAACATTTTTTTAGACATTTAGATTTTATTTATTTTGATATTTTGATTTATTTATATTTTGATTTATTATTCTATATAATTAACATATGTATATAATTCTCTAGATTGTTTGGATTATTAAATATGCATATTTAGATTAGAAATACGAAATATTTTATTCTCTGAAATCCCCCTTATTTAGGTAAGGGCTGTGAGCATCCTCTGTGCTGAGTCTGGATCTGGCAGCTCCTTCTGGTGACTGGCACCATTGGAAGATCCTGGGAAGCTTTCCCAAAGCCTGGATCCTGCAGCTCCTTTGATTTTCCCTTTCCAACCATTTCATGCAGCTGATCCAGGCTGAGTTCCCTAATAAAGAGCAGCAAAGGGAAGCAGGAGCCTGGGAGACTCTCTCAGTGCATCTTCTCCCAGTGAAAGCGGCTGCAGTGGCACATGAAATTAGTTACAGATTGTTCACTCGGGCCTTTCCCTCACGGAATGGTAATGAAGGGAGCTGCTTCCGAAACAAGCAAGGCCGCTGACCCTACTCGGGGTTCCACTGGAAAAATACTGTTTGAAACAAGAAAGTTGGGAGCCAAGTGCTGTTGTGAGCTCAAAGCAGCTTGAGCAAGAGGTGAAGGCAGAACTGCAGAGAGAATCCTGAAATTAAAGTCAATCTGTCATCAAAGCAAAGCTCATCAAAGCTCTGATTAAAAAATAAAATTTACCACTAAAATGCATTTCAATCAGTGCATACTGAGTGTTTCCTTATGTATAAACCAGAAGGATTATCACTGGACAAGAGTAGAACAACAACAGCTAAAAACCTCCAAGATTTAACTAAAAATGAAAGTTAAACCCAAGTTTTAAGCACAAGGTTACTCACTATCCTCACTCCTAATAGATCTCAGAGATCTAAATTACCCCCAAAGGCAGCAAAGGGCCGTTTGAGAGTTTAGTGCAGATGGACTCTGTTCAGCTGATGGCCCCGGGGATGCGCTGCCGAGCGGGGTTTTGGGATCAAAGCCCCGCACAGGTGTGTCCTACAGCGAGTGGATCCTGCCCACACAAAGGTTCCACGGGACACACTGCTCCCTGAGCCCACCAGCTTTCCTTTAACCACCCCGACCAGTCATTTCTGCAAAGCAAAGCCTCAGGTGCCCTCTGCTGGTTCTCGAACGACTGAACAGAAATGTTAAAACTGAAGATTTTTAGGTCTGGGAAAGCCAAACCCAATCCCAAACTCCAACCCACACCACCTCCTTGCCAGTTTTCCAGTGGTCCCTTGTTCTGTGTGTAAGGGCAGAAAACCCTCAGAGATGTTTAAGCATGGGACTCTCTCAGTATCAGACTAAACATTTTTAAACACCCCATAAAATTAGTTTATGTTGTTACACTTAATATTAATTACTCCCCAATTGTCCCAAATCTCTCTCAGTAGTACCCTCTTTATTTTCATCTTGTTTTCTCCCCATAAAGATTGAATTTTCTGGATGCCTTCCCACAGGAAAGATATCCCATCTGCTTGTCCATCCATGTACAGAGACCTGTAGCAGCCACAAAACCTGGACACACACCCAGAATGAGTTGTCTGTACAATTTTATTTTCCACCTGCAGTTACATTTACAAACTGTCCCATACAAGTAAAGCAGTTTTCAAAGTGAACTCAACCAGAGCTACAAAAATTATTCTCTTCTCTATACATGGCATCAGCTTCAGAATTTATGTCTATACACAACTGCTGATTATGTTTAACAAAATTTCACTATTTTTTGGCTCCAAGGATCTCCATAAAGGCAACTTTGTAAGTTTTATCCCGTTGCAATCATGACATTAAAGTTCTTGTTTTTGTTTTGCTTCCCTCTCCTTTCATCTGAAGCTTTGCATGGCTTTGTTTTGGATTCTAATGAAGACAAAGCTACCACAAAGAGTTTTAGAAATAGAGGATAAGAATGCTGAGCAAAACCATCCAGCAACATTTCAAGCAATGTTTCACTTTAGATGTGCCTGCTCATCAGCAGAAATATTGAAATTTTTACTGGCAATAAGGTTCCAGAAAAGCACAAACAAGTGATTTAACATGAAATGAACTTTAAAAACAGTCAACTTACAGAGACAAAACAAGGTCGGAGTGAGGAGCCAGGGCTGCTCAGGGAAGAGAAATGTTTTGAGGAGCGTGAAGGGAGGAAGAATGAAACTCAAATATTGCTTTAAGAGTAACTTTCAGATTTAAGCATTTCCAAATGCCATGAGAAAAATATATGTATTGAAAATGTCAACCTTTCTGGATGCAGCTCCCAGCCAGGAGTGAAAGCATTTCCCCAGGAGAGGGCAGGAGTTCTGTACACAGGAGCTGCCAGCCCCAGACCTGGCACAGCTGAAATACACAGCAGCTCCTGGAGTGGAGTCAACAGGGCAAAAATTCCGTCTCAAACACCTATTTCTGCCTAAACCTCTTTGCACCACAGTCCCCCAGACATAACCTTAATTATATCAGTCAAACCTTTGTGTTTGTTAATTCCTTTCAAGGGACAACATTGGAAATCTGCGCTGGTTCTGGAGTTCACCAGCCTGGGATAAGATCAAAACTCCACAACAATCAATAAAATAATGAAGCTTATTTAACCTTTCTGTTGCAGCAACCTCAGTCCCAGTCTATTTTTAAATCCCTCCAAGGCTCACAGCAAGGCAACAGACTGAGAAAATCAACCATGTAGGAGCTCAGAATTGCTGTCTGACCCTCAACTAATTCCAGAATGGCCCAAACCAGTCTAACAGCAGCATCATTTTTAACATCAGAAGCCAGACACAGTAGCTGGAGCTGTCTGCTTTCAGACACTGACTCCTCAGCAGTTCCTGGACAGCTCTGAGTAAACTCTGGCGTGGAGTGATTCCACAGCAGGAAGCTTCCAGCACCCCCATGGTCTGAAGTAACTGAATATTAAAAAGCTGAAGGAAGTCCAGCAAAGCAAAGGCACGCACACAGTCACCCCAGCTGGGTAACTGGGTTGCATAGATACACCATGACCTTGGTTACAATGTTCAGAGCAGCCAGGGAAGAAAATGCAGGAAAAAGTTCCTTTCTAGGATGTTTTATTAATCATTGGAAGGAATCATAGCCAAACTACAGCTGTCAGTACGTGGTTTTTAAAAACCTTCCAACTTCTCCTGTTTACAGGAGGAACACTCGAGGTGTTTACATTTATTTTAAATGTCACTTTCTAACAAGTGAAAAGATCCCATTTTAAACTCGTGGTTTTAGTTCAGCTGCCAGTGCAAGAGAATCCCACAACAATTCAGGTTGTTTTGTCTATCTTATTTTCCTTATTTTTGCAAACCTTGATTACTTCAGTACATAACATCCTGCTCAACCCTTGGAGTGAGTTGAGTAACATATTCAAAATAACATCTGAAACTGAAATGTTTCATTGGTTTTGCACATTTTCACTGAAAAAATCCTGCTTCAATAAAAAACTGAGTTTTTAGTTTTTCCTTAAACAATTCCCTAACATTGGAAAACCCAAGTGGCCCTGAACACCAGGCATGTAAGAATCAATTCCAAGCCTGGTGCTCCACACCTTCCCTCACCCCTACAAAGACAAAAAATAAAAATGAGCCCAAAAAATCAGGAAGAGAATTTGAACATCACTGTTTATCACAACACATCACAAGTGGTCTTGGTACAAATTTCTACAACCATTTCTTATTTTACAACTGCAACAAGAGTTTGAAGCTACTGAGAGCAGCCAGACTCTCTTAGTATGCAGAAATATACAGGAATTGCTAATATTAGCTCCTCCATACAACCAGAATATTAAAAACAATGGGATGTTATCTGCAGAGAGCAACAGATCTGGCAAAGAGTCCAAAAATACACTTTATTCCTCCTGTGCTGAAGTGATGCCACCATACAAGTCCCCAGTTATACGAAATCAGCTTTTGGTAACTCATTTTTTAACTAAACTGTTAATTTCAGCACATTTATCCTAAATTTTAAAGACTAAAAAACTCAAAGTCCACTTATTTGTTTCAACAAGTGCCATTTTCCAGGAGATCCACGCTGTCCATCCCTGCATCTTCCAGGAGTTTGGCTCTGTGAGAAAATGATCTACAATTGTCTGAACTGATCCATCACATCAGTTCTCCAACCAGAAACAGTTCTCATAATTTAAAAAAAAACACTTCATAATTTAAAATATATCTGACACTCTGCTTTGCTTGGAACTAGAATGTACCACCATTAGTAGCTGACTTAGAACATCAACTTGAATTTGTGAAAAAAGCTTGCAAAAAATAGATCAACTTCCAAATGTACAGAAAAGGACATTAGAGCTGATATTTTTGGGCGACTTAATGTATTTCAGAAAGAGTAGCAAGCTGGGAGTGAAGTACTCTATATTACAAGTATTCAAACACCTAAGCTGGACTGTTTTACACCTCGAGTGTAGTGCAGGGTTAGTTCCAGACAGGAAATTTGGAAGCAGGTCCAAAGAAGTGCAGCTCTGTTCAGTTAGACTTGATCACGTAGGCGGGCCAGTCTCTGTGACAGCTCATCCTGCACAGTTGGAAAATAAAAAGGGAAAATCAACCATCAGCAACAGGAAAAGCAACTTTTGCCATCTCATGTCCAGATGATGAGAAATTCTCTCATGGCTTAACAAAATTTGCTTAAGACCTCAAGCATGGCTGTGAGGAAAGAGTTTCAGAACACAAAATTAAGCAGGGGAAGAATTTTTTCGAAGAATGTGGAATATTTGATAGGACAAGGGGGCTGAAATCCTGTGAGGGTGGGGAGGCCCTGGCACAGGGTGCCCAGAGAAGCTGTGGCTGCCCCATCCCTGGGAGTGTCCAAAGCCAGGCTGGAAGGGGCTTGGAGCAACCTGGGATAGGGGAGGGTATCCCTGCCCATGGCAGGGGTGGCACTGGATGAGTTTTAAGGTCCCTTCCCTTTAATGTTCAACAAGTGTATTGTTAAAATTACTTTGATAACAAGACTTTTAACCACAGAGTTTCCTTGGAATAGCTGAAATACAATTTAGCATATTGTTTTGACTGAGTGAAGCATTAATTCTTACATCCCATTTCTCCAGAAAACATCAACCTCACTGAAATTCAACATTTACCTGTTCTGCTGAGGCCACGCTTGTACCAACAGAACCTGTCTGTCCTTGAGGTAGTTCCATGTTCAGATCAAGGCTAACAGGAGAAAACAGAGCAAACACCAAGTCAGGCACGGGTGGATCAAGGGGGAAGCACAATAATTGACAGCAGAGGAATAGTGAGACAGCACATCCTGAACAGCCCAGAGTTACACATGCTGGTGAGTAATTTTGACTCATGATCAGGACAAGTCAGGTATGTCCAGAGGTAAAAGGAAAATTGAGTTTTTTCTCTGCTTCCAAGAGACAGCTTATAAAACAAGGGTATTTGACCTTAGATACAATCAGCAAGGGTTGTGGGAACCAAGATTTATTCTAAAGGAATAGAAATTTCACCTACCCTGCTTCATCTGCCATTTCCTGCAGAAGCATGTCCACTTGGTTCTAAAGGAAAAGAAAATGGATTGTTGCATTTGGAGTTTCTGACAAATCTCCTGTTAGATTTTCAGAGGATGGGAATTATTTTAACAAAACTGATTTAAAGGTAAATGCCTTCAGCAGAATAGTTTTGGGCTTAATCACTAGAAGGTATGAACTCAAAAATAACAAGCAGAGGTGCTCAGCAGTTAAAATTACATTAATTGAACTCTGCCTTGTAAATAATGCTTCTACAGAATTCAACTTATCTGTAAAAAACCCCAAACATATACCTGAGCATTTCAAGTGCAGTTAATGAACAGTTTAGACACATAATTTAAGATCACCTTGCTAAAACATATTTTATCTTTCTTACTTGTGGCGTTGTTAATGTTGTAGTGTTGCTCATTGTGTCTTCCATCTGTTGTGTCTGAACATCCAGTGTCTCAAACTGATGCTCAAATTTGTCCATTAGTGCAGATATCTATGAAAAATATGAATCAAATCACTTATCTTCAGATAACAGTAAAAATACATCTCAACTGGAAAACTCTGGAGTGAATTTCCCTTTTTAAAACTTGTGCCTTTGGCTTTTGATGTCAACTCCAAGAAAATTAAGTCTATTTACCTTTTCCAAGTTCATGCTCTTCAAGGTGGCATCCATAGACTTCACCACCCCCGCCATCGACTTTGTAACCTGAAACAAGGGGAAGGAAATTATTACAAGGTAAAAAAGAGCAATTTAGGAATAAATTCTTCCCTGTGAGGGTGGTGAGGCCCTGGCATAGAGTGCCCAAAGAAGCTGTGGCTGCCCCTGGGTCCCTGGAAGTGTCCAAGGCCAGGCTGGACAGGGCTTGGTGCAACCTGGGATAGTGGAAGGTGTCCCAGCCCAAGGCAAGGGGTAGCACTGGATGGGCTTTAGGGTCCCTTCCCACCCAAATTATTCTGGTATTTCTTACTCAGGTCTCTTATCTCTGTCCACACAGCTCTGACAGTACCAAATAGGAGGGAACAACCTATTGCCATCTGGAATGTCATATTTTAAATAGCTCCTACCATTCCCAGCTCTAAAAATTAACTCAGCCACTGAAATACATATTCTGAGGCACAAGTCACTAAAGATGAGCTTTCTATGACATTAATTTCTGTAGATTTGAGACCCGTCTCTGTTAAGGGATACACTTGGTCCACAGGTCACAATAAACTTTCGAGGTGAAGAGCAGTAAATTAGTTTATCTTAAACGACTATCTATTAGAATCACAACTTCTACCTCATGACTTTACTTTAAAGGGGAGAAGTATCTTTGTGCAATAATCCAAAGAGCAGCAGCCAGAGGAACTCCAGCAGCCGATTTACTCTTGACTACCTCTAAACCCGAAAGTTCCCAACTTGTTGCAGCCGGGATGAAGCCACTGCAGAGAAGATGAGAGGTCTCCTCCTTGCCCCTGCAAGATGGGGAGGGCCTCACCTTGCCCATGGTGACAGCAGTCTGGACTCGGGCTGCCACGGCGTCCACGCGGGCGCTCATGCGCAGGAAGTTGATGGCCTGGTTCTTCTGGCGGATGGCGTTCTCCGCGTGGATCCGCGCCACCTCCATGTTCCCCTTCTGGATGGCCTTGGCAAAGAGGGAGAGACAAAAGGAAAAGCCTTTCACCCTTCCCAGCTCTTGTACACAGCATTCCTGTGCAGTCTGTTTTGGCTTTGAAAGAAGCATTAATTAGTCACTATATATTTTTATATTAAAAAAGTAAATAAATCCCTCCCTCTTGCCACAATAGATCCCAAATATTTCCAAGATGAGAACTCCTTTCCAAGGGAGGCATTGGAAAGAATGCACTTCAAATAGGCAGTTTTGCAGAGCTGCAGAAACACAATTTCTGTTCCTGAAAATAGTTTCAGTCTCACGACACAAACTCAGGCACAGGTGGTACAGTTGTATCTCATGGGCAAAAACACATCAAATCAACTCAGTCTCTCTCTTCACTACTTCAAGGACTCAGAAGCTGTTCTGAAGTTCCTCTCCACAAGCCCATTTAATACAAGCTGACAAATATGAAGTGGTTTTAACTCTGAGAACAACAGTCTCTACCAAAGCACATACAATACAATCCTCTAAGGAAGCAAATGCCACAAGTCATCCACGAGGATGCACAGGGATTTATCCTCATTTATCCTTCATTAATAAACACAGGAACATTTATAGTTACATATTTTAAATCACAAACATTTACCACATGATTATTAGCATGCACACCAAGGAAATAACAAAACACCAGATGTCTTCCTGCCCAAAAGGCAACCAACTGATCTAAAAATTTGCTTCAGACTTACCTTCTTAATTTTAGCTTTTTCAGCCTTTTCTTCTTTGTCGCATTTTTTGGAGTTCCTGTTGAGCTCCTTTGCAGCAAACTTCAAATTAAACAGGTGTTCTGCAGTGCAAGTTAAGGGACCAACCCTATTTCAGAGTGATAAATCCAACCACCAAACACCCCCCAAGAGGAACTGAGAGTGGCTCTCTGCCAGTTACTTTCACTCCCACACCCAAAGCCTGCGACTCCCAGTGAAATGATGTGGTTTCCTGACCTGCCTGGAACCACCCCATCCAAAAAAACCCCAAAGACACTGAAGAACACAACAAATGAACTGTGTAACAGCAAACTGGCTCAGCTGGACACAGCCAGCTACAACCCAGTAAGATCCTGGATTTAAATTGTTCATCCAGCTCCTTCCCAGCCCTGGGTCATGTGAGTGATCCCAGGCTCCCCAACAGCTCTGTCATCTGACTTTTGGGCATAGTGTGCTTCAGTCAGGAAGATAAACTTTAAAAACAAAAGTTCAACTGCTTAAACAGAAAGCTCCGAGAAAACAGTAAGACAAGCCTTCAGAGTGATTTGGAATGACTGCATTAAATTATTACTGACAGAGAATTGAGTGGGCGCTGTAAAAAATAACAATCAAAACCATTCTCTTAAAATATTGTTGATGAAACCTTCCAAATAATATCAGTCTTTCTCAAACAACATGTAAGTAAAAAGCCTTGTAGGTTTATTTCCTGCCACCTGTCATATCCCAAGAGGAAGACGCAGCAGGTACTAAGATGATTAACAATTAAGTGGAAGCACAAAGCTAAACATTACAAGTACTTAAGATTTCTTCAATATTTCAAGCACATAAATTATTCCAGAGCTGTTTTCTGCTTTAAAGTCCAGCCATTCCTCTTACTCTGACAGTAACCTGGAAACATGAGGAATGTCTTTTGTTATCCTATAAACTCACAAGCAGGCTACAAACAGGTACCAACATGACTTTGCATTCAGGATATCTATTAATGTAGGTACCAGAACCAGAGCAGTTTATTTTGAAATAACTTCCTCAGTTACTCAGCTAAGGAATTTACCTGACATTTAACCAGCTCACCTGCCACCTCCTCAGCTCACCTATTCCTGCTCCTCCCTTCAAGTGTCTTTCTCAACACGCCACAAACTGAGTGGAACCCAACTTCCACCTCAGTTTGTGACTCACAGTCAGCTGCTCCAGCAATCCTGTCCATCCCTTCCAGGACAGCCGGCAATGCCAGCACTGCCTGCACATTCCAACCACACTGAGACCTCTGGGCTCTGTAAGAGTTTTCTGCCCCTGTGTGTGAAGATGGTTTTATACAGCAAGAAAAGTTTCAGTCAGCCCACACAGAGCTCTGCGTGTAAATTCTTTCCATGAGCAGCAAGCACAGCTGACTTGGTGGCTGTTTGGGGGACAGCCCAGCTGACGTCACTCCAGTTTACACATATGTATGCTGTCTCTGCTGTCCCATGTATACTATTTTAATTATAAATTGTGGTTTCTGCCTCAGGAACTGGGCTGTCCCTCCATCCACCACAGCCCTGCCTCCTCCTCCTCACTCCCAGCCCAGACTGCCTCATCACACCTTGGGAAGAGACAGCGAACTTCCCACTCACTTCCTTGTCCCTCCAGGGGGGTGAAACCACAGAATCACGGAATAACTGAGGTTATGAGGGACCTCTGGAGATCACCCACCGCATCCCCCCGGCCCTGGCAGGGTCACCTGGAGCAGGTGACACAGAAACGCGTCCAGATGGGTTTGGGATTTCCCCAAACAGAGACTCCACACCTCCATGGCAGCTGTTCCAGTGCTCTGCCCCCTCCACGGAAAGAAGTCCTTCCTCGTGCTGAGATGAACTCTTGGTTTTTAGTTTATGCCCACTGCTTCTCACCCTGGTGCTGGGTAGCACCGAACACTGAGTGGCACCATCCTCTGACACCCCCGGGAGATACTATGTAGAATATCAGATCCCTTGTTGCTTTTCTCGTCTTTAGAAGGGAATTCCGAGCTTGGGAGATCTCACTCCTACCCGTGTCACAGCCAGCCCTCCCGCTGCTGCCCCCCGGGCCCCGCCATGAGGGGGATTCGCCTCCTCGGGCCCCGCCATGAGGGGGATTCGCCTCCTCGGGCCCCGCCATGAGGGGGATTCACCTCCTCGGACCCCGCCATGAGGGGGATTCGCCTCCTCGGGCCCCGCCATGAGGGGGATTCGCCACCTCGGGGGCTCCTCCCGGCGGGGAGGCCTCGCTCGCCACCACCACCGCCACCTCCCCCGGCCCGGCCCGGCCCGGCCCGGCCCGCCCGCGGTCCCGCCCGAGGATACTCTCCATGTTGGACATGCTGGCGGTCCGGGGGGAGCGGCGCGGCTCCGGACCGGGCTGGGGCAGCGCTGGGCCCGCGGTGGCGGCGGCGGCTCCGGCGGCTCCGGGTTCCGGCCCCGTGACGAGCCGGGGCGGGGCCGCGCCTGCGGCTCCGGGCTGGGAGGCACCGGGAGCTCCATCCCGGCCCTCCCTGCTGAGGGCACGGGCACATCCATAGGCTGGGGTGGTGGAGATCCCTGCCAGCCTGGCTTTGGATGTTTCCACAGCTTCTCTGCGAAATCTATACCAGGGCCTCACCACCCTCACAGGGAGGAATTTCCTCCTAATAGTTGTGCAAAAAATGCATATTTTATGATTGGCTTTTTGCAAATGTTACAATGTATGTGTAATGTGTAGAAAGTTATGCTTTAATTAATTTGATGCTCTACCTCTCTCAGCCCCTAAATTATCAGGCTAGCCCAGAGATACGAGGCCTTGAGGGGAGGAACACCAGGAGATGGGCAAATATTCAAAAGAGGCTCTCAATCCCGATATGGTTGTGCAGCTTCTTTATTCCATGAGATCCGGGGGGAAAGAAAGTGAACAGGAAAGGTTCTGGACAGGGAGGGCTTCTCTGGCTGTCCACCAGCCCCGTTACAGCAGGAAGGAGGGGACCAGGCTTATCTGATCAGAGTCACATTTTTTGGAGTCCCTGGAAATGGGGAAAAGCATAGCCCGAGCGCACTGTAACATTAATTCTCTTAAGTAGTGTGCTAAATATAGTTTTAAGTTCCAACATAATGTTAAAATAGAGACTATGTATGTGGGGGAAGTTTTTTTTTAGGAATGAGATACTCGCTTCGAGGAACACCTAAATCTTCCAGAGAAAAGGAATTTATGGTTTTCTTATCAGAAGAAGCTAATTTCTTCAGGCCTTGCTCAGACTTGAAGACACCTTGGGGATTAAAGGAGGCAGTTGCATACAACAGACAGAGTTCTTGTTTTGAATAGAATGTATGCATTACCATGA
Source organism: Taeniopygia guttata (assembly GCF_048771995.1). NCBI lineage: Eukaryota > Metazoa > Chordata > Aves > Passeriformes > Estrildidae > Taeniopygia > Taeniopygia guttata. The sequence continues at coordinate 4,860,762 of NC_133029.1, read as the reverse complement.
AGGATATGTGAATATGCAAAAGGCTATTGCTTTTAAGATTATTCCTGTGTTCACAAGGTATGCTGTTCGTGACTTAGTGTCCGAGAGCATCCGGACGTCCATAATTATTTGCTTTTTATTGTCTTGTAATTGTCCTAACTCCAAACTTTATTACTCTAATTATATTACTATTTTTATAACCATTTTATTATTATTAAACTTTTAAAATTCTAAAAACCAAGTGATTGGCGTTTTTCACATAGTCAGTCTAAATCACAGAATATCCTGAGTTGGAAGGGATCCACAAAGATCATCAGTCCTGCTCCTGGCCCTGCACAGACGCCCCAACAATGCCACCCTGTGCATCCCTGGGAGCGTTGTCCAAACGCTCCTGGAGCTCTGGCAGCCTTGGGGCCATGCCCTGGGAGCCTGGGCAATGCCCGACACCCTCTGTGAAAAAAAACCTTTTCTGATCTCCAGCCTGACCCTGGCACAGCTCCAGCCATTCCTGGCTCCTGTCCCTGTCACCACAGAGAGCAGCACCTGCCCCTCCGCTTTCCGTCACAGAGCTGTAACTTCCCTGAGTGTCCCCTCAGTCTCCTCCAGCTGAACAATGCAAGTGCCCTCAGCTGCTCCTCAAGCCACTTCACCATCTTCATGTCCCCTCCTTTGGACACCTCTCCTTCAGTTTGAATCCATCTCCCAATTGTCCCATCTCTCCAGGGCCGTGTAATAAATAAATAGTGTCTCTTCGTCTTTCTTCAGCTCCTTCAGGTACTGGAAAGCCACAATTAAGTCACTCCAAAGCCTCTCCACAGTGGACACCCCCCAGCTCTCCCAGCTTTTCTCCAGAGCAGAGCTGCCCCATCCCTTCTAATCATTTGTGGCCTCCTCTGGACTGGCTCCAGCAGCTCCACGTCCTTCTGGATCCCGGGGTGAAGGCAGCTCAGCAGGGCAGAATCCTCCCTTCCTGCTGCCCACACTGGGATGAGCCCAGGACTTGGGGGCTGTGGGCTGGGCCATGTCCAGCCTCCTCCCCACCAGGATCTATATTTAATGATATTTTCTGCTGAAGCATCTCAGACAAAACTTGCCAGAGGAGTGATGCATCTGAGCTGGCAATTCTTCCCAGGTGAAATGCCTGTAGGAGTTGTGGATACGGTAATAACACAGGAGTGCTCGTGGCAAATGAACTGCAAAGAGTGTGGCAGAAGACACTTGAGCAAAGCCAGTAACTGATTATTCCTGCTGGTGTCTCAGGAGTCTGAATTTATAGTGCTAAAGATCACTGAGTCCTTGCTGTGAAAGCTTTGAAACCAAACTGGTGACACCACAGCAGTGACAGACTCCATGTGTGTAATAGGAGAGGTCTGCAGGAAGGACCTTTTCATCCAGGAGATGGGAAAATATGATATTTTCTGCATCTGATAATTCTCAGTATCACCAGTTCACAGAAGTGTTATTTTCTATGGTTTTAAACCACATCTTGGGAGGGCTGGAGGAGAGATTTAACATATTTAGCAGTTCTCTGTTTAAAAGAGTCCATTCCTGCTTGGACAACCATCCTGTGCTCAGCCTCCCGGAAGCTTGCACAGTAATTCTCATGAGTAATAGTTCTTTAAATGTGTAAGGTTTTCCAGGGTCAGAAGCAGACACTAGATCATTGACTATCCACCTCTTTTTTCTCTAATATTCCTGGAACTCTCTCATTAGGACACAATTTGGAGGCGGCAGTGATATTAGATATGAAGTATTAGAGGGATCATCTACTCTGAAAAAAATGATTCATTTCAGGGCTGTCAAAGAGAAGTGAACCTGGCCTAATTACTCACAACAGTGTTAGAGAACAAAGCAGCAAAACCTGCTCAGAAACAAGAGCAGGCAATATTCTGCCTCAATTAAACCTGGAGAAGCATCAATCAGTGTCACACAGGTGTCACAAGAGGAAACACACTGGGCTGCAGCTCCTCAGAGCTGCTCACGACATTAGCTCACAAATTCCAGCTGAAATCTCCCTTTCCTTTTGACTGCTGAGGAAATATCCTGATGTTATACCTTAACATAAGCTACCTGAGTTAAAAAAGAAATATATTTTATTGGTTTGGGTTTTTTTTCCAGGCAATCATCACTGAATTTTCGTTATTAAAAAAAACCACTAAATTTGGAAGAAACACATTACCAAGCAATTATCTTCAGCAACCTGAATTAAATATGTTACCTACTGTGGGTGCAGGTGTAGAAACACACCAAGATGTCGGCACAGATTGCAGTGAAACCTATGTAATTTAATAATTTAGAAATATTTTCATTATAATAACAGCTGGAAGTGTAGGAGGGTCCTTCCTGAGCTGTGTTTTGGGCACAGAGTGAGGCTTTGCTCACAGGAGCTCAGTGCCCAGACCCTCCAGCCTCTCTCACCCAGGAGAAAAAGAACAACTTTGACATTGGAGTCCCTGGTTTTTGACATCTGAGTCACCAATGGTTAGGAGGGAATAAAGCTGTCAATTAATCTCTGAACTCTTGGACTAGACCGTCTTCCTCTAAAATGAGGAATTTGCTGTATCCCAGGTTTTGAAAGGTGAAGGTGCCGTTGGTGGCTTTTTCCAGCCAAAAAAAATTGTAAATAAATTGGTTTACCTTCAAACAATCATGGGTGCCCAGTACTGCTCATTAGACTGAAATCACCTCGCACAGACACAATTTCTGAACAGTTCCCTCCTGCATTTTTTATTTCAATTCTTGATCAATCCTTTTTAGAATCCCAGACATTTTGCACTGAGGTACCAATTTGCAAATCTCTTCCAAAAGCAGCAATTTCAAGTCTACCTCCTTCATCCTCCCCTCCTACACATCCTCCGTCTCATCTTGGATGCAGCAAATATTTATTTTTCCTCAAATTTTATTGAGTTGTGAATTATATGTTGCTCCCTCCGTAGCACTTTGGAGAAATAAAACTGACAAACTGAGCTTCACAAAAAGATGAGCTAGGGAAGGAGCAAATGGAAAATATGAAAAAAAATCAGAATTATTAAATAAAAGTGCTGAAAACTCAGCAGAATTCAGTTTCCAGGCATGATGGAGGTGTGTGGATTTGCCAGTTTAATGAGTGCACTTACATTAGAGGTGATGAGGTGGAAAACATTCATTACATAAAATTTTCCTTCTCTGCCTGTGGTGTCTCAGCTCAGTCTTTCTCTTTCTTTCACTCTGCCTCCATCATGTTCTTTTACATCTATTTTTTCCCTTTCCTGTGTGCTTTCACATGCAAGAATTGACCACCGCAGGATTTGTTAAATGTAATGAGCTTTTCAGTGCAGTGTGTTACAAATATTTGGCATTCCCTTCACGCCTTTCAACCAAGCCCTCAGGAATACCCTTCATGTTTTGCAAGAGAGAACAAAGGTACATTTTCCTTTCATGGTACCTGAGATCCCATATTGCACAAACCTCCCAAGCAGTGGCTCTTACTATAAAATGTCATTTTTGAAATGCAGCCAAACCTAAATATGACTTTGCCAGTAGGTATAAAGGCCACAAACACAGCTCGATTCTTATTCTTGTGATGATCAAATCCTTTAACTTTGACGTAGTGATGATTTTACTCTGCTCAGTGGGATTCTCACCATGTGCAATGGTTACAGGCCCAAGCCAAATGAGCTCATGAGCGCTGGCTTGTGAACTGTGACACCAAGAGCGATGAGGATCAATTTTAATCACAATAATTGATCTGTTCCCTTAGTCACTCCCGGTGTCAGTCACGCATGAGGCGCAAGAGGAAGCAAATGTTAAATAGGAATTCAGGGGGTAGAACATCAGGACGAGCAAATCCACAGAGACACAGCACTGCTGGGACTCTGACCCTGAGAGAGCACTTGTCATTAAAATGCAGGTTTTAGGGTATGCAAATAAATGCAATACAAGGATTGGACTCGTATTGAAATTCTACATACAGCAAAAAGAAATTAAGGTGATAAAGACATTGGGGGATGTGGGATCTTGGCTGCATCTCTGAGGCAGAAGCAGTTGGCCATGGGAGGAGGGATGATGTTATCCCTTGGGACGAGCCAGGCAGCTTGGATGGAGCAGCACTGGCACTGGGACCTGCACACATTGCCCACTGGCCACTTTGCTTTTCTGCTTGCAGCAGATTCACCACAGAAGGAGGACTCTGCAGCTCACAATTACAGATGGTCCAAAATGCTGGTGACTCACCAGATTTCCACTGCAGGTGGTTGGCAACTGCACGAGTCCAGTTCAAAGAGGGAACGACAAATCAGTCCTGGCTCTGCAGGAGAGAGATGATGGCAAAATCCAGCTCTGGACCTGGATAAACAGGGATGTTCTGGTGGGTGTAAAAGGCCTGCTGATCATGACAATGTTTGTACCACACATTGCATGGCTACATCCCCAAATGAGCATTTCCATGACTCAATGAAGATAACCATAAAACCATGGAGTGGCTTGGGATAGAAGGGACCTTAAACCCCTTCCCTACCCCATTCCCTGCCATGGTTAGGGACACCTTCCACTATCCCAGGTTGCTCCAAGTCCTGCCCAAGCTGGTCTTGGCCACTTCCAGGGATGGAGCAGCCACAGCTTCTCTGAGCAACTGAATCTGGTTTTGTTCAGCACTGAACTGCTGGTTGTTCTTTCACTGAGACACTCCTGTAACAGTTCCACCTAAAAGACACTACTGAAAGTGGACAAAACTGAGTTTCTGTTACACAGAAAATGCACCAAAAATTGTTCTCATTTAGAGTGCACACCAGAAATGACATGATTTTCCGGGAAAGCAGACAGTCCAGTAATTAATGTTTTAGGAAAAAAAATGGATTTTATTTTATTTTATATATTTTATATATGATCTTATTTTTAAATTGTAGTGGGTTGTTTTTGGGGGTTTTTTGTTTTGGTTTGGTTTTTTTGTTCGGTCTTTTTTGTTTGTTTGTTTTAATTCACGCTCCTCTTAGTCATATTCCATGTTCTTTAAACATCATTGCCTTTAAGACCTTCTGTCTGTCCTTTGAAATGTTGCCATCTCCTTTAAAGTTTCATGGCAAGAAAACTTCTTCCACCATGGGCATTATTTATCTGAAGCAGCAGAGGGATTTGTCCTGTCTCTTTGTGGATCAATGAAGACAAACCAGACTGTAAAGACCAGAATGAAGTGTTTAGGAATGCAGAGCAAACCTGTCAGGCTCTGAAAGGCAGCAACCAGAGGGCATGAAAGAATCAGTTCAATAAAACCATTTAATTCTCCAATAGCAGCATTAATGATCTGATTCTACATCTCTGAGGTCCCCCAGATTGTGTCATTTTCAGAAAAATTGGTGTAAATCTAAGTTAGGTCTTTTTGAAAGCCAGTAGGACAGGGAAAACCAAAGGGCTCTACATCACTGGGCTAATTTATTTTTACTACTAAGATTTCCCTGTTACTTTATAATGAATTTTCTGAATAAGCTTCATTTCCAGCTTATCTCTGCCAGGAGCACTGGCACAACCTTCTACTGAGCTGTACTGGTTGTGTTCTGCAATGGTTTGTGGATGTTCAATTTAAAATAGGGATGCGGGGTTTCATTCAAAATAGATTGAGGAAAACAAACTGCTAGTTCTGAAAATTATTTGAATGTTTATTTTTTTCCCCCCAAATGCCTTCTGTCTGTTCTTAAATAGATTAATATTTAGCCTTTGAAAATACTCTGTTAACCACTGAGCAAATGAGAAGCCTGGGACAGATTTAAGGAGAAAATTAAACTTAGTTAATGTGACAGGGAAGTGATTTTTCTTCTGGAAAAAGACTAGTGGAAAAAAGCAGTTAAAAGAACCAGCGTGAAGATAAAAAATCAAAATTATTTCTTTTTTAAAAATTAACCTCCTTTCAATAATAAATCAATACGGCAGCCAGGAATGGCACTGCCACTCCTTGGGGTTATATAGCTGCGGTTAAACTCAGCCCAGCCTTGGAAGAAGACAAGGACCTCCAAAGGCCCAGAGACTTCAAAAGCTTTTATGTGGGACAGCAATTTTTTTCCAAGGTAAAACGGTATTTTTATGCCCTTGCTTTACCTTTTATTGCATTTTAATTTGGGGCATTTAAGAAATAATCCTCCAGAGTACTTTTAGGGCTTTCCCCCTTATTTCCCTAGCTGAAATCGTGTGGCAGGGAACCTCCAGGAGCCTACGTGACTACTCTGTGCTCCAGGGATTCAGATTTCTGCTGCCAGGGCTGTCTGTGCTGTGCCGAGTGTTTCAAACATGTTTTCTCAATGATGATCAAAACAAATCCTTCCTCTCAGTGCAGCATTTATCAGAGTTGTTGATTCTCTGAAGGAATCGCTCAGCATTTGTCATTCTTTGGGATTGCTGCAATATTGCACAACTCAGTAAATAATAATACCAGGCTCTGCTGCAGCTCTTTTCACACAAAGCCCATGAAACTATTCTTTGTAGCGCACGAATCCCACTGCAGAGCCTGGCTGCTTCTCCCTGAACGATCCCATCCAGTCTGCTCCGAGCCTTTCCACTCTGCAAATGTGCAAATACTCCTGTTGTTCCGTGCCCGGTGACTCAGCGCTGCTGCCGTCACGCTGAGGTCAGTCCAGCTGCAGCTCTGGCCTCGGGCTCCGGCACGGAACAGGCGCTGCTCCATCACTGGGACACGGTGCCACCAGCGGCCCCTGCCCCCGCTGGTGTGGGAAGCCAGGGCTTCCCTCTGGCTGCCCTGGAGGACCCTGGCAGGGGTCAGGAACCCCCCTGGACAGAGCCCCCAGAGACACTGTCTGTGATCTCTGTCCATGGAAAAGAGTTTTCAATCTTACAGGATGAATTACCAGCTCTGAGTGTTTGATATGAGTAATAATTAAGTGTGGCACAGGTGAAAAAGTAAAATTTTATGTTTCTAGAGTAGGGGTTCAAAGGGGACAAGATGGAGGAAATTGGGTGTGTCTTGTCCTTTTTCTCCTTCTTCATGCCCTCCATGTTTCACTGTGGTGTTGGCATTTTTCTGTTGGTTTAGGCTGGGGACACACTGTCCAACGTAGGTGACAGATATTGGCACGTTATTGTAAATCCAGCACAGGTAGTTTCTGGTATTTAATGTTTGTACCATCCCACTGAGGGCAGAGCCCCACACGCTGCCCTGCAGGACAGAGCTGCGGCAGGGCAGCAGAACATGTTAGAGATAAACAGAATAAACAACCTTGAAACAGCACAGATTAATTATGACTTCTTCTTTGGAAGTGGGGCAGAAAGACAGAGACTTTTTACAATCTCAGAACCATCAATACCTGCAGATTCCGACACACTGGGACACAGGCTGCTCCTGCCTCTGCCCCTCGGCACGGGAAGGGCCATCCCGGCTCTTTTCCCTGCGGGTCCCAATCAATGGATGGTGGATCTGAGTCAGCGGTGCCCTGAGAGCCGGGAGAGACATCCCTGTCCTGGAGGACACAAGGCAAGGGAGGGGATTGTCCTGCTCTGCTCTGCACTTCGGTGGCCTCGCCTCCAGTCCTGGGGGATGTTTTGGGCACCACAAATAAGAAAGACATTAAACTATTAGAGAGTGTCCAAAGGGGGCAAAAGATGGTGAAGGGTCTTGAGGAGTGGCTGAGGTCACTTGGTCTGTACAGCTGGACAAGAGGAGCCTGAGGGGAGACTCATCACAGTTACAATTTTCTCACCAGGGGGAGGGTGGGATAATGGGAATTTACAGGCAGTTAATGCTGTTACAGCACCAGTGAGTGCAACAAACCTACAGGAAGGTGTGTGGCCAGGTGTGACCCTACTGGGGACATTGCTGCTTCCAGTGGGGGCCAACATGCCAGTGGTGCATGGCTGTCCATGGTCCTGCTGTGCTCCCCTCAACAGCTTGGGACGGCTGGAAAAGCCCTGGAGCAGGAGATCACAGAATCACAGGATCACTGGGGTAGGAAAAGATATCCGAGGTCATCGAATTCAGCCTGTGCCCAATCCCCACCTTGTCACCAGCCCAGAGCACTGAGTGCCACCTCCAGTCATTCCTTGAGCACCTCCAGGGATGGGGACTCTGCCACCTCCCTGGGCAGCCCCATTCCGATGCCTGACAAAACATCTGTGAAATGTTTCATGGATTTGTGTGTCCTCACCTGGGTGTGAGGGTGAGCAGCAGCAATCTCATGACTTACTCAGAGCACTGATGCAGGAAGGCATTTCAGCAGTTTCTCTGCTCATCTACAGTATTTCATTCTCATCCCTCAGGTGCTCCAGAGTGCCCTACACAACACAATCAAATTATTGGAGCTCTACTAGGAGAGAAGATTGGATTAGCAGCTAAACAAACCAGATCAGGTTATAGATTTCTGTGCAGTTTTATTTTCTTCCTACCACCACAGGGATATGTGTAAAAAGGCACATATACAAAGCCATCAGCATTTGCCATCCAGGGACATCGTGTTATAACAGCCACACATTTCTGAAGTGTAAATATTTTTTATTTGGGATCTGATACAGGAGTCAGAGGTGAAGGGCACACACAGAGATTGTCTTTCCTTCTGACTGGACAGGCAGGAAACAGCATTTTCTGAGCTTCCCAGCTGTCCATTGATGACGAATTCCTGCTTGCTCCCATTTAGCCTAGCTTCAGCTGGCCTGAATATATTCTATTTAAAAGTGCCCTGGGATTAGTTCAGGTTGCTCCAGACTTCAGCGTGCTGACGTTGGAGGAGATAAACAGAAGTAATTTGCTGATTCACCATTACAATTTTCATAAAATATGAGTCAGGGTTTTCTTCTTTCATGTAACACGGAAATTAGGTTACCATGCTTTGCTGAACACTGTGCTGCACTCTGTGTGTTCCCAGTAGCATCTCATGTTCCTGCAGTATATTTTTGGAAGTATAACCAGATTTATGAGGCCACATCTTCTGTTCCCCTTGGCTTTCCAACACACTGGAACTCACCACTCTTTGCCTGGAGTTAGAGGCCTCTTCTTCACTCCATTATAGAGTCACGATCCTGAGTGGATTTTCTGCAGCCTCTCACCTGCTGGACTGTTAAACCTCTGTTTAAATTCAACACTTTCAATGAGCTTCTCCAAACCTGGACATCTGGAGCAAGACTAGCTGAGTGCTCATGGCAGAGGGGTTGGGACAAGGAAACCTTCAAGGTTCCTCCCAACCCAAATCATTCTGTGCTTCATGTCCCAGGATCCACCTCAGATTCCAGAGTAGGGAGACACCTCTTTCCTCAAATGTCTTTTTCATCTTGGAGCAGGGTCTTCCTGGCAGCCCTTGCATGTGCATTCCCCCTTGGATGTTTCTTCCATGTTCCTGCTGTTGCCTGGCCAAACCTTGCCCTCCTTGTGACTGATGGTGCCTTTCTGGCTTAACACAGAGTAAAACTGAAGTGGTGACTGGAGAAAATGACATCAGCATTTAAATAGATTTCCTGAGGAAATTTTTAATGGTCATTTTTATAGCTTATTTTGTGCTTTTTAACTTTTTTCTCCCTGGTCAAAGGTCAAGGAATTATTTCATACAGACCAGTACAGGAAAAGAGCTAATTCTGACTAATCTCAGGGGGTTGATTGTTTTGATTAATTTTCATTCTGAGCATTGATGGCCTTCAGAGAGTTTCTTTGGATGAATCAAAATATTCTCCACTTCTGGGTTTAGGCAATTCAAAATTAACAAGTCGCTTCACATTTAAGAGTAAAATTCCATAAAAGGGAGCAGGACCTATAAAAGCCCTGACCTCAATGGACTTCTTGGACTTTCTTAAGAGAAATTTGCACAGCAAGGAGCTCTCAGTGCTTCCACTCAGT